>NC_091998.1:29209657-29539657 GCF_044704955.1 Pristiophorus japonicus | reverse complement strand
CCTTTAACGTAGTAAAGTATCTCAAGGCGCTTTACGGAGCGTTATCAAACAAAATTGGACACTGAACCAGATAAGGAGCTATTAGGACAGATTCAATGAGGGAGGTTTTAAGGGGCGTCTTAAAGGGGGAGAGAAACATAGAAACATGGAAACATAGAAAATAGGTGCAGGAGTAGGCCATTCGGCCCTTCGAGCCTGCACCACCATTCAATAAGATCATGGCTTTAGTATCCCTTTCCTGCTTTCTCTCCATATCCCTTGATCCCCTTAACCGTAAGGGCCATATCTAACCCCCTTTTGAATATATCCAATGATCTGGCATCAACAACTCTCTGCGGCAGGGAATTCCACAGGTTAACAACTCTCTGAGTGAAGAAGTTTCTCCTCATCTCAGTCCTAAATGGCCTACCCCTTATCCTAAGACTATGTCCCCTGGTTCTGGACTTCCCTAACATCGGGAACATTCTTCCCGCATCTAACCTGTCCAGTCCCGTCAGAATCTTATATGTTTCTATGAGATCCCCTCTCATCCTTCTCAACTCCAGTGTATAAAGGCCCAGTTGATCCAGTTTCTCCTCATCTGACAGCCCAGCCATCCCTGGAATCAGTCTGGTGAACCTTCGCTGCACTCCCTCAATGGCAAGAACGTCCTTCCTCAGACTAGGAGACCAAAACTGAACACAATATTCCAGGTGAGGCCTCACTAAGGCTCTGTACAACTGCATTAAGACCTCCCTGCTCCTATATTCAAATCCCCTAGCTTTGAAGGCCAACATACCATTTGCCTTCTTTACCGCCTGCTGTACCTGCATGCCCACTTTCAGTGACTGATGAACCATCAAACCCAGGTCTCGTTGCACTCCCCTTTTCCTAATCTGCCGCCATTAAGATAATATTCTGCTTTCGTGTTTTTTGCCCCAAAAATGGATTACCCCACATTTATCCATATTATACTGCATCTGCCATGCATTTGCTCATTCGCCTAACCTGTTCAAGTCACCCTGCAGCCTCTTAGCGTCCTCCTCACAGCTCACACCACCACCCAGTTTAGTGTCATCTGTAAACCTGGAGATATTACACTCAATTCCTTCATCCAAATCATTGATGTATATTGTAAAGATCTGGGGTCCCAGCACTGAGCACTGCGGCACTCCACTAGTCACTGCCTGCCATTCTGAAAAGGACCCGTTTATCCCGACTCTCCGCTTCCTGTCTGCCAACCAGTTCTCTATCCACGTCAGTACATTACCCCCAATACCATGTGCTTTGATTTTGCACACCAATCTCTTGTGCGGGACCTTGTCAAAGGCCTTTTGAAAGTCCAAATACACCACATTCACAGGTTCTCCCTTGTCCACTCTGCTTGTTACATCCTCAAAAAATTCCAGAAGATTCGTCAAGCATGATTTCCCTTTCATAAATTCATGCTGACTTGGACTGATCCTGTCACTGCTTTCCAAATGCACTGCTATTTCATCTTTAATAATTGATTCCAACATTTGCCCCACGACTGATGTCAGGCTAACCGGTCTATAATTACCCGTTTTCTCTCTCCCTCGTTTTTTAAAAAGTGGTGTTGCATTAGCTACCCTCCAGTCCATAGGAACTGATCCAGAGTTGATAGACTGTTGGAAAATGATCACCAATGCATCCACTATTTCTAGGGCTACTTCCTTAAGTACTCTGGGATGCAGACTATCAGGCCCCGGGGATTTATCGGCCTTTAATCCCATCAATTTCCCGAACACAATTTTCCGCCTAATAAGGATATCCTTCAGTTCCTCCTTCTCACTAGACCCACTGTCCCCTAGTACATTCGGAAGGTTATTTGTATCTTCCTTCGTTAAAACAGAACCGAAGTATTGGTTCAATTGGTCTGCCATTTCTTTGTTTCCCATTATAAATTCACCTGAATCCAACTGCAAGGGACCTACGTTTGTCTTTACTAATCTTTTTCTCTTCACATATCTACAGAAGCTTTTGTAGTCAGTTTTTATGTTCACTGCAAGCTTCCACTTGTACTCTATTTTGCCCCTCTTAATTAAACCCTTTGTCCTCCTCTGTTGAATTCTAAATTTCTCACAGTCCTCAGGTTTGTTGCTTTTTCTAGCCAATTTATATGCCTCTTCCTTGACTTTAACACTGTCCTTAATTTCCCTTGTTACCCATGGTTGAGCCACTGTCCCAGTTTTATTTCTACTCCAGACAGGGATGTACAATTGCTGAAGTTCATCCATGTGATCTTTAAATATTTGCCATTGCTTATCCACCGTCAACCCTTTAAGTATCCTCTGCCAGTCTATTCTAGCCAATTCACGCCTCATACCTTCGAAGTTACCTTTCCTTAAGTTCAGGACCCGAGTTTCCGAATTAACTTTGTCACTCTCCACCTTAATAAAGAATTCTACCATATTATGGTCACTTTTCCCCAAGGGGCCTCGCACAGCAAGATTGCTAATTAGTCCCTTCTCATGACACATCACCCAGTCTAGGATGGCCAGCTCCCTGGTTGTTCCTCGATATATTGGTCTAGAAAACCATCCCTAATACACTCCAGGAAATCCTCCTCCACCGCATTGCTACCAGTTAGGTTAGCCCAATTAATATGTAGATTAAAGTCGCCCATGATAACTGCTGTACCTTTATTGCACACATCCTTTATTTCTTGTTTGATGCTGTCCCCAACCTCACTACTACTATTTGATGGTCTATACACAACTCCCACTAGCGTTTTCTGCCCTTTGGAATTCCGCAGCTCCACCGATACCGATTCCACATCTTCCAGGCTAATGTCCTTCCTTACAATTGCATTGATTTCCTCTTTAACCAGCAACGCCACCCCCCCCCCTTTTCCTTTCTGTCTATCGTTCCTAAATGCTGAATACCCCTGGATGTTTGAGTTCCCAGCCTTGGTCACCCTGGAGCCATGTCTCCGTGATGCCAATCACATCGCATCTGTTAACTGCTATCTGTGCAGTTAATTCATCCACCTTATTCCGAATACTCCTCGCATTGAGGCACAGAGTTTTTTAACACACTTTGCCCCTTTTGGATTTTGCTGTAATGTGGCCCTTTTTGTTTTTTGCCTTGGGTTTCTCTGCCCTCCACTTTTACTATTCTCATTTCTATCTTTTGCTTCTGCCCCCATTCTACTTCCCTCTGTCTCCCTGCATAGGTTCCCATCCCCCTGCCATATTAGTTTAACTCCTCCCCAACAGCACTGGCAAACACTCCCCCTAGGACATTGGTTCCGATCCTGCCCAGGTGCAGACCGTCCGGTTTGTACTGGTCCCACCTCCCCCAGAACCGGTTCCAATGTCCCAGGAATTTGAATCCCTCCCTTCTGCACCACTCCTAAGTATTCATCTGAGCTATCCTGCGATTCCTACTCTGACTAGCACCTGGCACTGGTAGCAATCCTGAGATTACTACTTTTGAGGTCCTACTTTTTAATTTAGCTCTTAGCTCCCTAAATTCGACTCGTAGGACCTCATCCCGTTTTTTACCTATATTGTTGGTACCTATATGCACCACGACACCTGGCTGTTCACCCTCCCTTTTCAGAATGTCCTGCACCCGCTCCGAGACATCCTTGACCCTTGCACCAAGGAGGCAACATACCATCCTGGAGTCTCGGTTGTGGCCTATTATTCCCCTTACAATAGAATTCCCAATCACTATAGCTCTCCCACTCTTTTTCCTGCCCTCCTGTGCAGCAGAGCCAGCCACCGTGCCATGAACTTGGCTGCTGCTGCTCTCCCCTGATGAGTCATCCCCCCCCCCAACAGTACTCAAAGCGGTGTATCTGTTTTGCAGGGGGATGACCGCAGGGGACCCCTGCACTACCTTCCTTGCACTGCTCTCCCTGTTGGTCTTCCATTCCCTATCTGGCTGTGGACCCTTTACCTGTGGTATGACCAATTTGCTAAACATGCTTTTCACATCATTCTCAGCATCGTGCATGCTCCAGAGTGAATCCACCCACAGCTCCACATCCGCAACGCGGTCCGTCAGGAGCTTGAGGCAGATACAATTCCCACACACGTAGTCGTCAGGGACACCGGAAGTGTCCCTGACTTCCCACATAGTACAGGAGGAGCATAACACGTGTCCGAGCCTTCCTGCCATGACTTAACCCTTAGATACGCTTAAATTGGCGAAAACAATACTAAAAGTTACTCACTGATATAAAAAAGAAAAAGAAAAACGACTCACCAATCACCAGCCAATCACTTACCACCTTGGCTGTGACGTCACTTTTTGATTTCTGTCTACTATTTTGCCTCCCTGCTGCTCACAAGAGAGAGAACGAGAGAGGCGGAGAGGTTTAGGGAGGCAATTCCAGAGCTGAGGGCCTCGGCAGCTGAAGGCACGGCCGCCGATGGTGGTTAAAATTGGGGAAGTACAAACGGCGCAAACTGGATGACCGCAGAGATCTCAGAGGATCAGGAATCACATCCTACTGTCCCAGACACAGAGCAGGAATCACATCCTACTTCCACAGACACAGAGCAGGAATCACATCCTACTTCCACAGACAAAGAGCAGGAATCACATCCTACTGTCCCAGACACAGAGCAGGAATCACATCCTACAGCCCCAGACACAGAGCTGGAATCATATCCCATTGCCCCAGACACAGTGCAGGAATCACATCCGACTGTCCCAGACACAGAGCAGGAATCACATCCTACTGTCCCAGACACAGAGCAGGAATCACTTACCACTGCACCAGACACAGTGCAGGAATCACATCCCACTGTACCAGACACAGAGCAGGAATCATATCCTACTATCCCAGACACAGTGCAGGAATCATATCCTACTGTCCCAGACACAGTGCAGCAATCACATCCTATAGCCCCCAGACACAGGGCAGGAATCACATCCTACTGTCCCAGACACAGTGCAGTAATAACATCCTACTGTCCCAGACACAGAGCAGGAATCACATCCTACTATCCCAGACACAGTGCAGCAATCACATCCTACTGTCCCAGACACAGAGCAGGAATCACATCCTACAGCGCCCAGACAGAGAGCAGGAATCACATCCCACTGCCCCAGACACAGAGCATGAATCACATCCCACTGCCCCAGACACAGAGCAGGAATCACATCCTAAAACGCCCAGACACAGTGCAGGAATCATATCCCACTATCCCAGACACAGTGCAGGAATCACATCCGACTGTCCCAGACACAGAGCAGGAATCACAACCTACTATCCCAGACACAGTGCAGGAATCACATCCTATAGCCGCCAGACACAGAGCAGGAATCATATCCTACTGTCCCAGACACAGAGCAGGAATCACATCCTACTGTCCCAGACACAGAGCAGGAATCACATCCCACTGCCCCAGACATAGAGCAGGAATCACATCCTATTGTCCCAGACACAGAGCAGGAATCACATCCTACTGCCCCATACATAGAGCAGGAATCACTTCCTATTGCCCCAGACACAGAGCAGGAATAATATGCTACTGTCCCAGACACAGTGCAGGAATCGCATCCTACTGTCCCAGACACGGAGCAGGAATCACATCCTACTGTCCCAGACACAATGCAGGAATCACATCCTACTGCCCCAGACACAGAGCTGGAATCACATCCTACTGCCCCAGACACAGAGCAGGAATCACCTCCTACTGTCCCGGACACAGTGCAGGAATCAGAGCCTACTGCCCCAGACACAGAGCAGGAATCATATCCCACCGCCCGAGACACAGAGCAGGAATCGAATCCCACTGCCCCAGACACAGTGCAGGAATCACATCCTACAGCCCCAGATACCGAGCAGGAATCATATCCCACTGTCCCAGACACAGTGCAGGAATCACATCCGACTGTCCCAGACACAGTGCAGGAATCACATCCTGCTGTCCCAGACATGGAGCAGGAATCACATCCTATAGCACCCAGACACAGAGCAGGAATCACATCCTACTGTCCCAGCCACAGAGCAGGAATCACATCCTGCTGTCCCAGACATGGAGCAGGAATCACATCCGATAGCCCCCAGACACAGAGCAGGAATCACATCCTACTGTCCCAGACACAGTGCAGTAATCACATCCTACTATCCCAGACACAGTGCAGCAATCACAACCAAAAGCCCCCAGACACAGAGCATGAATCACATCCCACTGCCCCAGACAAAGAGCAGGAATCACATCCCACTGTCCCAGGCACAGTGCAGGAATCACAACCGACTGTCCCAGACACAGAGCAGGAATCACATCCTACTTCCCCCAGACACAGAGCAGGAATCACATTCTACTGTCCCAGACACAGTGCAGGAATCACATCCTACTGCCCCAGACACAGTGTAGGAATCACATCCAACTATCCCAGACACAGAGCAGGAATCGCATCCGACTGCCCCAGACACAGAGCAGGAATCACATCCTACTGTCCCAGACGCAGTGCAGGAATCACATCCTACTGCCCCAGACACAGAGCAGGAATCATATCCCACTGTCCCAGACACGGAGCCGGAATCAGATCCGACTATCCCAGACACAGAGGAGGAATCACATCCTACTGTCCCAGACACAGAGCAGGAATCACATCTCGCTGCCCCAGACACAGAGCAGGAATCACATCCTATTGTCCCAAACACAGAGCAGGAATCACATTCCACTGCCCCAGACACAGAGCAGGAATCACATCCTATTATCCCAGACACAGAGCAGGAATCACATCCCACTGCCCCAGACACAGAGCAGGAATCACATCCTACAGCCCCAGACACAGAGCAGGAATCACATCCTAATGCCCCAGACACAGAGCAGGAATCACATCCTACTGTCCCAGACACAGTGCAGTAATCACATCCTACTGTCCCAGACACAGTGCAGCAATCACAACCAAAAGCCCCCAGACACAGAGCAGGAATCACATCCTACTGTCCCAGCCACAGAGCAGGAATCACATCCTACAGCGCCCAGACAGAGAGCTGGAATCACATCCCACTGTCCCAGACACAGAGCATGAATCACATCCCACTGCCCCTGACAAAGAACAGGAATCACATTCTACTGTCCCAGGCATAGTGCAGGAATCACAACCAACTGTCCCAGACACAGTGCAGGAATCACATCCTACTGCCCCAGACACAGTGTAGGAATCACATCCAACTATCCCAGACACAGAGCAGGAATCACATCCGACTGCCCCAGACGCAGTGCAGGAATCACATCCTACTGTCCCACACACAGAGCTGGAATCACATCCTACTGCCCCAGACACAGAGCAGGAATCACCTCCTACTGTCCCGGACACAGTGCAGGAATCAGAGCCTACTGCCCCAGACACAGAGCAGGAATCATATCCCACCGCCCCAGACACAGAGCAGGAATCGAATCCCACTGCCCCAGACACAGTGCAGGAATCACATCCTACAGCCCCAGATACCGAGCAGGAATCATATCCCACTGTCCCAGACACAGTGCAGGAATCACATCCGACTGTCCCAGACTCAGTGCAGCAATCACATCCTATAGCACCCAGACACAGCAGGAATCATATCCTACTGTCCCAGCCACAGAGCAGGAATCACATCCTGCTGTCCCAGACATGGAGCAGGAATCACATCCCACTGTCCCAGACACAGAGCATGAATCACATCCCACTGCCCCAGACAAAGAGCAGGAATCACATCCCACTGTCCCAGGCACAGTGCAGGAATCACAACCGACTGTCCCAGACACAGAGCAGGAATCACATCCTACTTCCCCCAGACACAGAG
Source organism: Pristiophorus japonicus (assembly GCF_044704955.1). Taxonomy (NCBI): domain Eukaryota; kingdom Metazoa; phylum Chordata; class Chondrichthyes; family Pristiophoridae; genus Pristiophorus; species Pristiophorus japonicus. Next base: position 29,531,901 of record NC_091998.1, on the reverse strand, counting down.
CAGGAATCACATTCTACTGTCCCAGACACAGTGCAGGAATCACATCCTACTGCCCCAGACACAGTGTAGGAATCACATCCAACTATCCCAGACACAGAGCAGCAATCATATCCTAACGTCTCAGACACAGTGCAGGAATCGCATCCGACTGCCCCAGACACAGAGCAGGAATCACATCCTGCTGTCCCAGACGCAGTGCAGGAATCACATCTCGCTGCCCCAGACACAGAGCAGGAATCACATCCTATTGTCCCAAACACAGAGCAGGAATCACATCCCACTGCCCCAGACACAGAGCAGGAATCACATCCTACAGCCCCAGACACAGAGCAGGAATCACATCCTAATGCCCCAGACACAGAGCAGGAATCACATCCTACTGTCCCAGACACAGAGCAGGAATCACATCCTACAGCGCCCAGACAGAGAGCTGGAATCACATCCCACTGTCCCAGACACAGAGCAGGAATCACATCCTACTGTCCCAGGCATAGTGCAGGAATCACAACCGACTGTCCCAGACACAGTGCAGGAATCACATCCGACTGCCCCAGACACAGTGTAGGAATCACATCCAACTATCCCAGACACAGAGCAAGAATCACATCCTTCTGCCCCACACACAGAGCAGCAATCATATCCTACTGTCCCAGACGCAGTGCAGGAATCACATCCTACTGCCCCAGACACAGAGCAGGAATCATATCCTACTGTCCCAGACACAGAGCAGGAATCACATCCTATTGTCCCATACACAGAGCAGGAATCACATCCCACTGCCCCAGACACAGAGCAGGAATCACATCCTATTGTCCCAGACACAGAGCAGGAATCACATCCCAATGCCCCAGACACAGAGCAGGAATCACATCCTAATGCCCCAGACACAGTGCAGGAATCACATCCTATAACCCCCAGACACAGAGCAGGAATCATATCCGACTGTCCCAGACACAGAGCAGGAATCACATCCTACTGCCCCAGACACAGTGTAGGAATCACATCCAACTATCCCAGATACAGTGCAGGAATCACATCCTGCTTCCCCAGACACAGAACAGGAATCATATCCTACTGCCCCACACACAGAGCAGCAATCATATCCTACTGTCCCAGACGCAGTGCAGGAATCACATCCTACTGCCCCACACACAGAGCAGGAATCATATCCTACTGTCCCAGACATAGAGCAGGAATCACATTCTACTGTCCCAGACACAGACAAGAATCACATCCAACTGCCGCAGACACAGAGCTGGAATCACATCCTACTGCCCCAGACACAGAGCAGGAATCACCTCCTACTGCCCCAGACACAGAGCAGGAATCATATCCCACTGCCACAGAGACAGAACAGGAATCGAATCCCACTGACCCAGACACAGTTCAGGAATCATATTCTACTATCCCAGACACAGTGCAGCAATCACATCCTATAGCCCCCAGACACAGAGCAGGAATCACATCCTACTGTCTCAGACACAGAGCAGGAATCACATCCTACTATCCCAGACACAGTGCAGGAATCACAACCTATAGCCCCCAGACACAGAGAAGGAATCACATCCCACTGCCCCAGACAAAGGGCAGGAATCACATCCCACTGTCGCAAACACAGAGCAGGAATCACATCCTACAGCCCCAGACACAGTGCAGGAATCATATCCCACAATCTCAGACACAGAGCAGGAATCACATCTTACTTCTCCCAGACATAGAGCAGGAATCATATCCTACTATCCCAGACACAGAGCAGGAATCACATCCTACCGCCCCACACACAGAGCAGCAATCATATCCTACTCTCCCAGACACAGTGCAGGAATCACATCCTACTGTCCCAGACACAGAGCAGGAATCACATCCTTCTGTCCCAGACACAGTGCAGGAATCACATCCTACTGTCCCAGACACAGAGCAGGAATCACATCCTTCTGTCCCAGACACAGTGCAGGAATCAAATCCTACTATAGCAGACACAGAGCAGAAATCACATCCTACTGTCCCAGACAGAGAGAAGGAATCACATCCCACTGCCCCAGACACAGAGCAGGAATCACTTCCTATTGTACCAGACACAGTGCAGGAATCATATCCTACTATCCCAGACACAGTGCAGGAATCACAGCCTACTGCCCCAGACACAGAGCAGGAATCATATCCCACTGCCCCAGACACAGAGCAGGAATCACATCCTTCTGTCCCAGACACAGTGCAGGAATCAAATCCTACTGTCCCAGACACAGAGCAGGAATCACATCCTACTGTCCCAGACAGAGAGCAGGAATCACATCCGACTGTCCCAGACACAGAGCAGGAATCACATCCTACTGTCGCAGACATAGAGCAGGAATCACATCCCACTGCCCTAGACACAGTGCAGGAATCATATCCTACTATCCCAAACACATTGCGGGAATCACATTCTACTGTCACAGACACAGTGCAGGAATCATATCCTACTATCCCAGACAGAGTGCAGGAATCACATCCTTCTGTCCCAGACACATTGCAGGAATCAAATCCTACTGTCCCAGACACAGAGCAGGAATCACATCCTACTGTCCCCGACACAGAGCAGGAATCAAATTCTACTGTCCCAGACACAGAGCAGGAATCACATCCTACTGTCCCAGACACAGAGCAGGAATCACATGCTCCTGCCCCAGACACAGTGCAGGAATCATATTCCTACTGCACGAGACACAGAGCAGCAATCACCTCCTACTGTCCCAGACACAGTGCAGGAATCACAGCCTACTGCCCCAGACACTGAGCAGGAATCATATCCCACTGCCCCAGAGACAGAGCAGGAATCACATCCTACTGTCCCAGACACATTGCAGGAATCAAACCATACTGTTCCAGACACAGAGCAGGAATCACATCCTACTGTCCCAGACACAGTGCAGGAATCACATCCTACTGTCCCAGACACAGTGCAGGAATCAAATCCTACTGTCCCAGACACAGAGCAAGAATCACATCCTACTGTCCCAGACGCAGTGCAGGAATCACATCCTACTGTCCCAGACACAGAGCAGGAATCACATCCTTCTGTCCCAGACACAGTGCAGGAATCACATCCCACTGTCCCAGACACAGAGCAGGTATCATATCCTACTATCCCAGACACAGTGCAGGAATCACATCCTACTGTCCCAGACACAGAGCAGGAACCACATCCTCCTGTCCCAGACACAGAGCAGGAATCACATCCTATTGTCCCAGACACAGAGCAGCAATCATATCCTTCTATCCCAGACACAGTGCAGGAATCACATCCCATTGCCCCAGACAAAGAGCAGGAATCACATCCTACTGCCCCAGACACAGAGCAGGAATCACATCCTACTGTCCCAGACACAGAGCAGGAATCACATCCTCCTGCCCCAGACACAGTGCAGGAATCACATCCTACTGTACCAGACACACAGCAGGAATTACATCCCACTGCCCCAGACAAAGAGGAGGAATCATATCCCACTGCCCCAGACAAAGAGCAGGAATCACATCCTACTGTCCCAGACACAGAGCAGGAATCACATCCTTCTGTCCCAGACACATTGCAGGAATCACATTCTACTGTCCCAGACAAAGAGCAGGAATCACATCCTTCTGTCCCAGACACAGAGCAGGAATCACATCCTATTGTACCAGACACAGTGCAGGAATCATATCCTACTATCCCAGACACAGTGCAGGAATCACAGCCTACTGCCCCAGACACAGAGCAGCAATCATATCCCACTGCCCCAGACACAGAGCAGGAATCACATCCTTCTGTCCCAGACTCTTTGCAGGAATCACATCCGACTGTCCCAGACACAGAGCAGGAATCACATCCTACTGTCGCAGACATAGAGCAGCAATCACATCCCACTGCCCTAGACACAGTGCAGGAATCATATCCTACTATCCCAAACACATTGCGGGAATCACATTCTACTGTCCCAGACACAGTGCAGGAATCATATCCTACTATCCCAGACAGAGTGCAGGAATCACATCCTTCTGTCCCAGACACAGTGCAGGAATCAAATCCTACTGTCCAAGACACAGAGCAGGAATCACATCCTACTGTCCCCGACACAGAGCAGGAATCAAATCCTACTGTCCCAGACACAGAGCAGGAATCACATCCTACTGTAGCAGACATAGAGCAGGAATTACATCCCACTGCCCCAGACAAAGAGCAGGAATCACATCCCACTGCCCCAGACACAGAGCAGGAATCACATTCTACTGTCCCAGACACAGAGCAGGAATCACATCCTTCTGTCCCAGACACAGAGCAGGAATCACTTCCTATTGTACCAGACACAGTGCAGGAATCATATCCTACTATCCCAGACACAGTGCAGGAATCACAGCCTACTGCCCCAGACACAGAGCAGCAATCATATCCCACTGCCCCAGACACAGAGCAGGAATCACATCCTTCTGTCCCAGACACTTTGCAGGAATCAAATCCTACTGTCCCAGACACAGAGCAGGAATCACATCCTACTGTCCCAGACAGGGAGCAGGAATCACATCCGACTGTCCCAGACACAGAGCAGGAATCACATCCCACTGCCCTAGACACAGTGCAGGAATCATATCCTACTATCCCAAACACATTGCGGGAATCACATTCTACTGTCCCAGACACAGTGCAGGAATCATATCCTACTATCCCAGACAGAGTGCAGGAATCACATCCTTCTGTCCCAGACACAGAGCAGGAATCACATCCTACTGTCCCCGACACAGAGCAGGAATCAAATCCTACTGTCCCAGACACAGAGCAGGAATCACATCCTACTGTCCCAGACACAGTGCAGGAATCACATCCTACTGTAGCAGACATAGAGCAGGAATTACATCCCACTGCCCCAGACAAAGAGCAGGAATCACATCCCACTGCCCCAGACACAGAGCAGGAATCACATCCTACTGTCCCAGACACAGAGCAGGAATCACATCCTTCTGTCCCAGACACATTGCAGGAATCACATTCTACTGTCCCAGACAAAGAGCAGGAATCACATCCTTCTGTCCCAGACACAGAGCAGGAATCACATCCGATTGTACCAGACACAGTGCAAGAATCATATCCTACTATCCCAGACACAGTGCAGGAATCACAGCCTACTGCCCCAGACACAGAGCAGCAATCATATCCCACTGCCCCAGACACAGAGCAGGAATCATATCCTTCTGTCCCAGACACAGTGCAGGAATCAAATCCTACTGTCCCAGACACAGAGCAGGAATCACATCCTACTGTCCCAGACAGAGAGCAGGAATCACATCCGACTGTCCCAGACACAGAGCAGGAATCACATCCTACTGTCGCAGACATAGAGCAGGAATCACATCCCACTGCCCTAGACACAGTGCAGGAATCATATCCTACTATCCCAGACACAGTGCAGGAATCACAGCCTACTACCCCAGACACAGAGCAGGAATCATATCCCACTGCCCCAGACACAGAGCAGGAATCACATCCTTCTGTCCCAGACACAATGCAGGAATCGAATCCCACTGCCCCAGACACAGTGCAGGAATCACATCCCACTGTCCCAGACACAGTGCAGGAATCACATCCTACTGTCCCAGACACAGAGCAGGAATCACATCCTACTGTCCCAGACACAGAGCAGGAATCACATCCTTCTGTCCCAGACACAGTGCAGGAATCAAATCCTACTATAGCAGACACAGAGCAGAAATCACATTCTACTATCCCAGACAGAGTGCAGGAATCACATCCTTCTGTCCCAGACACAGTGCAGGAATCAAATCCTACTTTCCCAGACACAGAGCAGGAATCACATCCTACTGTCCCCGACACAGAGCAGGAATCAAATCCTACTGTCCCAGACACAGAGCAGGAATCACATCCTACTGTCCCAGACACAGTGCAGGAATCACATCCTACTGTAGCAGACATCGAGCAGGAATTACATCCCACTGCCCCAGACAAAGAGCAGGAATCACATCCCACTGCCCCAGACACAGAGCAGGAATCACATCCTACTGTCCCAGACACAGAGCAGGAATCACATCCTTCTGTCCCAGACACATTGCAGGAATCACATTCTACTGTCCCAGACAAAGAGCAGGAATCACATCCTTCTGTCCCAGACACAGAGCAGGAATCACATCCTATTGTCCCAGACACAGTGCAGGAATCATATCCTACTATCCCAGACACAGTGCAGGAATCACAGCCTACTACCCCAGACACAGAGCAGGAATCATATCCCACTGCCCCAGACACGGAGCAGGAATCACATCCTTCTGTCCCAGACACAATACAAGAATCAAATACGACTGTCCCAGACACATTGCGGGAATCACATTCGACTGTCCCAGACACAGTGCAGGAATCATATCCTACTATCCCAGACAGAGTGCAGGAATCACATCCTACTGTCCCCGACACAGAGCAGGAATCACAGCCTACTGTCGCAGACATAGAGCAGGAATCACATCCTTCTGTCCCAGACACAATGCAGGAATCAAATCCGACTGTCCCAGACACATTGCGGGAATCACATTCGACTGTCCCAGACACAGTGCAGGAATCATATCCTACTATCCCAGACAGAGTGCAGGAATCACATCCTACTGTCCCCGACACAGAGCAGGAATCACAGCCTACTGTTGCAGACATAGAGCAGGAATCACATCCCACTGCCCTAGACACAGTGCAGGAATCATATCCTACTATCCCAAACACATTGCGGGAATCACATTCTACTGTCCCAGACACAGTGCAGGAATCATATCCTACTATCCCAGACAGAGTGCAGGAATCACATCCTACTGTCCCCGACACAGAGCAGGAATCACATCCTCCTGTCCCAGACACAGAGTAGGAATCACATCCCACTGCCCCAGACACAGAGCAGGAATCGAATCCCACTGCCCCAGACACAGTGCAGGAATCACATCCCACTGTCCCAGACACAGTGCAGGAATCACATCCTACTGTCCCAGACACAGAGCAGGAATCACATCCTCCTGTCCCAGACACAGAGCAGGAATCACATCCTCCTGTCCCAGACACAGAGCAGGAATCACATCCTTCTATCCAAGACACAGTGCAGGAATCATATCCCACTGCCCCAGACACAGAGCAGGAATCGAATCCCACTGCCCCAGACACAGAGCAGGAATCACATCCTATTGTCCCAGACACAGAGCAGGAATCACATCCTTCTGTCCCAGACACAGTGCAGGAATCAAATCCTACTGTCCCAGACACAGAGCAGGAATCACATCCTACTTCCCCCAGACACAGAGCAGGAATCACATTCTACTGTCCCAGACACAGTGCAGGAATCACATCCTACTGCCCCAGACACAGTGTAGGAATCACATCCAACTATCCCAGACACAGAGCAGGAATCGCATCCGACTGCCCCAGACACAGAGCAGGAATCACATCCTACTGTCCCAGACGCAGTGCAGGAATCACATCCTACTGCCCCAGACACAGAGCAGGAATCATATCCCACTGTCCCAGACACGGAGCCGGAATCAGTTCCGACTATCCCAGACACAGAGGAGGAATCACATCCTACTGTCCCAGACACAGAGCAGGAATCACATCTCGCTGCCCCAGACACAGAGCAGGAATCACATCCTATTGTCCCAAACACAGAGCAGGAATCACATTCCACTGCCCCAGACACAGAGCAGGAATCACATCCTATTATCCCAGACACAGAGCAGGAATCACATCCCACTGCCCCAGACACAGAGCAGGAATCACATCCTACAGCCCCAGACACAGAGCAGGAATCACATCCTAATGCCCCAGACACAGAGCAGGAATCACATCCTACTGTCCCAGACACAGTGCAGTAATCACATCCTCCTGTCCCAGACACAGTGCAGCAATCACAACCAAAAGCCCCCAGACACAGAGCAGGAATCACATCCTACTGTCCCAGCCACAGAGCAGGAATCACATCCTACAGCGCCCAGACAGAGAGCTGGAATCACATCCCACTGTCCCAGACACAGAGCATGAATCACATCCCACTGCCCCTGACAAAGAACAGGAATCACATTCTACTGTCCCAGGCATAGTGCAGGAATCACAACCAACTGTCCCAGACACAGTGCAGGAATCACATCCTACTGCCCCAGACACAGTGTAGGAATCACATCCAACTATCCCAGACACAGAGCAGGAATCACATCCGACTGCCCCAGACGCAGTGCAGGAATCACATCCTACTGTCCCACACACAGAGCTGGAATCACATCCTACTGCCCCAGACACAGAGCAGGAATCACCTCCTACTGTCCCGGACACAGTGCAGGAATCAGAGCCTACTGCCCCAGACACAGAGCAGGAATCATATCCCACCGCCCCAGACACAGAGCAGGAATCGAATCCCACTGCCCCAGACACAGTGCAGGAATCACATCCTACAGCCCCAGATACCGAGCAGGAATCATATCCCACTGTCCCAGACACAGTGCAGGAATCACATCCGACTGTCCCAGACTCAGTGCAGCAATCACATCCTATAGCACCCAGACACAGCAGGAATCATATCCTACTGTCCCAGCCACAGAGCAGGAATCACATCCTGCTGTCCCAGACATGGAGCAGGAATCACATCCCACTGTCCCAGACACAGAGCATGAATCACATCCCACTGCCCCAGACAAAGAGCAGGAATCACATCCCACTGTCCCAGGCACAGTGCAGGAATCACAACCGACTGTCCCAGACACAGAGCAGGAATCACATCCTACTTCCCCCAGACACAGAGCAGGAATCACATTCTACTGTCCCAGACACAGTGCAGGAATCACATCCTACTGCCCCAGACACAGTGTAGGAATCACATCCAACTATCCCAGACACAGAGCAGCAATCATATCCTAATGTCTCAGACACAGTGCAGGAATCGCATCCGACTGCCCCAGACACAGAGCAGGAATCACATCCTGCTGTCCCAGACGCAGTGCAGGAATCACATCTCGCTGCCCCAGACACAGAGCAGGAATCACATCCTATTGTCCCAAACACAGAGCAGGAATCACATCCCACTGCCCCAGACACAGAGCAGGAATCACATCCTACAGCCCCAGACACAGAGCAGGAATCACATCCTAATGCCCCAGACACAGAGCAGGAATCACATCCTACTGTCCCAGACACAGAGCAGGAATCACATCCTACAGCGCCCAGACAGAGAGCTGGAATCACATCCCACTGTCCCAGACACAGAGCAGGAATCACATCCTACTGTCCCAGGCATAGTGCAGGAATCACAACCGACTGTCCCAGACACAGTGCAGGAATCACATCCGACTGCCCCAGACACAGTGTAGGAATCACATCCAACTATCCCAGACACAGAGCAAGAATCACATCCTACTGCCCCACACACAGAGCAGCAATCATATCCTACTGTCCCAGACGCAGTGCAGGAATCACATCCTACTGCCCCAGACACAGAGCAGGAATCATATCCTACTGTCCCAGACACAGAGCAGGAATCACATCCTATTGTCCCATACACAGAGCAGGAATCACATCCCACTGCCCCAGACACAGAGCAGGAATCACATCCTATTGTCCCAGACACAGAGCAGGAATCACATCCCAATGCCCCAGACACAGAGCAGGAATCACATCCTAATGCCCCAGACACAGTGCAGGAATCACATCCTATAACCCCCAGACACAGAGCAGGAATCATATCCGACTGTCCCAGACACAGAGCAGGAATCACATCCTACTGCCCCAGACACAGTGTAGGAATCACATCCAACTATCCCAGATACAGTGCAGGAATCACATCCTGCTTCCCCAGACACAGAACAGGAATCATATCCTACTGCCCCACACACAGAGCAGCAATCATATCCTACTGTCCCAGACGCAGTGCAGGAATCACATCCTACTGCCCCACACACAGAGCAGGAATCATATCCTACTGTCCCAGACATAGAGCAGGAATCACATTCTACTGTCCCAGACACAGACAAGAATCACATCCAACTGCCGCAGACACAGAGCTGGAATCACATCCTACTGCCCCAGACACAGAGCAGGAATCACCTCCTACTGCCCCAGACACAGAGCAGGAATCATATCCCACTGCCACAGAGACAGAGCAGGAATCGAATCCCACTGACCCAGACACAGTTCAGGAATCATATTCTACTATCCCAGACACAGTGCAGCAATCACATCCTATAGCCCCCAGACACAGAGCAGGAATCACATCCTACTGTCTCAGACACAGAGCAGGAATCACATCCTACTATCCCAGACACAGTGCAGGAATCACAACCTATAGCCCCCAGACACAGAGAAGGAATCACATCCCACTGCCCCAGACAAAGGGCAGGAATCACATCCCACTGTCGCAGACACAGAGCAGGAATCACATCCTACAGCCCCAGACACAGTGCAGGAATCATATCCCACAATCTCAGACACAGAGCAGGAATCACATCTTACTTCTCCCAGACATAGAGCAGGAATCATATCCTACTATCCCAGACACAGAGCAGGAATCACATCCTACCGCCCCACACACAGAGCAGCAATCATATCCTACTCTCCCAGACACAGTGCAGGAATCACATCCTACTGTCCCAGACACAGAGCAGGAATCACATCCTTCTGTCCCAGACACAGTGCAGGAATCACATCCTACTGTCCCAGACACAGAGCAGGAATCACATCCTTCTGTCCCAGACACAGTGCAGGAATCAAATCCTACTATAGCAGACACAGAGCAGAAATCACATCCTACTGTCCCAGACAGAGAGAAGGAATCACATCCCACTGCCCCAGACACAGAGCAGGAATCACTTCCTATTGTACCAGACACAGTGCAGGAATCATATCCTACTATCCCAGACACAGTGCAGGAATCACAGCCTACTGCCCCAGACACAGAGCAGGAATCATATCCCACTGCCCCAGACACAGAGCAGGAATCACATCCTTCTGTCCCAGACACAGTGCAGGAATCAAATCCTACTGTCCCAGACACAGAGCAGGAATCACATCCTACTGTCCCAGACAGAGAGCAGGAATCACATCCGACTGTCCCAGACACAGAGCAGGAATCACATCCTACTGTCGCAGACATAGAGCAGGAATCACATCCCACTGCCCTAGACACAGTGCAGGAATCATATCCTACTATCCCAAACACATTGCGGGAATCACATTCTACTGTCACAGACACAGTGCAGGAATCATATCCTACTATCCCAGACAGAGTGCAGGAATCACATCCTTCTGTCCCAGACACATTGCAGGAATCAAATCCTACTGTCCCAGACACAGAGCAGGAATCACATCCTACTGTCCCCGACACAGAGCAGGAATCAAATTCTACTGTCCCAGACACAGAGCAGGAATCACATCCTACTGTCCCAGACACAGAGCAGGAATCACATGCTCCTGCCCCAGACACAGTGCAGGAATCATATTCCTACTGCACGAGACACAGAGCAGCAATCACCTCCTACTGTCCCAGACACAGTGCAGGAATCACAGCCTACTGCCCCAGACACTGAGCAGGAATCATATCCCACTGCCCCAGAGACAGAGCAGGAATCACATCCTACTGTCCCAGACACATTGCAGGAATCAAACCATACTGTTCCAGACACAGAGCAGGAATCACATCCTACTGTCCCAGACACAGTGCAGGAATCACATCCTACTGTCCCAGACACAGTGCAGGAATCAAATCCTACTGTCCCAGACACAGAGCAAGAATCACATCCTACTGTCCCAGACGCAGTGCAGGAATCACATCCTACTGTCCCAGACACAGAGCAGGAATCACATCCTTCTGTCCCAGACACAGTGCAGGAATCACATCCCACTGTCCCAGACACAGAGCAGGTATCATATCCTACTATCCCAGACACAGTGCAGGAATCACATCCTACTGTCCCAGACACAGAGCAGGAACCACATCCTCCTGTCCCAGACACAGAGCAGGAATCACATCCTATTGTCCCAGACACAGAGCAGCAATCATATCCTTCTATCCCAGACACAGTGCAGGAATCACATCCCATTGCCCCAGACAAAGAGCAGGAATCACATCCTACTGCCCCAGACACAGAGCAGGAATCACATCCTACTGTCCCAGACACAGAGCAGTAATCACATCCTCCTGTCCCAGACACAGAGCAGGAATCACATCCTCCTGCCCCAGACACAGTGCAGGAATCACATCCTACTGTACCAGACACACAGCAGGAATTACATCCCACTGCCCCAGACAAAGAGGAGGAATCATATCCCACTGCCCCAGACAAAGAGCAGGAATCACATCCTACTGTCCCAGACACAGAGCAGGAATCACATCCTTCTGTCCCAGACACATTGCAGGAATCACATTCTACTGTCCCAGACAAAGAGCAGGAATCACATCCTTCTGTCCCAGACACAGAGCAGGAATCACATCCTATTGTACCAGACACAGTGCAGGAATCATATCCTACTATCCCAGACACAGTGCAGGAATCACAGCCTACTGCCCCAGACACAGAGCAGCAATCATATCCCACTGCCCCAGACACAGAGCAGGAATCACATCCTTCTGTCCCAGACTCTTTGCAGGAATCACATCCGACTGTCCCAGACACAGAGCAGGAATCACATCCTACTGTCGCAGACATAGAGCAGCAATCACATCCCACTGCCCTAGACACAGTGCAGGAATCATATCCTACTATCCCAAACACATTGCGGGAATCACATTCTACTGTCCCAGACACAGTGCAGGAATCATATCCTACTATCCCAGACAGAGTGCAGGAATCACATCCTTCTGTCCCAGACACAGTGCAGGAATCAAATCCTACTGTCCAAGACACAGAGCAGGAATCACATCCTACTGTCCCCGACACAGAGCAGGAATCAAATCCTACTGTCCCAGACACAGAGCAGGAATCACATCCTACTGTAGCAGACATAGAGCAGGAATTACATCCCACTGCCCCAGACAAAGAGCAGGAATCACATCCCACTGCCCCAGACACAGAGCAGGAATCACATTCTACTGTCCCAGACACAGAGCAGGAATCACATCCTTCTGTCCCAGACACAGAGCAGGAATCACTTCCTATTGTACCAGACACAGTGCAGGAATCATATCCTACTATCCCAGACACAGTGCAGGAATCACAGCCTACTGCCCCAGACACAGAGCAGCAATCATATCCCACTGCCCCAGACACAGAGCAGGAATCACATCCTTCTGTCCCAGACACTTTGCAGGAATCAAATCCTACTGTCCCAGACACAGAGCAGGAATCACATCCTACTGTCCCAGACAGGGAGCAGGAATCACATCCGACTGTCCCAGACACAGAGCAGGAATCACATCCCACTGCCCTAGACACAGTGCAGGAATCATATCCTACTATCCCAAACACATTGCGGGAATCACATTCTACTGTCCCAGACACAGTGCAGGAATCATATCCTACTATCCCAGACAGAGTGCAGGAATCACATCCTTCTGTCCCAGACACAGAGCAGGAATCACATCCTACTGTCCCCGACACAGAGCAGGAATCAAATCCTACTGTCCCAGACACAGAGCAGGAATCACATCCTACTGTCCCAGACACAGTGCAGGAATCACATCCTACTGTAGCAGACATAGAGCAGGAATTACATCCCACTGCCCCAGACAAAGAGCAGGAATCACATCCCACTGCCCCAGACACAGAGCAGGAATCACATCCTACTGTCCCAGACACAGAGCAGGAATCACATCCTTCTGTCCCAGACACATTGCAGGAATCACATTCTACTGTCCCAGACAAAGAGCAGGAATCACATCCTTCTGTCCCAGACACAGAGCAGGAATCACATCCGATTGTACCAGACACAGTGCAAGAATCATATCCTACTATCCCAGACACAGTGCAGGAATCACAGCCTACTGCCCCAGACACAGAGCAGCAATCATATCCCACTGCCCCAGACACAGAGCAGGAATCATATCCTTCTGTCCCAGACACAGTGCAGGAATCAAATCCTACTGTCCCAGACACAGAGCAGGAATCACATCCTACTGTCCCAGACAGAGAGCAGGAATCACATCCGACTGTCCCAGACACAGAGCAGGAATCACATCCTACTGTCGCAGACATAGAGCAGGAATCACATCCCACTGCCCTAGACACAGTGCAGGAATCATATCCTACTATCCCAGACACAGTGCAGGAATCACAGCCTACTACCCCAGACACAGAGCAGGAATCATATCCCACTGCCCCAGACACAGAGCAGGAATCACATCCTTCTGTCCCAGACACAATGCAGGAATCGAATCCCACTGCCCCAGACACAGTGCAGGAATCACATCCCACTGTCCCAGACACAGTGCAGGAATCACATCCTACTGTCCCAGACACAGAGCAGGAATCACATCCTACTGTCCCAGACACAGAGCAGGAATCACATCCTTCTGTCCCAGACACAGTGCAGGAATCAAATCCTACTATAGCAGACACAGAGCAGAAATCACATTCTACTATCCCAGACAGAGTGCAGGAATCACATCCTTCTGTCCCAGACACAGTGCAGGAATCAAATCCTACTTTCCCAGACACAGAGCAGGAATCACATCCTACTGTCCCCGACACAGAGCAGGAATCAAATCCTACTGTCCCAGACACAGAGCAGGAATCACATCCTACTGTCCCAGACACAGTGCAGGAATCACATCCTACTGTAGCAGACATCGAGCAGGAATTACATCCCACTGCCCCAGACAAAGAGCAGGAATCACATCCCACTGCCCCAGACACAGAGCAGGAATCACATCCTACTGTCCCAGACACAGAGCAGGAATCACATCCTTCTGTCCCAGACACATTGCAGGAATCACATCCTTCTGTCCCAGACACAGAGCAGGAATCACATCCTATTGTCCCAGACACAGTGCAGGAATCATATCCTACTATCCCAGACACAGTGCAGGAATCACAGCCTACTACCCCAGACACAGAGCAGGAATCATATCCCACTGCCCCAGACACGGAGCAGGAATCACATCCTTCTGTCCCAGACACAATACAAGAATCAAATACGACTGTCCCAGACACATTGCGGGAATCACATTCGACTGTCCCAGACACAGTGCAGGAATCATATCCTACTATCCCAGACAGAGTGCAGGAATCACATCCTACTGTCCCCGACACAGAGCAGGAATCACAGCCTACTGTCGCAGACATAGAGCAGGAATCACATCCTTCTGTCCCAGACACAATGCAGGAATCAAATCCGACTGTCCCAGACACATTGCGGGAATCACATTCGACTGTCCCAGACACAGTGCAGGAATCATATCCTACTATCCCAGACAGAGTGCAGGAATCACATCCTACTGTCCCCGACACAGAGCAGGAATCACAGCCTACTGTTGCAGACATAGAGCAGGAATCACATCCCACTGCCCTAGACACAGTGCAGGAATCATATCCTACTATCCCAAACACATTGCGGGAATCACATTCTACTGTCCCAGACACAGTGCAGGAATCATATCCTACTATTCCAGACAGAGTGCAGGAATCACATCCTACTGTCCCCGACACAGAGCAGGAATCACATCCTCCTGTCCCAGACACAGAGTAGGAATCACATCCCACTGCCCCAGACACAGAGCAGGAATCGAATCCCACTGCCCCAGACACAGTGCAGGAATCACATCCCACTGTCCCAGACACAGTGCAGGAATCACATCCTACTGTCCCAGACACAGAGCAGGAATCACATCCTCCTGTCCCAGACACAGAGCAGGAATCACATCCTCCTGTCCCAGACACAGAGCAGGAATCACATCCTTCTATCCAAGACACAGTGCAGGAATCATATCCCACTGCCCCAGACACAGAGCAGGAATCGAATCCCACTGCCCCAGACACAGAGCAGGAATCACATCCTATTGTCCCAGACACAGAGCAGGAATCACATCCTTCTGTCCCAGACACATTGCAGGAATCACATTCTACTGTCCCAGACAAAGAGCAGGAATCACATCCTTCTGTCCCAGACACAGAGCAGGAATCACATCCTATTGTACCAGACACAGTGCAAGAATCATATCCTACTATCCCAGACACAGTGCAGGAATCACAGCCTACTGCCCCAGACACAGAGCAGCAATCATATCCCACTGCCCCAGACACAGAGCAGGAATCATATCCTTCTGTCCCAGACACAGTGCAGGAATAAAATCCTACTGTCCCAGACACAGAGCAGGAATCACATCCTACTGCCCCAGACAGAGAGCAGGAATCACATCCGACTGTCCCAGACACAGAGCAGGAATCACATCCTACTGTCGCAGACATAGAGCAGGAATCACATCCCACTGCCCTAGACACAGTGCAGGAATCATATCCTACTATCCCAAACACATTGCGGGAATCACATTCTACTGTCCCAGACACAGTGCAGGAATCATATCCTACTATCCCAGACAGAGTGCAGGAATCACATCCTTCTGTCCCAGACACAGTGCAGGAATCAAATCCTACTGTCCCAGACACAGAGCAGGAATCACATCCTACTGTCCCCGACACAGAGCAGGAATCAAATCCGACTGTTCCAGACACAGAGCAGGAATCACATCCTACTGTCCCAGACACAGTGCAGGAATCAAATCCTACTGTCCCAGACACAGAGCAGGAATCACATCCTACTGTCCCAGACGCAGTGCAGGAATCACATCCTACTGTCCCAGACACAGAGCAGGAATCACATCCTACTGCAGCAGACATAGAGCAGGAATCACATCCTACTATCCCAGACACAGTACAGGAATCACATCCCACTGTCCCAGACACAGAGCAGGAATCATATCCTACTATCCCAGACACAGAGCAGGAATCACATCCTACTGTCCCAGACACAGAGCAGGAATCACATCCCACTGCCCCAGACAAAGAGCAGGAATCACATTCTACTGCCCCAGACACAGAGCAGGAATCACATCCTACTGTCCCAGACACAGAGCAGTAATCACATCCTCCTGTCCCAGACACAGAGCAGGAATCACATCCACCTGCCCCAGACACAGTGCAGGAATCACATCCTACTGTACCAGACACACAGCAGGAATTACATCACACTGCCCCAGACAAAGAGCAGGAATCACATCCCACTGCCCCAGACAGAGAGCAGGAATCACATCCTACTGTCCCAGACACAGAGCAGGAATCACATCCTTCTGTCCCAGACACATTGCAGGAATCACATTCTACTGTCCCAGACAAAGAGCAGGAATCACATCCTTCAGTCCCAGACACAGAGCAGGAATCACATCCTATTGTACCAGACACAGTGCAGGAATCATATCCTACTATCCCAGACACAGTGCAGGAATCACAGCCTACTGCCCCAGACACAGAGTAGCAATCATATCCCACTGCCCCAGACACAGAGCAGGAATCACATCCTTCTGTCCCAGACACTTTGCAGGAATCACATCCTACTGTCCCAGACAGAGAGCAGGAATCACATCCGACTGTCCCAGACACAGAGCAGGAATCACATCCTACTGTCGCAGACATAGAGCAGGAATCACATCCCACTGCCCTAGACACAGTGCAGGAATCATATCCTACTATCCCAAACACATTGCGGGAATCACATTCTACTGTCCCAGACACAATGCAGGAATCATATCCTACTATCCCAGACAGAGTGCAGGAATCACATCCTTCTGTCCCAGACACAGTGCAGGAATCAAATCCTACTTTCCCAGACACAGAGCAGGAATCATATCCTACTGTCCCCGACACAGAGCAGGAATCAAATCCTACTGTCCCAGACACAGAGCAGGAATCACATCCTACTGTCCCAGACACAGTGCAGGAATCACATCCTACTGTAGCAGACATAGAGCAGGAATTACATCCCACTGCCCCAGACAAAGAGCAGGAATCACATCCCACTGCCCCAGACACAGAGCAGGAATCACATCCTACTGTCCCAGACACAGAGCAGGAATCACATCCTTCTGTCCCAGACACATTGCAGGAATCACATTCTACTGTCCCAGACAAAGAGCAGGAATCACATCCTTCTGTCCCAGACACAGAGCAGGAATCACATCCTATTGTACCAGACACAGTGCAGGAATCATATCCTACTATCCCAGACACAGTGCAGGAATCACAGCCTACTGCCCCAGACACAGAGCAGCAATCATATCCCACTGCCCCAGACACAGAGCAGGAATCATATCCTTCTGTCCCAGACACAGTGCAGGAATCAAATCCTACTGTCCCAGACACAGTGCAGGAATCACAGCCTACTGCCCCAGACACAGAGCAGCAATCATATCCCACTGTCCCAGACAGAGAGCAGGAATCACATCCGACTGTCCCAGACACAGAGCAGGAATCACATCCTACTGTCGCAGACATAGAGCAGGAATCACATCCCACTGCCCTAGACACAGTGCAGGAATCATATCCTACTATCCCAAACACATTGCGGGAATCACATTCTACTGTCCCAGACACAGTGCAGGAATCATATCCTACTATCCCAGACAGAGTGCAGGAATCACATCCTTCTGTCCCAGACACAGTGCAGGAATCAAATCCTACTGTCCCAGACACAGAGCAGGAATCACATCCTACTGTCCCCGACACAGAGCAGGAATCATATCCTACTGTCCCAGACACAGTGCAGGAATCACAGCCTACTGCCCCAGACACAGAGCAGCAATCATATCCCACTGCCCCAGACACAGAGCAGGAATCATATCCTTCTGTCCCAGACACAGTGCAGGAATCATATCCTACTGTCCCAGACACACAGCAGGAATCACATCCTACTGTCCCAGACAGAGAGCAGGAATCACATCCGACTGTCCCAGACACAGAGCAGGAATCACATCCTACTGTCGCAGACATAGAGCAGGAATCACATCCCACTGCCCTAGACACAGTGCAGGAATCATATCCTACTATCCCAAACACATTGCAGGAATCACATTCTACTGTCCCAGACACAGTGCAGGAATCAAATCCTACTGTCCCAGACACAGAGCAGGAATCACATCCTACTGTCCCCGACACAGAGCAGGAATCATATCCTACTGTCCCAGACACAGAGCAGGAATCACATCCTACTGTTCCAGACACAGTGCAGGAATCACATCCTACTGTAGCAGACATAGAGCAGGAATCACATCCTACTATCCCAGACACAGTGCAGGAATCACATCCCACTGTCCCAGACACAGAGCAGGAATCATATCCTACTATACCAGACACAGTGCAGGAATCACATCCTACTGTCCCAGACACAGAGCAGGAATCACATCCTACTGCCCCAGACACAGAGCAGGAATTATATCATACTGTCCCAGACGCAGAGCAGGAATCATATCCTCCTATCCCAGACACGGTGCAGGAATCACATCCTTCTGTCCCAGACACATTGCAGGAATCACATTCTACTGTCCCAGACAAAGAGCAGGAATCACATCCTTCTGTCCCAGACACAGAGCAGGAATCACATCCTATTGTACCAGACACAGTGCAGGAATCATATCCTACTATCCCAGACACAGTGCAGGAATCACAGCCTACTGCCCCAGACACAGAGCAGGAATCATATCCCACTGCCCCAGACACAGAGCAGGAATCACATCCTTCTGTCCCAGACACAATGCAGGAATCAAATCCGACTGTCCCAGACACAGAGCAGGAATCACATCCTACTGTCGCAGACACAGAGCAGGAATCACATCCCACTGCCCTAGACACAGTGCAGGAATCATATCCTACTATCCCAAACACATTGCGGGAATCACATTCTACTGTCCCAGACACAATGCAGGAATCATATCCTACTATCCCAGACAGAGTGCAGGAATCACATCCTTCTGTCCCAGACACAGTGCAGGAATCAAATCCTACTTTCCCAGACACAGAGCAGGAATCATATCCTACTGTCCCCGACACAGAGCAGGAATCAAATCCTACTGTCCCAGACACAGAGCAGGAATCACATCCTACTGTCCCAGACACAGTGCAGGAATCACATCCTACTGTAGCAGACAAAGAGCAGGAATCACATCCCACTGCCCCAGACACAGAGCAGGAATCACATCCTACTGTCCCAGACACAGAGCAGGAATCACATCCTTCTGTCCCAGACACATTGCAGGAATCACATTCTACTGTCCCAGACAAAGAGCAGGAATCACATCCTTCTGTCCCAGACACAGAGCAGGAATCACATCCTATTGTACCAGACACAGTGCAGGAATCATATCCTACTATCCCAGACACAGTGCAGGAATCACAGCCTACTGCCCCAGACACAGAGCAGCAATCATATCCCACTGCCCCAGACACAGAGCAGGAATCATATCCTTCTGTCCCAGACACAGTGCAGGAATCAAATCCTACTGTCCCAGACACAGAGCAGGAATCACATCCTACTGTCCCAGACAGAGAGCAGGAATCACATCCGACTGTCCCAGACACAGAGCAGGAATCACATCCTACTGTCGCAGACATAGAGCAGGAATCACATCCCACTGCCCTAGACACAGTGCAGGAATCATATCCTACTATCCCAAACACATTGCGGGAATCACATTCTACTGTCCCAGACACAGTGCAGGAATCATATCCTACTATCCCAGACAGAGTGCAGGAATCACATCCTTCTGTCCCAGACACAGTGCAGGAATCAAATCCTACTGTCCCAGACACAGAGCAGGAATCACATCCTACTGTCCCCGACACAGAGCAGGAATCATATCCTACTGTCCCAGACACAGTGCAGGAATCACAGCCTACTGCCCCAGACACAGAGCAGCAATCATATCCCACTGCCCCAGACACAGAGCAGGAATCATATCCTTCTGTCCCAGACACAGTGCAGGAATCATATCCTACTGTCCCAGACACACAGCAGGAATCACATCCTACTGTCCCAGACAGAGAGCAGGAATCACATCCGACTGTCCCAGACACAGAGCAGGAATCACATCCTACTGTCGCAGACATAGAGCAGGAATCACATCCCACTGCCCTAGACACAGTGCAGGAATCATATCCTACTATCCCAAACACATTGCAGGAATCACATTCTACTGTCCCAGACACAGTGCAGGAATCAAATCCTACTGTCCCAGACACAGAGCAGGAATCACATCCTACTGTCCCCGACACAGAGCAGGAATCATATCCTACTGTCCCAGACACAGAGCAGGAATCACATCCTACTGTTCCAGACACAGTGCAGGAATCACATCCTACTGTAGCAGACATAGAGCAGGAATCACATCCTACTATCCCAGACACAGTGCAGGAATCACATCCCACTGTCCCAGACACAGAGCAGGAATCATATCCTACTATACCAGACACAGTGCAGGAATCACATCCTACTGTCCCAGACACAGAGCAGGAATCACATCCTACTGCCCCAGACACAGAGCAGGAATTATATCATACTGTCCCAGACGCAGAGCAGGAATCATATCCTCCTATCCCAGACACGGTGCAGGAATCACATCCTTCTGTCCCAGACACATTGCAGGAATCACATTCTACTGTCCCAGACAAAGAGCAGGAATCACATCCTTCTGTCCCAGACACAGAGCAGGAATCACATCCTATTGTACCAGACACAGTGCAGGAATCATATCCTACTATCCCAGACACAGTGCAGGAATCACAGCCTACTGCCCCAGACACAGAGCAGGAATCATATCCCACTGCCCCAGACACAGAGCAGGAATCACATCCTTCTGTCCCAGACACAATGCAGGAATCAAATCCGACTGTCCCAGACACAGAGCAGGAATCACATCCTACTGTCGCAGACACAGAGCAGGAATCACATCCCACTGCCCTAGACACAGTGCAGGAATCATATCCTACTATCCCAAACACATTGCGGGAATCACATTCTACTGTCCCAGACACAGTGCAGGAATCATATCCTACTATCCCAGACAGAGTGCAGGAATCACATCCTACTGTCCCCGACACAGAGCAGGAATCACATCCTCCTGTCCCAGACACAGAGCAGGAATCACATCCCACTGCCCCAGACACAGAGCAGGAATCGAATCCCACTGCCCCAGACACAGTGCAGGAATCACATCCCATGGTCCCAGACACAGTGCAGGAATCACATCCTACTGTCCCAGACACAGAGCAGGAATCACATCCTCCTGTCCCAGACACAGAGCAGGAATCACATCCTCCTGTCCCAGACACAGAGCAGGAATCACATCCTTCTATCCCAGACACAGTGCAGGAATCATATCCCACTGCCCCAGACACAGAGCAGGAATCGAATCCCACTGCCCCAGACACAGAGCAGGAATCACATCCTATTGTCCCAGACACAGAGCAGCAATCACATCCCATAGCCCCAGACACAGTGTCGGAATCACATCCAACTATCCCAGATACAGTGCAGGAATCACATCCAACTATCCCAGATACAGTGCAGGAATCACATCCTGCTGCCCCAGACACATAACAGGAATCATATCCTACTGTCCCAGACACAGTGCAGGAATCACATCCTACTGCCCCAGACACAGAGCAGGAATCATATCCTACTATCCCAGACACAGTGCAGGAATCACAGCCTACTGCCCCAGACACAGAGCAGGTATCATATCCCACTGCCCCAGACACAGAGCAGGAATCACATCCTTCTGTCCCAGACATAGTGCAGGAAACAAATCCTACTGTCCCAGACACAGAGCAGGAATCACATCCCACTGTCCCAGACAGAGAGCAGGAATCACATCCGACTGTCCCAGACACAGAGCAGCAATCACATCCTCCTGTCGCAGACATAGAGCAGGAATCACATCCTACTGTCCCAGACACAGTGCAGGAATCAAATCCTACTGTCCCAGACACAGAGCAAGAATCACATCCTACTGTCCCAGACGCAGTGCAGGAATCACATCCTACTGTCCCAGACACAGAGCAGGAATCACATCCTTCTGTCCCAGACACAGTGCAGGAATCACATCCCACTGTCCCAGACACAGAGCAGGTATCATATCCTACTATCCCAGACACAGTGCAGGAATCACATCCTACTGTCCCAGACACAGAGCAGGAACCACATCCTCCTGTCCCAGACACAGAGCAGGAAACACATCCTATTGTCCCAGACACAGAGCAGCAATCATATCCTTCTATCCCAGACACAGTGCAGGAATCACATCCCATTGCCCCAGACAAAGAGCAGGAATCACATCCTACTGCCCCAGACACAGAGCAGGAATCACATCCTACTGTCCCAGACACAGAGCAGTGATCACATCCTCCTGTCCCAGACACAGAGCAGGAATCACATCCTCCTGCCCCAGACACAGTGCAGGAATCACATCCTACTGTACCAGACACACAGCAGGAATTACATCCCACTGCCCCAGACAAAGAGGAGGAATCACATCCCACTGCCCCAGACAAAGAGCAGGAATCACATCCTACTGTCCCAGACACAGAGCAGGAATCACATCCTTCTGTCCCAGACACATTGCAGGAATCACATTCTACTGTCCCAGACAAAGAGCAGGAATCACATCCTTCTGTCCCAGACACAGAGCAGGAATCACATCCTATTGTACCAGACACAGTGCAGGAATCATATCCTACTATCCCAAACACATTGCGGGAATCACATTCTACTGTCCCAGACACAGTGCAGGAATCATATCCTACTATCCCAGACACAGAGCAGGAATCACATCCTTCTGTCCCAGACACAGTGCAGGAATCAAATCCTACTGTCCAAGACACAGAGCAGGAATCACATCCTACTGTCCCCGACACAGAGCAGGAATCAAATCCTACTGTCCCAGACACAGAGCAGGAATCACATCCTACTGTAGCAGACATAGAGCAGGAATTACATCCCACTGCCCCAGACAAAGAGCAGGAATCACATCCCACTGCCCCAGACACAGAGCAGGAATCACATTCTACTGTCCCAGACACAGAGCAGGAATCACATCCTTCTGTCCCAGACACAGAGCAGGAATCACTTCCTATTGTACCAGACACAGTGCAGGAATCATATCCTACTATCCCAGACACAGTGCAGGAATCACAGCCTACTGCCCCAGACACAGAGCAGCAATCATATCCCACTGCCCCAGACACAGAGCAGGAATCACATCCTTCTGTCCCAGACACTTTGCAGGAATCAAATCCTACTGTCCCAGACACAGAGCAGGAATCACATCCTACTGTCCCAGACAGGGAGCAGGAATCACATCCGACTGTCCCAGACACAGAGCAGGAATCACATCCCACTGCCCTAGACACAGTGCAGGAATCATATCCTACTATCCCAAACACATTGCGGGAATCACATTCTACTGTCCCAGACACAGTGCAGGAATCATATCCTACTATCCCAGACAGAGTGCAGGAATCACATCCTTCTGTCCCAGACACAGAGCAGGAATCACATCCTACTGTCCCCGACACAGAGCAGGAATCAAATCCTACTGTCCCAGACACAGAGCAGGAATCACATCCTACTGTCCCAGACACAGTGCAGGAATCACATCCTACTGTAGCAGACATAGAGCAGGAATTACATCCCACTGCCCCAGACAAAGAGCAGGAATCACATCCCACTGCCCCAGACACAGAGCAGGAATCACATCCTACTGTCCCAGACACAGAGCAGGAATCACATCCTTCTGTCCCAGACACATTGCAGGAATCACATTCTACTGTCCCAGACAAAGAGCAGGAATCACATCCTTCTGTCCCAGACACAGAGCAGGAATCACATCCTATTGTACCAGACACAGTGCAAGAATCATATCCTACTATCCCAGACACAGTGCAGGAATCACAGCCTACTGCCCCAGACACAGAGCAGCAATCATATCCCACTGCCCCAGACACAGAGCAGGAATCATATCCTTCTGTCCCAGACACAGTGCAGGAATCAAATCCTACTGTCCCAGACACAGAGCAGGAATCACATCCTACTGTCCCAGACAGAGAGCAGGAATCACATCCGACTGTCCCAGACACAGAGCAGGAATCACATCCTACTGTCGCAGACATAGAGCAGGAATCACATCCCACTGCCCTAGACACAGTGCAGGAATCATATCCTACTATCCCAGACACAGTGCAGGAATCACAGCCTACTACCCCAGACACAGAGCAGGAATCATATCCCACTGCCCCAGACACAGAGCAGGAATCACATCCTTCTGTCCCAGACACAATGCAGGAATCGAATCCCACTGCCCCAGACACAGTGCAGGAATCACATCCCACTGTCCCAGACACAGTGCAGGAATCACATCCTACTGTCCCAGACACAGAGCAGGAATCACATCCTACTGTCCCAGACACAGAGCAGGAATCACATCCTTCTGTCCCAGACACAGTGCAGGAATCAAATCCTACTATAGCAGACACAGAGCAGAAATCACATTCTACTATCCCAGACAGAGTGCAGGAATCACATCCTTCTGTCCCAGACACAGTGCAGGAATCAAATCCTACTTTCCCAGACACAGAGCAGGAATCACATCCTACTGTCCCCGACACAGAGCAGGAATCAAATCCTACTGTCCCAGACACAGAGCAGGAATCACATCCTACTGTCCCAGACACAGTGCAGGAATCACATCCTACTGTAGCAGACATCGAGCAGGAATTACATCCCACTGCCCCAGACAAAGAGCAGGAATCACATCCCACTGCCCCAGACACAGAGCAGGAATCACATCCTACTGTCCCAGACACAGAGCAGGAATCACATCCTTCTGTCCCAGACACATTGCAGGAATCACATTCTACTGTCCCAGACAAAGAGCAGGAATCACATCCTTCTGTCCCAGACACAGAGCAGGAATCACATCCTATTGTCCCAGACACAGTGCAGGAATCATATCCTACTATCCCAGACACAGTGCAGGAATCACAGCCTACTACCCCAGACACAGAGCAGGAATCATATCCCACTGCCCCAGACACGGAGCAGGAATCACATCCTTCTGTCCCAACAACAATGCAGGAATCAAATCCGACTGTCCCAGACACATTGCGGGAATCACATTCGACTGTCCCAGACACAGTGCAGGAATCATATCCTACTATCCCAGACAGAGTGCAGGAATCACATCCTACTGTCCCCGACACAGAGCAGGAATCACAGCCTACTGTCGCAGACAGAGTGCAGGAATCACATCCTACTGTCCCCGACACAGAGCAGGAATCACAGCCTACTGTCGCAGACATAGAGCAGGAATCACATCCTTCTGCCCCAGACACAATGCAGGAATCAAATCCGACTGTCCCAGACACATTGCTGGAATCACATTCGACTGTCCCAGACACAGTGCAGGAATCATATCCTACTATCCCAGACAGAGTGCAGGAATCACATCCTACTGTCCCCGACACAGAGCAGGAATCACAGCCTACTGTTGCAGACATAGAGCAGGAATCACATCCCACTGCCCTAGACACAGTGCAGGAATAATATCCTACTATCCCAAACACATTGCGGGAATCACATTCTACTGTCCCAGACACAGTGCAGGAATCATATCCTACTATCCCAGACAGAGTGCAGGAATCACATCCTACTGTCCCCGACACAGAGCAGGAATCACATCCTCCTGTCCCAGACACAGAGTAGGAATCACATCCCACTGCCCCAGACACAGAGCAGGAATCGAATCCCACTGCCCCAGACACAGTGCAGGAATCACATCCCACTGTCCCAGACACAGTGCAGGAATCACATCCTACTGTCCCAGACACAGAGCAGGAATCACATCCTCCTGTCCCAGACACAGAGCAGGAATCACATCCTCCTGTCCCAGACACAGAGCAGGAATCACATCCTTCTATCCAAGACACAGTGCAGGAATCATATCCCACTGCCCCAGACACAGAGCAGGAATCGAATCCCACTGCCCCAGACACAGAGCAGGAATCACATCCTATTGTCCCAGACACAGAGCAGGAATCACATCCTTCTGTCCCAGACACAGTGCAGGAATCAAATCCTACTGTCCCAGACACAGAGCAGGAATCACATCCTACTGCCCCAGACAGAGAGCAGGAATCACATCCGACTGTCCCAGACACAGAGCAGGAATCACATCCTACTGTCGCAGACATAGAGCAGGAATCACATCCCACTGCCCTAGACACAGTGCAGGAATCATATCCTACTATCCCAAACACATTGCGGGAATCACATTCTACTGTCCCAGACACAGTGCAGGAATCATATCCTACTATCCCAGACAGAGTGCAGGAATCACATCCTTCTGTCCCAGACACAGTGCAGGAATCAAATCCTACTGTCCCAGACACAGAGCAGGAATCACATCCTACTGTCCCCGACACAGAGCAGGAATCAAATCCGACTGTTCCAGACACAGAGCAGGAATCACATCCTACTGTCCCAGACACAGTGCAGGAATCAAATCCTACTGTCCCAGACACAGAGCAGGAATCACATCCTACTGTCCCAGACGCAGTGCAGGAATCACATCCTACTGTCCCAGACACAGAGCAGGAATCACATCCTACTGCAGCAGACATAGAGCAGGAATCACATCCTACTATCCCAGACACAGTACAGGAATCACATCCCACTGTCCCAGACACAGAGCAGGAATCATATCCTACTATCCCAGACACAGAGCAGGAATCACATCCTACTGTCCCAGACACAGAGCAGGAATCACATCCCACTGCCCCAGACAAAGAGCAGGAATCACATTCTACTGCCCCAGACACAGAGCAGGAATCACATCCTACTGTCCCAGACACAGAGCAGTAATCACATCCTCCTGTCCCAGACACAGAGCAGGAATCACATCCACCTGCCCCAGACACAGTGCAGGAATCACATCCTACTGTACCAGACACACAGCAGGAATTACATCACACTGCCCCAGACAAAGAGCAGGAATCACATCCCACTGCCCCAGACAGAGAGCAGGAATCACATCCTACTGTCCCAGACACAGAGCAGGAATCACATCCTTCTGTCCCAGACACATTGCAGGAATCACATTCTACTGTCCCAGACAAAGAGCAGGAATCACATCCTTCAGTCCCAGACACAGAGCAGGAATCACATCCTATTGTACCAGACACAGTGCAGGAATCATATCCTACTATCCCAGACACAGTGCAGGAATCACAGCCTACTGCCCCAGACACAGAGTAGCAATCATATCCCACTGCCCCAGACACAGAGCAGGAATCACATCCTTCTGTCCCAGACACTTTGCAGGAATCAAATCCTACTGTCCCAGACACAGAGCAGGAATCACATCCTACTGTCCCAGACAGAGAGCAGGAATCACATCCGACTGTCCCAGACACAGAGCAGGAATCACATCCTACTGTCGCAGACATAGAGCAGGAATCACATCCCACTGCCCTAGACACAGTGCAGGAATCATATCCTACTATCCCAAACACATTGCGGGAATCACATTCTACTGTCCCAGACACAATGCAGGAATCATATCCTACTATCCCAGACAGAGTGCAGGAATCACATCCTTCTGTCCCAGACACAGTGCAGGAATCAAATCCTACTTTCCCAGACACAGAGCAGGAATCATATCCTACTGTCCCCGACACAGAGCAGGAATCAAATCCTACTGTCCCAGACACAGAGCAGGAATCACATCCTACTGTCCCAGACACAGTGCAGGAATCACATCCTACTGTAGCAGACATAGAGCAGGAATTACATCCCACTGCCCCAGACAAAGAGCAGGAATCACATCCCACTGCCCCAGACACAGAGCAGGAATCACATCCTACTGTCCCAGACACAGAGCAGGAATCACATCATTCTGTCCCAGACACATTGCAGGAATCACATTCTACTGTCCCAGACAAAGAGCAGGAATCACATCCTTCTGTCCCAGACACAGAGCAGGAATCACATCCTATTGTACCAGACACAGTGCAGGAATCATATCCTACTATCCCAGACACAGTGCAGGAATCACAGCCTACTGCCCCAGACACAGAGCAGCAATCATATCCCACTGCCCCAGACACAGAGCAGGAATCATATCCTTCTGTCCCAGACACAGTGCAGGAATCAAATCCTACTGTCCCAGACACAGAGCAGGAATCACATCCTACTGTCCCAGACAGAGAGCAGGAATCACATCCGACTGTCCCAGACACAGAGCAGGAATCACATCCTACTGTCGCAGACATAGAGCAGGAATCACATCCCACTGCCCTAGACACAGTGCAGGAATCATATCCTACTATCCCAAACACATTGCGGGAATCACATTCTACTGTCCCAGACACAGTGCAGGAATCATATCCTACTATCCCAGACAGAGTGCAGGAATCACATCCTTCTGTCCCAGACACAGTGCAGGAATCAAATCCTACTGTCCCAGACACAGAGCAGGAATCACATCCTACTGTCCCCGACACAGAGCAGGAATCATATCCTACTGTCCCAGACACAGTGCAGGAATCACAGCCTACTGCCCCAGACACAGAGCAGCAATCATATCCCACTGCCCCAGACACAGAGCAGGAATCATATCCTTCTGTCCCAGACACAGTGCAGGAATCATATCCTACTGTCCCAGACACACAGCAGGAATCACATCCTACTGTCCCAGACAGAGAGCAGGAATCACATCCGACTGTCCCAGACACAGAGCAGGAATCACATCCTACTGTCGCAGACATAGAGCAGGAATCACATCCCACTGCCCTAGACACAGTGCAGGAATCATATCCTACTATCCCAAACACATTGCAGGAATCACATTCTACTGTCCCAGACACAGTGCAGGAATCAAATCCTACTGTCCCAGACACAGAGCAGGAATCACATCCTACTGTCCCCGACACAGAGCAGGAATCATATCCTACTGTCCCAGGCACAGAGCAGGAATCACATCCAACTGTTCCAGACACAGTGCAGGAATCACATCCTACTGTAGCAGACATAGAGCAGGAATCACATCCTACTATCCCAGACACAGTGCAGGAATCACATCCCACTGTCCCAGACACAGAGCAGGAATCATATCCTACTATACCAGACACAGTGCAGGAATCACATCCTACTGTCCCAGACACAGAGCAGGAATCACATCCTACTGCCCCAGACACAGAGCAGGAATTATATCATACTGTCCCAGACGCAGAGCAGGAATCATATCCTCCTATCCCAGACACGGTGCAGGAATCACATCCTTCTGTCCCAGACACATTGCAGGAATCACATTCTACTGTCCCAGACAAAGAGCAGGAATCACATCCTTCTGTCCCAGACACAGAGCAGGAATCACATCCTATTGTACCAGACACAGTGCAGGAATCATATCCTACTATCCCAGACACAGTGCAGGAATCACAGCCTACTGCCCCAGACACAGAGCAGGAATCATATCCCACTGCCCCAGACACAGAGCAGGAATCACATCCTTCTGTCCCAGACACAATGCAGGAATCAAATCCGACTGTCCCAGACACAGAGCAGGAATCACATCCTACTGTCGCAGACACAGAGCAGGAATCACATCCCACTGCCCTAGACACAGTGCAGGAATCATATCCTACTATCCCAAACACATTGCGGGAATCACATTCTACTGTCCCAGACACAGTGCAGGAATCATATCCTACTATCCCAGACAGAGTGCAGGAATCACATCCTACTGTCCCCGACACAGAGCAGGAAACACATCCTCCTGTCCCAGACACAGAGCAGGAATCACATCCCACTACCCCAGACACAGAGCAGGAATCGAATCCCACTGCCCCAGACACAGTGCAGGAATCACATCCCATGGTCCCAGACACAGTGCAGGAATCACATCCTACTGTCCCAGACACAGAGCAGGAATCACATCCTCCTGTCCCAGACACAGAGCAGGAATCACATCCTCCTGTCCCAGACACAGAGCAGGAATCACATCCTTCTATCCCAGACACAGTGCAGGAATCATATCCCACTGCCCCAGACACAGAGCAGGAATCGAATCCCACTGCCCCAGACACAGAGCAGGAATCACATCCTATTGTCCCAGACACAGAGCAGCAATCACATCCCATAGCCCCAGACACAGTGTCGGAATCACATCCAACTATCCCAGATACAGTGCAGGAATCACATCCAACTATCCCAGATACAGTGCAGGAATCACATCCTGCTGCCCCAGACACATAACAGGAATCATATCCTACTGTCCCAGACACAGTGCAGGAATCACATCCTACTGCCCCAGACACAGAGCAGGAATCATATCCTACTATCCCAGACACAGTGCAGGAATCACAGCCTACTGCCCCAGACACAGAGCAGGTATCATATCCCACTGCCCCAGACACAGAGCAGGAATCACATCCTTCTGTCCCAGACATAGTGCAGGAAACAAATCCTACTGTCCCAGACACAGAGCAGGAATCACATCCCACTGTCCCAGACAGAGAGCAGGAATCACATCCGACTGTCCCAGACACAGAGCAGGAATCACATCCTCCTGTCGCAGACATAGAGCAGGAATCACATCCCACTGCCCTCGACACAGTGCAGGAATCATATCCTACTATCCCAAACACATTGCGGGAATCACATTCTACTGTCCCAGACACAGTGCAGGAATCATATCCTACTATCCCAGACAGAGTGCAGGAATCACATCCTACTCTCCCAGACACAGAGCAGGAATCACATCCTCCTGCCCCAGACACAGAGCAGGAATCATATCCTACTGCACGAGACACAGAGCAGGAATCACCTCCTACTGTCCCAGACACAGTGCAGGAATCAAATCCTACTGTCCCAGACACAGAGCAGGAATCACATCCTACTGTCCCAGACAGAGAGCAGGAATCACATCCGACTGTCCCAGACACAGAGCAGGAATCACATTCTACTGTCCCAGACAAAGAGCAGGAATCACATCCTTCTGTCCCAGACACAGAGCAGGAATCACATCCTATTGTACCAGACACAGTGCAGGAATCATATCCTACTATCCCAGACACAGTGCAGGAATCACAGCCTACTGCCCCAGACACAGAGCAGCAATCATATCCCACTGCCCCAGACACAGAGCAGGAATCATATCCTTCTGTCCCAGACACAGTGCAGGAATCAAATCCTACTGTCCCAGACACAGAGCAGGAATCACATCCTACTGTCCCAGACAGAGAGCAGGAATCACATCCGACTGTCCCAGACACAGAGCAGGAATCACATCCTACTGTCGCAGACATAGAGCAGGAATCACATCCCACTGCCCTAGACACAGTGCAGGAATCATATCCTACTATCCCAAACACATTGCGGGAATCACATTCTACTGTCCCAGACACAGTGCAGGAATCATATCCTACTATCCCAGACAGAGTGCAGGAATCACATCCTTCTGTCCCAGACACAGTGCAGGAATCAAATCCTACTGTCCCAGACACACAGCAGGAATCACATCCTACTGTCCCAGACAGAGAGCAGGAATCACATCCGACTGTCCCAGACACAGAGCAGGAATCACATCCTACTGTCGCAGACATAGAGCAGGAATCACATCCCACTGCCCTAGACACAGTGCAGGAATCATATCCTACTATCCCAAACACATTGCGGGAATCACATTCTACTGTCCCAGACACAGTGCAGGAATCAAATCCTACTGTCCCAGACACAGAGCAGGAATCACATCCTACTGTCCCCGACACAGAGCAGGAATCATATCCTACTGTCCCAGACACAGAGCAGGAATCACATCCTACTGTTCCAGACACAGTGCAGGAATCACATCCTACTGTAGCAGACATAGAGCAGGAATCACATCCTACTATCCCAGACACAGTGCAGGAATCACATCCCACTGTCCCAGACACAGAGCAGGAATCATATCCTACTATACCAGACACAGTGCAGGAATCACATCCTACTGTCCCAGACACAGAGCAGGAATCACATCCTACTGCCCCAGACACAGAGCAGGAATTATATCATACTGTCCCAGACGCAGAGCAGGAATCATATCCTCCTATCCCAGACACGGTGCAGGAATCACATCCTTCTGTCCCAGACACATTGCAGGAATCACATTCTACTGTCCCAGACAAAGAGCAGGAATCACATCCTTCTGTCCCAGACACAGAGCAGGAATCACATCCTATTGTACCAGACACAGTGCAGGAATCATATCCTACTATCCCATACACAGTGCAGGAATCACAGCCTACTGCCCCAGACACAGAGCAGGAATCATATCCCACTGCCCCAGACACAGAGCAGGAATCACATCCTTCTGTCCCAGACACAATGCAGGAATCAAATCCGACTGTCCCAGACACAGAGCAGGAATCACATCCTACTGTCGCAGACACAGAGCAGGAATCACATCCCACTGCCCTAGACACAGTGCAGGAATCATATCCTACTATCCCAAACACATTGCGGGAATCACATTCTACTGTCCCAGACACAGTGCAGGAATCATATCCTACTATCCCAGACAGAGTGCAGGAATCACTTCCTACTGTCCCCGACACAGAGCAGGAATCACATCCTCCTGTCCCAGACACAGAGCAGGAATCACATCCCACTGCCCCAGACACAGAGCAGGAATCGAATCCCACTGCCCCAGACACAGTGCAGGAATCACATCCCATGGTCCCAGACACAGTGCAGGAATCACATCCTACTGTCCCAGACACAGAGCAGGAATCACATCCTCCTGTCCCAGACACAGAGCAGGAATCACATCCTCCTGTCCCAGACACAGAGCAGGAATCACATCCTTCTATCCCAGACACAGTGCAGGAATCATATCCCACTGCCCCAGACACAGAGCAGGAATCGAATCCTATTGTCCCAGACACAGAGCAGCAATCACATCCCATAGCCCCAGACACAGTGTCGGAATCACATCCAACTATCCCAGATACAGTGCAGGAATCACATCCAACTATCCCAGATACAGTGCAGGAATCACATCCTGCTGCCCCAGACATATAACAGGAATCATATCCTACTGTCCCAGACACAGTGCAGGAATCACATCCTACTGCCCCAGACACAGAGCAGGAATCATATCCTACTATCCCAGACACAGTGCAGGAATCACAGCCTACTGCCCCAGACACAGAGCAGGTATCATATCCCACTGCCCCAGACACAGAGCAGGAATCACATCCTTCTGTCCCAGACATAGTGCAGGAAACAAATCCTACTGTCCCAGACACAGAGCAGGAATCACATCCCACTGTCCCAGACAGAGAGCAGGAATCACATCCGACTGTCCCAGACACAGAGCAGGAATCACATCCTCCTGTCGCAGACATAGAGCAGGAATCACATCCCACTGCCCTCGACACAGTGCAGGAATCATATCCTACTATCCCAAACACATTGCGGGAATCACATTCTACTGTCCCAGACACAGTGCAGGAATCA
The DNA here is from genome assembly GCF_044704955.1 of Pristiophorus japonicus. NCBI lineage: Eukaryota > Metazoa > Chordata > Chondrichthyes > Pristiophoridae > Pristiophorus > Pristiophorus japonicus. The sequence goes on along the minus strand of NC_091998.1, from coordinate 29,497,394 downwards.
TATCCTACTATCCCAGACAGAGTGCAGGAATCACATCCTACTCTCCCAGACACAGAGCAGGAATCACATCCTCCTGCCCCAGACACAGAGCAGGAATCATATCCTACTGCACGAGACACAGAGCAGGAATCACCTCCTACTGTCCCAGACACAGTGCAGGAATCACAGCCTACTGCCCCAGACACATAGCAGGAATCACATCCTACTGTCCCAGACACAGTGCAGGAATCACATCCTACTGTCCCAGACGCAGTGCAGGAATCACATCCTACTGTCCCAGACACAGAGCAGGAATCACATCCTACTGCAGCAGACATAGAGCAGGAATCACATCCTACTATCCCAGACACAGTGCAGGAATCACATCCCACTGTCCCAGACACAGAGCAGGAATCATATCCTACTATCCCAGACACAGTGCAGGAATCACATCCTACTGTCCCAGACACAGAGCAGGAATCACATCCTCCTGTCCCAGACACAGAGCAGGAATCACATCCTATTGTCCCAGACACAGAGCAGCAATCATATCCTACTGTCCCAGACACAGTGCAGGAATCACATCCTACTGTCCCAGACACAGAGCAGGAATCACATCCCACTGCCCCAGACAAAGAGCAGGAATCACATTCTACTGCCCCAGACACAGAGCAGGAATCACATCCTACTGTCCCAGACACAGAGCAGTAATCACATCCTCCTGTCCCAGACACAGAGCAGGAATCACATCCTCCTGCCCCAGACACAGTGCAGGAATCACATCCTACTGTACCAGACACACAGCAGGAATTACATCCCACTGCCCCAGACAAAGAGCAGGAATCACATCCCACTGCCCCAGACAGAGAGCAGGAATCACATCCTACTGTCCCAGACACAGAGCAGGAATCACATCCTTCTGTCCCAGACACATTGCAGGAATCACATCCTACTATCCCAGACACAGTGCAGGAATCACAGCCTACTGCCCCAGACACAGAGCAGCAATCATATACCACTGCCCCAGACACAGAGCAGGAATCATATCCTACTGCACGAGACACAGAGCAGGAATCACCTCCCACTGTCCCAGACACAGTGCAGGAATCACAGCCTACTGCCCCAGACACATAGCAGGAATCACATCCTACTGTCCCAGACACAGTGCAGGAATCACATCCTACTGTCCCAGACGCAGTGCAGGAATCACATCCTACTGTCCCAGACACAGTGCAGGAATCACAGCCTACTGCCCCAGACACAGAGCAGCAATCATATACCACTGCCCCAGACACAGAGCAGGAATCACATCCTTCTGTCCCAGACTCTTTGCAGGAATCAAATCCTACTGTCCCAGACGCAGAGCAGGAATCACATCCTACTGTCCCAGACAGAGAGCAGGAATCACATCCGACTGTCCCAGACACAGAGCAGGAATCACATCCTACTGTCGCAGACATAGAGCAGCAATCACATCCCACTGCCCTAGACACAGTGCAGGAATCATATCCTACTATCCCAAACACATTGCGGGAATCACATTCTACTGTCCCAGACACAGTGCAGGAATCATATCCTACTATCCCAGACAGAGTGCAGGAATCACATCCTTCTGTCCCAGACACAAAGCAGGAATCAAATCCTACTTTCCCAGACACAGAGCAGGAATCACATCCTACTGTCCCCGACACAGAGCAGGAATCAAATCCTACTGTCCCAGACACAGAGCAGGAATCACATCCTACTTTCCCAGACACATTGCAGGAATCACATCCTACTGTCCCAGACACAGAGAAGGAATCACATCCTACTGTCCCAGACACAGTGCAGGAATCACATCCTACTGTAGCAGACATAGAGCAGGAATTACATCCCACTGCCCCAGACAAAGAGCAGGAATCACATCCCACTGCCCCAGACACAGAGCAGGAATCACATCCTACTGTCCCAGACACAGAGCAGGAATCACATCCTTCTGTCCCAGACACATTGCAGGAATCACATTCTACTGTCCCAGACAAAGAGCAGGAATCACATCCTTCTGTCCCAGACACAGAGCAGGAATCACATCCTATTGTACCAGACAGAGTGCAGGAATCACATCCTACTATCCCAGACACAGAGCAGGAATCACATCCTCCTGCCCCAGACACAGAGCAGCAATCATATCCCACTGCCCCAGACACAGAGCAGGAATCATATCCTTCTGTCCCAGACACAGAGCAGGAATCATATCCTACTATCCCAGACACAGTGCAGGAATCACATCCTACTGTCCCAGACACAGAGCAGGAATCACATCCTACTGCCCCAGACACAGAGCAGGAATTATATCATACTGTCCCAGACGCAGAGCAGGAATCATATCCTCCTATCCAGACACGGTGCAGGAATCACATCCTACTGTACCAGACACAGAGCAGGAATCAAATCCTTCTGTCCCAGACACATTGCAGGGATCACATCCAACTGTCCCAGACAAAGAGCAGGAATCACATCCTTCTGTCCCAGACACAGAGCAGGAATCACATCCTATTGTACCAGACACAGTGCAGGAATCATATCCTACTATCCCAGACACAGTGCAGCAATCACAGCCTACTGCCCCAGACACAGAGCAGGAATCATATCCCACTGCCCCAGACAGAGTGCAGGAATCACATCCTTCTGTCCCAGACACAGTGCAGGAATCAAATCCTACTGTCCAAGACACAGAGCAGGAATCACATCCTACTGTCCCAGACACAGAGCAGGAATCACATCCTACTGTCCCAGACACAGTGCAGGAATCACATCCTACTGTACCAGACACAGAGCAGGAATCACATCCTTCTGTCCCAGACACATTGCAGGAATCACATTCTACTGTCCCAGACAAAGAGCAGGAATCACATCCTTCTGTCCCAGACACAGAGCAGGAATCACATCCTATTGTACCAGACACAGTGCAGGAATCATATCCTACTATCCCAAACACATTGCGGGAATCACATTCTACTGTCCCAGACACAGTGCAGGAATCATATCCTACTATCCCAGACAGAGTGCAGGAATCACATCCTACTGTCCCCGACACAGAGCAGGAATCACATCCTCCTGTCCCAGACACAGAGCAGGAATCACATTCCACTGCCCCAGACACAGAGCAGGAATCGAATCCCACTGCCCCAGACACAGTGCAGGAATCACATCCTACTGTCCCAGACACAGAGCAGGAATCACATCCTACTGTCACAGACAAAGAGCAGGGATCACATTCTACTGCACCAGACACAGAGCAGCAATCACATCCAACTGCCGCAGACATAGAGCAGGAATCACATCCGATTGTCCCAGACACAGAGCAGGAATCACATCCTACTACCACAGACACAGAGCAGGAATCACATCCAACTGTCCCAGACACAGAGCAGGAATCACATCATACTGCCCCAGACACAGAGCAGGAATTACATCCTACTGTCCCAGACACAGTGCAGGAATCACATCCTACTGTCCCAGACACAGAGCAGGAATCACATCCTACTACCCCAGACACAGAGCAGGAATCACATCCTACTGTCCCAGACACAGAGCAGGAATCGCATCCAACTGTCCCAGACACAGAGCAGGAATCACATCCTACTGCTCCAGACACAGAGCAGGAATCACATCCTACTTTCCCAGACACAATGCAGGAATCACATCCTACTGCCCCAGACACAGAGCAGGAATCGCATCCAACTGTCCCAGACACAGAGCAGGAATCACATCCTACTGCTCCAGACACAGAGCAGGAATCACATCCTACTTTCCCAGACACAATGCAGGAATCACAGCCTACTGCCCCAGACACAGAGCAGGAATCATATCCTACTGCCCCAGACACTGAGCAGGAATAGAATCCCACTGCCGCAGACACAGAGCAGGAATCACATCCTACTGTCCCAGACACAGAGCAGGGATCACATTCTACTGCACCAGACACAGAGCAGGAATCACATCCAACTGCCCCGGACACAGAGCAGGAATCACATCCTACAGCCCCAGACACAGAGCAGGAATCACATCCTACTGCCCCAGACACAGAGCAGGAATCACATCCAACTATCCCAGACACAGTGCAGGAATCACATCCTACTGTCCCAGATATAGAGCAGGAATCACATCCTATTACCCAGACACAGAGCAGGAATCACATCCTACTGGCCCAGACACAGAGAAGGAATCATATCCCACTGCCCCAGACACAGAGCAGGAATCGAATCCCACTGCCCCAGACACAGTGCAGGAATCACATCCTACAGCCCCAGATACCGAGCAGGAATCACATCCTACTGTCACAGACAAAGAGCAGGGATCACATCCAACTGTCCCAGACACAGAGCAGGAATCACATCATACTGCCCCAGACACAGAGCAGGAATCACATCCTACTGTCCCAGACACAGAGCAGGAATCACATCCTACTGTCAAAGACACAGAGCAGGAATCACATCCTACTACCCCAGACACAGAGCAGGAATCACATCCTACTGCCCCAGACACAGAGCAGGAATTACATCCTACTGTCCCAGACACAGAGCAGGGATCACATTCTACTGCAACAGACACAGAGCAGGAATCACATCCAACTGCCCCAGACACAGAGCAGGAATCACATCCTACAGCACCAGACACAGAGCAGGAATCACATCCTACTGTCCCAGACACAGAGCAGGGATCACATCCTACTGTCCCAGACACAGTGCAGGAATCACATCCTACTGCCCCAGACACAGTGTAGGAATCACATCCAACTATCCCAGACACAGAGCAGTAATCACATCCTACCGCCCCACACACAGAGCAGCAATCATATCCTACTCTCCCAGACACAGAGCAGGAATCACATCCTCCTGCCCCAGACACACAGCAGGAATCACATCCAACTGCCACACATACAGAGCAGGAATCACATCCTACTGCTCCAGACACAGAGCAGGAATCACATCCTACTGGCCCAGACACAGAGCAGGAATCATATCCCACTGCCCCAGACACAGAGCAGGAATCGAATCCCACTGCCCCAGACACAGTGCAGGAATCACATCCTATAGCCCCAGATACCGAGCAGGAATCACATCCTACTGTCACAGACAAAGAGCAGGGATCACATTCTACTGCACCAGACACAGAGCAGGAATCACATCCAACTGCCGCAGACATAGAGCAGGAATCACATCCTATTGTCCCAGACACAGAGCAGGAATCACATCCTACTACCACAGACACAGAGCAGGAATCACATCCAACTGTCCCAGACACAGAGCAGGAATCACATCATACTGCCCCAGACACAGAGCAGGAATTACATCCTACTGTCCCAGACACAGTGCAGGAATCACATCCTACTGTCCCAGACACAGAGCAGGAATCACATCCTACTGTCCCAGACACAGAGCAGGAATCACATCCTACTACCCCAGACACAGAGCAGGAATCACATCCTACTGCCCCAGACACAGAGCAGGAATCACATCCTACTACCCCAGACACAGAGCAGGAATCACATCCTACTGCTCCAGACACAGAGCAGGAATCACATCCTACTTTCCCAGACACAATGCAGGAATCACAGCCTACTGCCCCAGACACAGAGCAGGAATCATATCCTACTGCCCCAGACACTGAGCAGGAATAGAATCCCACTGCCGCAGACACAGAGCAGGAATCACATCCTACTGTCCCAGACACAGAGCAGGGATCACATTCTACTGCACCAGACACAGAGCAGGAATCACATCCAACTGCCCCGGACACAGAGCAGGAATCACATCCTACAGCCCCAGACACAGAGCAGGAATCACATCCTACTGCCCCAGACACAGAGCAGGAATCACATCCAACTATCCCAGACACAGTGCAGGAATCACATCCTACTGTCCCAGACATAGAGCAGGAATCACATCCTATTACCCAGACACAGAGCAGGAATCACATCCTACTGGCCCAGACACAGAGAAGGAATCATATCCCACTGCCCCAGACACAGAGCAGGAATCGAATCCCACTGCCCCAGACACAGAGCAGGAATCACATCATACTGCCCCAGACACAGAGCAGGAATTACATCCTACTGTCCCAGACACAGTGCAGGAATCACATCCTACTGTCCCAGACACAGAGCAGGAATCACATCCTACTGTCCCAGACACAGAGCAGGAATCACATCCAACTACCCCAGACACAGAGCAGGAATCACATCCTACTGCCCCAGACACAGAGCAGGAATCACATCCTACTGTCCCAGACACAGTGCAGGAATCATATCCTACTGTCCCACACAGTGAGCAGGAATCGCATCCTACTGTCCCAGACACGGAGAAGGAATCACATTCAACTGCACCAGACACAGAGCAGGAATCACATCCAACTGCCCCAGACACAGAGCAGGAATCACATCCTACAGCCCCAGACACAGAGCAGGAATCACATCCTACTGTCCCAGACACAGTGCAGGAATCACATCCTATAGCCTCCTGACACAGAGCAGGAATCATATCCTACTGTCCCAGACACAGTGCAGGAATCACATCCTACTGCCCCAGACACAGTGTAGGAATCACATCCAACTATCCCAGACACAGTGCAGGAATCACATCCTACTCTCCCAGACACAGAGCAGGAATCACATCCAACTGCCCCAGACACAGAGCAGGAATCGCATCCTACTAACCCAGACACAGAGCAGGAATCATATCCCACTGCCCCAGACACAGAGCAGGAATCGAATCCCATTGCCCCAGACACAGTGCAGGAATCATATCCTACAGCCCCAGATACCGAGCAGGAATCACATCCTACTGTCACAGACAAAGAGCAGGGATCACATTCTACTCCACCAGACACAGAGCAGGAATCACATCCAACTGCCGCAGACATAGACCAGGAATCACATCCTATTGACCCAGACACAGAGCAGGAATCACATCCAACTGTCACAGACAAAGAGCAGGGATCACATTCTACTCCACCAGACACAGAGCAGGAATCACATCCAACTGCCGCAGACACAGAGCAGGAATCACATCCTATTGACCCAGACACAGAGCAGGAATCACATCCTATAGCCCCCAGACACAGAGCAGGAATCATATCCTACTGTCCCAGACACAGTGCAGGAATCACATCCTACTGCCCCAGACACAGTGTAGGAATCACATCCAACTATCCCAGACACAGAGCAGGAATCACATCCTACCGCCCCACACACAGAGCAGCAATCATATCCTACTCTCCCAGACACAGTGCAGGAATCACATCCTCCTGCCCCAGACACACAGCAGGAATCACATCCAACTGCCCCACACACAGAGCAGGAATCACATCCTACTGCTCCACACACAGAGCAGGAATCACATCCTACTGCTCCAGACACAGAGCAGGAATCACATCCTACTGCACCAGACACAGAGCAGGAATCATATCCCACTGCCCCAGACACAGAGCAGGAATCGAATCCCACTGCCCCAGACACAGTGCAGGAATCACATCCTACAGCCCCAGATACCGAGCAGGAATCACATCCTACTGTCACAGACAAAGAGCAGGGATCACATTCTACTGCACCAGACACAGAGCAGCAATCACATCCAACTGCCGCAGACATAGAGCAGGAATCACATCCGATTGTCCCAGACACAGAGCAGGAATCACATCCTACTACCACAGACACAGAGCAGGAATCACATCCAACTGTCCCAGACACAGAGCAGGAATCACATCATACTGCCCCAGACACAGAGCAGGAATTACATCCTACTGTCCCAGACACAGTGCAGGAATCACATCCTACTGTCCCAGACACAGAGCAGGAATCACATCCTACTGCCCCAGACACAGAGCAGGAATCACATCCTACTACCCCAGACACAGAGCAGGAATCACATCCTACTGCCCCAGACACAGAGCAGGAATCACATCCTACTGCCCCAGACACAGAGCAGGAATCACATCCAACTGCCCCAGACACAGAGCAGGAATCACATCCTACTTTCCCAGACACAATGCAGGAATCACAGCCTACTGCCCCAGACACAGAGCAGGAATCATATCCTACTGCCCCAGACACTGAGCAGGAATAGAATCCCACTGCCGCAGACACAGAGCAGGAATCACATCCTACTGGCCCAGATATAGAGCAGGAATCACATCCTATTACCCAGACACAGACCAGGAATCACATCCTACTGGCCCAGACACAGAGAAGGAATCATATCCCACTGCCCCAGACACAGAGCAGGAATCGAATCCCACTGCCCCAGACACAGTGCAGGAATCACATCCTACAGCCCCAGATACCGAGCAGGAATCACATCCTACTGTCACAGACAAAGAGCAGGGATCACATCCAACTGTCCCAGACACAGAGCAGGAATCACATCATACTGCCCCAGACACAGAGCAGGAATCACATCCTACTGTCCCAGACACAGAGCAGGAATCACATCCTACTGTCCCAGACACAGAGCAGGAATCACATCCTACTACCCCAGACACAGAGCAGGAATCACATCCTACTGCCCCAGACACAGAGCAGGAATCACATCCTACTGCCCCAGACACAGAGCAGGAATTACATCCTACTGTCCCAGACACAGAGCAGGGATCACATTCTACTGCAACAGACACAGAGCAGGAATCACATCCAACTGCCCCAGACACAGAGCAGGGATCACATTCTACTGCCCCAGACACAGAGCAGGAATCACATCCTACAGCCCCAGACACAGAGCAGGGATCACATTCTACTGCCCCAGACACAGAGCAGGAATCACATCCTACAGCCCCAGACACAGAGCAGGAATCACATCCTACTGTCCCAGACACAGAGCAGGGATCACATCCTATAGCCCCCAGACACAGAGGAGGAATCATATCCTGCTGTCCCAGACACAGTGCAGGAATCACATCCTACTGCCCCAGACACAGTGTAGGAATCACATCCAACTATCCCAGACACAGAGCAGGAATCACATCCTATTGTCCCAGACACAGAGCAGGAATCACATCCTACTACCACAGACACAGAGCAGGAATCACATCCAACTGTCCCAGACACAGAGCAGGAATCACATCATACTGCCCCAGACACAGAGCAGGAATTACATCCTACTGTCCCAGACACAGTGCAGGAATCACATCCTACTGTCCCAGACACAGAGCAGGAATCACATCCTACTGTCCCAGACACAGAGCAGGAATCACATCCTACTACCCCAGACACAGAGCAGGAATCACATCCTACTGTCACAGACACAGAGCAGGAATCACATCCAACTGCCCCAGACACAGAGCAGGAATCACATCCTACTGCTCCAGACACAGAGCAGGAATCACATCCTACTTTCCCAGACACAATGCAGGAATCACAGCCTACTGCCCCAGACACAGAGCAGGAATCATATCCTACTGCCCCAGACACTGAGCAGGAATAGAATCCCACTGCCGCAGACACAGAGCAGGAATCACATCCTACTGTCCCAGACACAGAGCAGGGATCACATTCTACTGCACCAGACACAGAGCAGGAATCACATCCAACTATCCCAGACACAGTGCAGGAATCACATCCTACTGTCCCAGACATAGAGCAGGAATCACATCCTATTACCCAGACACAGAGCAGGAATCACATCCTACTGGCCCAGACACAGAGAAGGAATCATATCCCACTGCCCCAGACACAGAGCAGGAATCGAATCCCACTGCCCCAGACACAGTGCAGGAATCACATCCTACAGCCCCAGATGCCGAGCAGGAATCACATCCTACTGTCACAGACAAAGAGCAGGGATCACATCCAACTGTCCCAGACACAGAGCAGGAATCACATCATACTGCCCCAGACACAGAGCAGGAATCACATCCAACTGTCCCAGACACAGAGCAGGAATCACATCCTACTGTCCCAGACACAGAGCAGGAATCACATCCTACTACCCCAGACACAGAGCAGGAATCACATCCTACTGCCCCAGACACAGAGCAGGAATCACATCCTACTGCCCCAGACACAGAGCAGGAATTACATCCTACTGTCCCAGACACAGAGCAGGGATCACATTCTACTGCAACAGACACAGAGCAGGAATCACATCCAACTGCCCCAGACACAGAGCAGGAATCACATCCTACAGCCCCAGACACAGAGCAGGAATCACATCCTACTGTCCCAGACACAGAGCAGGAATCACATCCTATAGCCCCCAGACACAGAGGAGGAATCATATCCTACTGTCCCAGACACAGTGCATGAATCACATCCTACTGCCCCAGACACAGTGTAGGAATCACATCCAACTATCCCAGACACAGAGCAGGAATCACATCCTACCGCCCCACACACAGAGCAGCAATCATATCCTACTCTCCCAGACACAGTGCAGGAATCACATCCTCCTGCCCCAGACACACAGCAGGAATCACATCCAACTGCCACACACACAGAGCAGGAATCACATCCTACTGCTCCAGACACAGAGCAGGAATCACATCCTACTGGCCCAGACACAGAGCAGGAATCATATCCCACTGCCCCAGACAGAGAGCAGGAATCGAATCCCACTGCCCCAGACACAGTGCAGGAATCACATCCTATAGCCCCAGATACCGAGCAGGAATCACATCCTACTGTCACAGACAAAGAGCAGGGATCACATTCTACTGCACCAGACACAGAGCAGGAATCACATCCAACTGCCGCAGACATAGAGCAGGAATCACATCCTATTGTCCCAGACACAGAGCAGGAATCACATCCTACTACCCCAGACACAGAGCAGGAATCACATCCAACTGTCCCAGACACAGAGCAGGAATCACATCATACTGCCCCAGACACAGAGCAGGAATTACATCCTACTGTCCCAGACACAGTGCAGGAATCACATCCTACTGTCCCAGACACAGAGCAGGAATCACATCCTACTGTCCCAGACACAGAGCAGGAATCACATCATACTACCCCAGACACAGAGCAGGAATCACATCCTACTGCCCCAGACACAGAGCAGGAATCACATCCTACTGCCCCAGACACGGAGCAGGAATCACATCCTACTGTCCCAGACACAGTGCAGGAATCATATCCTACTGTCCCACACAGTGAGCAGGAATCACATCCTACTGTCCCAGACACGGAGAAGGAATCACATTCAACTGCACCAGACACAGAGCAGGAATCACATCCAACTGCCCCAGACACAGAGCAGGAATCACATCCTACAGCCCCAGACACAGAGCAGGAATCACATCCTACTGTCCCAGACACAGTGCAGGAATCACATCCTATAGCCTCCTGACACAGAGCAGGAATCATATCCTACTCTCCCAGACACAGTGCAGGAATCACATCCTACTGCCCCAGACACAGTGTAGGAATCACATCCAACTCTCCCAGACACAGAGCAGGAATCACATCCAACTGCCCCAGACACAGAGCAGGAATCGCATCCTACTAACCCAGACACAGAGCAGGAATCATATCCCACTGCCCCAGACACAGAGCAGGAATCATATCCCACTGCCCCAGACACAGAGCAGGAATCATATCCCATTGCCCCAGACACAGTGCAGGAATCACATCCTACAGCCCCAGATACCGAGCAGGAATCACATCCTACTGTCACAGACAAAGAGCAGGGATCACATTCTACTCCACCAGACACAGAGCAGGAATCACATCCAACTGCCGCAGACATAGACCAGGAATCACATCCTATTGACCCAGACACAGAGCAGGAATCACATCCGATAGCCCCCAGACACAGAGCAGGAATCATATCCAACTGTCCCAGACACAGTGCAGGAATCACATCCTACTGCCCCAGACACAGTGTAGGAATCACATCCAACTATCCCAGACACAGAGCAGGAATCACATCCTACCGCCCCACACACAGAGCAGCAATCATATCCTACTCTCCCAGACACAGTGCAGGAATCACATCCTCCTGCCCCAGACACACAGCAGGAATCACATCCAACTGCCCCACACACAGAGCAGGAATCACATCCTACTGCTCCAGACACAGAGCAGGAATCACATCCTACTGCTCCAGACACAGAGCAGGAATCACATCCTAATGGCCCAGACACAGAGCAGGAATCATATCCCACTGCCCCAGACACAGAGCAGGAATCGAATCCCACTGCCCCAGACACAGTGCAGGAATCACATCCTACAGCCCCAGATACCGAGCAGGAATCACATCCTACTGTCACAGACAAAGAGCAGGGATCACATTCTACTGCACCAGACACAGAGCAGGAATCACATCCAACTGCCGCAGACATAGAGCAGGAATCATATCCTATTGTCCCAGACACAGAGCAGGAATCACATCCTACTGTCCCAGACAGAGAGCAGGAATCACATCCTACTGTCCCAGACACAGAGCAGGAATCACATCATACTGCCCCAGACACAGAGCAGGAATTACATCCTACTGTCCCAGACACAGTGCAGGAATCACATCCTACTGTCCCAGACACAGAGCAGGAATCACATCCTACTGTCCCAGACACAGAGCAGGAATCACATCCTACTACCCCAGACACAGAGCAGGAATCACATCCTACTGTCCCAGACACAGTGCAGGAATCATATCCTACTGTCCCACACAGTGAGCAGGAATCACATCCTACTGTCCCAGACACGGAGAAGGAATCACATTCAACTGCACCAGACACAGAGCAGGAATCACATCCAACTGCCCCAGACACAGAGCAGGAATCACATCCTACAGCCCAGACACAGAGCAGGAATCACATCCTACTTTCCCAGACACAGTGCAGGAATCACATCCTATAGCCTCCAGACACAGAGCAGGAATCATATCCTACTGTCCCAGACACAGTGCAGGAATCACATCCTACTGCCCCAGACACAGTGTAGGAATCACATCTAACTATCCCAGACACAGTGCAATAATCACATCCTACTCTCCCAGACACAGTGCAGGAATCACATCCTACTGTCCCAGACACAGAGCAGGAATCACATCCAACTGCTCCAGACACAGAGCAGGAATCGCATCCTACTGTCCCAGACACAGAGCAGGAATCACATCCAACTGCCCCAGACACAGAGCAGGAATCACATCCTACAGCCCCAGACACAGAGCAGGAAACACATCCTACTGTCCCAGACACAGTGCAGGAATCACATCCTATAGCCTCCAGACACAGAGCAGGAATCACATCCTACTGTCACAGACAAAGAGCAGGGATCACATTCTACTGCACCAGACACAGAGCAGGAATCACATCCAACTGCCGCAGACATAGAGCAGGAATCACATCCTATTGTCCCAGACACAGAGCAGGAATCACATCCTACTACCCCAGACACAGAGCAGGAATCACATCCAACTGGCCCAGACACAGAGACGGAATCATATCCCACTGCCCCAGACACAGAGCAGGAATCGAATCCCACTGCCCCAGACACAGTGCAGGAATCACATCCTACAGCCCCAGATACCGAGCAGGAATCACATCCTACTGTCACAGACAAACAGCAGGGATCACATCCAACTGTCCCAGACACAGAGCAGGAATCACATCATACTGCCCCAGACACAGAGCAGGAATCACATCCTACTGTCCCAGACACAGTGCAGGAATCACATCCTACTGTCCCAGACACAGAGCAGGAATCACATCCTACTGTCCCAGACACAGAGCAGGAATCACATCCTACTACCCCAGACACAGAGCAGGAATCACATCCTACTGTCCCAGACACAGAGCAGGGATCACATCCTATAGCCCCCAGACACAGAGCAGGAATCATATCCTACTGTCCCAGACACAGTGCAGGAATCACATCCTACTGCCCCAGACACAGTGTAGGAATCACATCCAACTATCCCAGACACAGAGCAGGAATCACATCCTACCGCTCCACACACAGAGCAGCAATCATATCCTAATCTCCCAGACACAGTGCAGGAATCACATCCTCCTGCCCCAGACACACAGCAGGAATCACATCCAACTGCCCCACACACAGAGCAGGAATCACATCCTACTGCTCCAGACACAGAGCAGGTATCACATCCTACTGGCCCAGACACAGAGCAGGAATCATATCCCACTGCCCCAGACACAGTGCAGGAATCACATCCTATAGCCTCCTGACACAGAGCAGGAATCATATCCTACTCTCCCAGACACAGTGCAGGAATCACATCCTACTGCCCCAGACACAGTGTAGGAATCACATCCAACTCTCCCAGACACAGAGCAGGAATCACATCCAACTGCCCCAGACACAGAGCAGGAATCGCATCCTACTAACCTAGACACAGAGCAGGAATCATATCCCACTGCCCCAGACACAGAGCAGGAATCATATCCCACTGCCCCAGACACAGAGCAGGAATCGAATCCCATTGCCCCAGACACAGTGCAGGAATCACATCCTACAGCCCCAGATACCGAGCAGGAATCACATCCTACTGTCACAGACAAAGAGCAGGGATCACATTCTACTCCACCAGACACAGAGCAGGAATCACATCCAACTGCCGCAGACATAGACCAGGAATCACATCCTATTGACCCAGACACAGAGCAGGAATCACATCCGATAGCCCCCAGACACAGAGCAGGAATCATATCCTACTGTCCCAGACACAGTGCAGGAATCACATCCTACTGCACCAGACACAGTGTAGGAATCACATCCAACTATCCCAGACACAGAGCAGGAATCACATCCTACCGCCCCACACACAGAGCATCAATCATATCCTACTCTCCCAGACACAGTGCAGGAATCACATCCTCCTGCCCCAGACACACAGCAGGAATCACATCCAACTGCCCCACACACACAGCAGGAATCACATCCTACTGCTCCAGACACAGAGCAGGAATCACATCCTACTGCTCCAGACACAGAGCAGGAATCACATCCTAATGGCCCAGACACAGAGCAGGAATCATATCCCACTGCCCCAGACACAGAGCAGGAATCGAATCCCACTGCCCCAGACACAGTGCAGGAATCACATCCTACAGCCCCAGATACCGAGCAGGAATCACATCCTACTGTCACAGACAAAGAGCAGGGATCACATTCTACTCCACCAGACACAGAGCAGGAATCACATCCAACTGCCGCAGACATAGACCAGGAATCACATCCTATTGACCCAGACACAGAGCAGGAATCACATCCGATAGCCCCCAGACACAGAGCAGGAATCATATCCTACTGTCCCAGACACAGTGCAGGAATCACATCCTACTGCCCCAGACACAGTGTAGGAATCACATCCAACTATCCCAGACACAGAGCAGGAATCACATCCTACCGCCCCACACACAGAGCATCAATCATATCCTACTCTCCCAGACACAGTGCAGGAATCACATCCTCCTGCCCCAGACACACAGCAGGAATCACATCCAACTGCCCCACACACACAGCAGGAATCACATCCTACTGCTCCAGACACAGAGCAGGAATCACATCCTACTGCTCCAGACACAGAGCAGGAATCACATCCTAATGGCCCAGACACAGAGCAGGAATCATATCCCACTGCCCCAGACACAGAGCAGGAATCGAATCCCACTGCCCCAGACACAGTGCAGGAATCACATCCTACAGCCCCAGATACCGAGCAGGAATCACATCCTACTGTCACAGACAAAGAGCAGGGATCACATTCTACTGCACCAGACACAGAGCAGGAATCACATCCAACTGCCGCAGACATAGAGCAGGAATCATATCCTATTGTCCCAGACACAGAGCAGGAATCACATCCTACTGTCCCAGACAGAGAGCAGGAATCACATCCTACTGTCCCAGACACAGAGCAGGAATCACATCATACTGCCCCAGACACAGAGCAGGAATTACATCCTACTGTCCCAGACACAGTGCAGGAATCACATCCTACTGTCCCAGACACAGAGCAGGAATCACATCCTACTGTCCCAGACACAGAGCAGGAATCACATCCTACTACCCCAGACACAGAGCAGGAATCACATCCTACTGCCCCAGACACAGAGCAGGAATCACATCCTACTGCCCCAGACACAGAGCAGGAATCACATCCTACTGTCCCAGACACAGTGCAGGAATCATATCCTACTGTCCCACACAGTGAGCAGGAATCACATCCTACTGTCCCAGACACGGAGAAGGAATCACATTCAACTGCACCAGACACAGAGCAGGAATCACATCCAACTGCCCCAGACACAGAGCAGGAATCACATCCTACAGCCCCAGACACAGAGCAGGAATCACATCCTACTTTCCCAGACACAGTGCAGGAATCACATCCTATAGCCTCCAGACACAGAGCAGGAATCATATCCTACTGTCCCAGACACAGTGCAGGAATCACATCCTACTGCCCCAGACACAGTGTAGGAATCACATCTAACTATCCCAGACACAGTGCAATAATCACATCCTACTCTCCCAGACACAGTGCAGGAATCACATCCTACTGCCCCAGACACAGAGCAGGAATCACATCCAACTGCTCCAGACACAGAGCAGGAATCGCATCCTACTGTCCCAGACACAGAGCAGGAATCACATCCAACTGCCCCAGACACAGAGCAGGAATCACATCCTACAGCCCCAGACACAGAGCAGGAAACACATCCTACTGTCCCAGACACAGTGCAGGAATCACATCCTATAGCCTCCAGACACAGAGCAGGAATCACATCCTACTGTCACAGACAAAGAGCAGGGATCACATTCTCCTGCACCAGACACAGAGCAGGAATCACATCCAACTGCCGCAGACATAGAGCAGGAATCACATCCTATTGTCCCAGACACAGAGCAGGAATCACATCCTACTGTCCCAGACATAGAGCAGGAATCACATCCTATTGTCCCAGACACAGAGCAGGAATCACATCCAACTGGCCCAGACACAGAGAAGGAATCATATCCCACTGCCCCAGACACAGAGCAGGAATCGAATCCCACTGCCCCAGACACAGTGCAGGAATCACATCCTACAGCCCCAGATACCGAGCAGGAATCACATCCTACTGTCACAGACAAACAGCAGGGATCACATCCAACTGTCCCAGACACAGAGCAGGAATCACATCATACTGCCCCAGACACAGAGCAGGAATCACATCCTACTGTCCCAGACACAGTGCAGGAATCACATCCTACTGTCCCAGACACAGAGCAGGAATCACATCCTACTGTCCCAGACACAGAGCAGGAATCACATCCTACTGTCCCAGACACAGAGCAGGGATCACATTCTACTGTCCCAGACACAGAGCAGGAATCACATCCTACTGTCCCAGACACAGAGCAGGGATCACATTCTACTGCACCAGACACAGAGCAGGAATCACATCCAACTGCCCCAGACACAGAGCAGGAATCACATCCTACAGCCCCAGACACAGAGCAGGAATCATATCCTACTGTCCCAGACACAGTGCAGGAATCACATCCTACTGCCCCAGACACAGTGTAGGAATCACATCCAACTATCCCAGACACAGAGCAGGAATCACATCCTACCGCCCCACACACAGATCAGCAATCATATCCTACTCTCCCAGACACAGTGCAGGAATCACATCCTCCTGCCCCAGACACACAGCAGGAATCACATCCAACTGCCCCACACACAGAGCAGGAATCACATCCTACTGCTCCAGACACAGAGCAGGTATCACATCCTACTGGCCCAGACACAGAGCAGGAATCATATCCCACTGCCCCAGACACAGAGCAGGAATCGAATCCCACTGCCCCAGACACAGTGCAGGAATCACATCCTATAGCCCCAGATACCGAGCAGGAATCACATCCTACTGTCACAGACAAATAGCAGGGATCACATTCTACTGCACCAGACACAGAGCAGGAATCACATCCAACTGCCGCAGACATAGAGCAGGAATCACATCCTATTGTCCCAGACACAGAGCAGGAATCACATCCAACTGTCCCAGACACAGAGCAGGAATCACATCATACTGTCCCAGACACAGAGCAGGAATCACATCATACTGCCCCAGACACAGAGCAGGAATTACATCCTACTGTCCCAGACACAGTGCAGGAATCACATCCTACTGTCCCAGACACAGAGCAGGAATCACATCCTACTGTCCCAGACACAGAGCAGGAATCACATCCTACTACCCCAGACACAGAGCAGGAATCACATCCTACTGCCCCAGACACAGAGCAGGAATCACATCCTACTGCCCCAGACACAGAGCAGGAATCACATCCTACTGTCCCAGACACAGTGCAGGAATCATATCCTACTGTCCCACACAGTGAGCAGGAATCACATCCTACTGTCCCAGACACGGAGAAGGAATCACATTCAACTGCACCAGACACAGAGCAGGAATCACATCCAACTGCCCCAGACACAGAGCAGGAATCACATCCTACAGCCCCAGACACAGAGCAGGAATCACATCCTACTGTCCCAGACACAGTGCAGGAATCACATCCTATAGCCTCCTGACACAGAGCAGGAATCATATCCTACTGTCCCAGACACAGTGCAGGAATCACATCCTACTGCCCCAGACACAGTGTAGGAATCACATCCAACTATCCCAGACACAGTGCAGGAATCACATCCTACTCTCCAAGACACAGAGCAGGAATCACATCCAACTGCCCCAGACACAGAGCAGGAATCATATCCTACTAACCCAGACACAGAGCAGGAATCATATCCCACTGCCCCAGACACAGAGCAGGAATCGAATCCCATTGCCCCAGACACAGTGCAGGAATCACATCCTACAGCCCCAGATACCGAGCAGGAATCACATACTACTGTCACAGACAAAGAGCAGGGATCACATTCTACTTCACCAGACACAGAGCAGGAATCACATCCAACTGCCGCAGACATAGACCAGGAATCACATCCTATTGACCCAGACACAGAGCAGGAATCACATCCTATAGCCCCCAGACACAGAGCAGGAATCATATCCTACTGTCCCAGACACAGTGCAGGAATCACATCCTACTGCCCCAGACACAGTGTAGGAATCACATCCAACTATCCCAGACACAGAGCAGGAATCACATCCTACCGCCCCACACACAGAGCAGCAATCATATCCTACTCTCCCAGACACAGTGCAGGAATCACATCCTCCTGCCCCAGACACACAGCAGGAATCACATCCAACTGCCCCACACACAGAGCAGGAATCACATCCTACTGCTCCAGACACAGAGCAGGAATCACATCCTACTGGCCCAGACACAGAGCAGCAATCATATCCCACTGCCCCAGACACAGAGCAGGAATCGAATCCCACTGCCCCAGACACAGTGCAGGAATCACATCCTACAGCCCCAGATACCGAGCAGGAATCACATCCTACTGTCACAGACAAAGAGCAGGGATCACATTCTACTGCACCAGACACAGAGCAGGAATCACATCCAACTGCCGCAAACATAGAGCAGGAATCACATCCTATTGTCCCAGACACAGAGCAGGAATCACATCCTACTGTCCCAGACACAGTGCAGGAATCATATCCTACTGTCCCACACAGTGAGCAGGAATCAAATCCTACTGTCCCAGACACGGAGAAGGAATCACATTCAACTGCACCAGACACAGAGCAGGAATCACATCCAACTGCCCCAGACACAGAGCAGGAATCACATCCTGCAGCCCCAGACAGAGAGCAGGAATCACATCCTACTTTCGCAGACACAGTGCAGGAATCACATCCTATAGCCTCCAGACACAGAGCAGGAATCATATCCTACTGTCCCAGACACAGTGCAGGAATCACATCCTACTGCCCCAGACACAGTGTAGGAATCACATCCAACTATCCCAGACACAGAGCAGGAATCACATCCTACCGCCCCACACACAGAGCAGCAATCATATCCTACTCTCCCAGACACAGTGCAGGAATCACATCCTCCTGCCCCAGACACACAGCAGGAATCACATCCAACTGCGCCACACACAGAGCAGGAATCACATCCTACTGCTCCAGACACAGAGCAGGAATCACATCCTACTGGCCCAGACACAGAGCAGCAATCATATCCCACTGCCCCAGACACAGAGCAGGAATCGATTCCCACTGCCCCAGACACAGTGCAGGAATCACATCCTACAGCCCCAGATACCGAGCAGGAATCACATCCTACTGTCACAGACAAAGAGCAGGGATCACATTCTACTGCACCAGACACAGAGCAGGAATCACATCCTACTACCACAGACACAGAGCAGGAATCACATCCAACTGTCCCAGACACAGAGCAGGAATCACATCATACTGCCCCAGACACAGAGCAGGAATTACATCCTACTGTCCCAGACACAGTGCAGGAATCACATCCTACTGTCCCAGACACAGAGCAGGAATCACATCCTACTGTCCCAGACACAGAGCAGGAATCACATCCTACTACCCCAGACACAGAGCAGGAATCACATCCTACTGCCCCAGACACAGAGCAGGAATCACATCCTACTGCCCCAGACACAGAGCAGGAATCACATCCTACTGTCCCAGACACAGTGCAGGAATCATATGCTACTGTCCCACACAGTGAGCAGGAATCGAATCCCACTGCCCCAGACACAGTGCAGGAATCACATCCTACAGCCCCAGATACCGAGCAGGAATCACATCCTACTGTCACAGACAAAGAGCAGGGATCACATTCTACTGCACCAGACACAGAGCAGGAATCACATCCAACTGCCGCAGACATAGAGCAGGAATCATATCCTATTGTCCCAGACACAGAGCAGGAATCACATCCTACTGTCCCAGACAGAGAGCAGGAATCACATCCTACTGTCCCAGACACAGAGCAGGAATCACATCATACTGCCCCAGACACAGAGCAGGAATTACATCCTACTGTCCCAGACACAGTGCAGGAATCACATCCTACTGTCCCAGACACAGAGCAGGAATCACATCCTACTGTCCCAGACACAGAGCAGGAATCACATCCTGCTACCCCAGACACAGAGCAGGAATCACATCCTACTGTCCCAGACACAGTGCAGGAATCTTATCCTACTGTCCCACACAGTGAGCAGGAATCACATCCTACTGTCCCAGACACGGAGAAGGAATCACATTCAACTGCACCAGACACAGAGCAGCAATCACATCCAACTGCCCCAGACACAGAGCAGGAATCACATCCTACAGCCCCAGACACAGAGCAGGAATCACATCCTACTTTCCCAGACACAGTGCAGGAATCACATCCTATAGCCTCCAGACACAGAGCAGGAATCATATCCTACTGTCCCAGACACAGTGCAGGAATCACATCCTACTGCCCCAGACACAGTGTAGGAATCACATCTAACTATCCCAGACACAGTGCAATAATCACATCCTACTCTCCCAGACACAGTGCAGGAATCACATCCTACTGTCACAGACACAGAGCAGGAATCACATCCTACTGCCCCAGACACAGAGCAGGAATCACATCCAACTGCTCCAGACACAGAGCAGGAATCGCATCCTACTGTCCCAGACACAGAGCAGGAATCACATCCAACTGCCCCAGACACAGAGCAGGAATCACATCCTACAGCCCCAGACACAGAGCAGGAAACACATCCTACTGTCCCAGACACAGTGCAGGAATCACATCCTATAGCCTCCAGACACAGAGCAGGAATCACATCCTACTGTCACAGACAAAGAGCAGGGATCACATTCTCCTGCACCAGACACAGAGCAGGAATCACATCCAACTGCCGCAGACATAGAGCAGGAATCACATCCCACTGCCCCAGACACAGAGCAGGAATCACATCCTACTGTCCCAGACATAGAGCAGGAATCACATCCTATTGTCCCAGACACAGAGCAGGAATCACATCCAACTGGCCCAGACACAGAGAAGGAATCATATCCCACTGCCCCAGACACAGAGCAGGAATCGAATCCCACTGCCCCAGACACAGTGCAGGAATCACATCCTACAGCCCCAGATACCGAGCAGGAATCACATCCTACTGTCACAGACAAACAGCAGGGATCACATCCAACTGTCCCAGACACAGAGCAGGAATCACATCATACTGCCCCAGACACAGAGCAGGAATCACATCCTACTGTCCCAGACACAGTGCAGGAATCGCATCCTACTGTCCCAGACACAGAGCAGGAATCACATCCTACTGTCCCAGACACAGAGCAGGAATCACATCCTACTACCCCAGACACAGAGCAGGAATCACATCCTACTGCCCCAGACACAGAGCAGGAATCACATCCTACTGCCCCAGACACAGAGCAGGAATCACATCCTACTGTCCCAGACACAGAGCAGGGATCACATTCTACTGCACCAGACACAGAGCAGGAATCACATCCAACTGCCCCAGACACAGAGCAGGAATCACATCCTACAGCCCCAGACACAGAGCAGGAATCACATCCAACTGCCCCAGACACAGAGCAGGAATCATATCCTACTGTCCCAGACACAGTGCAGGAATCACATCCTACTGCCCCAGACACAGTGTAGGAATCACATCCAACTATCCCAGACACAGAGCAGGAATCACATCCTACCGCCCCACACACAGATCAGCAATCATATCCTACTCTCCCAGACACAGTGCAGGAATCACATGCTCCTGCCCCAGACACACAGCAGGAATCACATCCAACTGCCCCACACACAGAGCAGGAATCACATCCTACTGCTCCAGACACAGAGCAGGTATCACATCCTACTGGCCCAGACACAGAGCAGGAATCATATCCCACTGCCCCAGACACAGAGCAGGAATCGAATCCCACTGCCCCAGACACAGTGCAGGAATCACATCCTATAGCCCCAGATACCGAGCAGGAATCACATCCTACTGTCACAGACAAATAGCAGGGATCACATTCTACTGCACCAGACACAGAGCAGGAATCACATCCAACTGCCGCAGACATAGAGCAGGAATCACATCCTATTGTCCCAGACACAGAGCAGGAATCACATCCTACTACCCCAGACACAGAGCAGGAATCACATCCAACTGTCCCAGACACAGAGCAGGAATCACATCATACTGCCTCAGACACAGAGCAGGAATTACATCCTACTGTCCCAGACACAGTGCAGGAATCACATCCTACTGTCCCAGACACAGAGCAGGAATCACATCCTCCTGCCCCAGACACAGAGCAGGAATCACATCCTACTGCCCCAGACACAGAGCATGAATCACATCCTACTGTCCCAGACACAGTGCAGGAATCATATCCTACTGTCCCACACAGTGAGCAGGAATCAAATCCTACTGTCCCAGACACGGAGAAGGAATCACATTCAACTGCACCAGACACAGAGCAGGAATCACATCCAACTGCCCCAGACACAGAGCAGGAATCACATCCTGCAGCCCCAGACAGAGAGCAGGAATCACATCCTACTTTCGCAGACACAGTGCAGGAATCACATCCTATAGCCTCCAGACACAGAGCAGGAATCATATCCTACTGTCCCAGACACAGTGCAGGAATCACATCCTACTGCCCCAGACACAGTGTAGGAATCACATCCAACTATCCCAGACACAGAGCAGGAATCACATCCTACCGCCCCACACACAGAGCAGCAATCATATCCTACTCTCCCAGACACAGTGCAGGAATCACATCCTCCTGCCCCAGACACACAGCAGGAATCACATCCAACTGCCCCACACACAGAGCAGGAATCACATCCTACTGCTCCAGACACAGAGCAGGAATCACATCCTACTGGCCCAGACACAGAGCAGCAATCATATCCCACTGCCCCAGACACAGAGCAGGAATCGAATCCCACTGCCCCAGACACAGTGCAGGAATCACATCCTACAGCCCCAGATACCGAGCAGGAATCACATCCTACTGTCACAGACAAAGAGCAGGGATCACATTCTACTGCACCAGACACAGAGCAGGAATCACATCCTACTACCACAGACACAGAGCAGGAATCACATCCAACTGTCCCAGACACAGAGCAGGAATCACATCATACTGCCCCAGACACAGAGCAGGAATTACATCCTACTGTCCCAGACACAGTGCAGGAATCACATCCTACTGTCCCAGACACAGAGCAGGAATCACATCCTACTGTCCCAGACACAGAGCAGGAATCACATCCTACTACCCCAGACACAGAGCAGGAATCACATCCTACTGCCCCAGACACAGAGCAGGAATCACATCCTACTGCCCCAGACACAGAGCAGGAATCACATCCTACTGTCCCAGACACAGTGCAGGAATCATATCCTACTGTCCCACACAGTGAGCAGGAATCACATCCTACTGTCCCAGACACGGAGAAGGAATCACATTCAACTGCACCAGACACAGAGCAGGAATCACATCCAACTGCCCCAGACACAGAGCAGGAATCACATCCTACAGCCCCAGACACAGAGCAGGAATCACATCCTACTGTCCCAGACACAGTGCAGGAATCACATCCTATAGCCTCCTGACACAGAGCAGGAATCATATCCTACTGTCCCAGACACAGTGCAGGAATCACATCCTACTGCCCCAGACACAGTGTAGGAATCACATCCAACTATCCCAGACACAGTGCAGGAATCACATCCTACTCTCCAAGACACAGAGCAGGAATCACATCCAACTGCCCCAGACACAGAGCAGGAATCATATCCTACTAACCCAGACACAGAGCAGGAATCATATCCCACTGCCCCAGACACAGAGCAGGAATCGAATCCCATTGCCCCAGACACAGTGCAGGAATCACATCCTACAGCCCCAGATACCGAGCAGGAATCACATACTACTGTCACAGACAAAGAGCAGGGATCACATTCTACTTCACCAGACACAGAGCAGGAATCACATCCAACTGCCGCAGACATAGACCAGGAATCACATCCTATTGACCCAGACACAGAGCAGGAATCACATCCTATAGCCCCCAGACACAGAGCAGGAATCATATCCTACTGTCCCAGACACAGTGCAGGAATCACATCCTACTGCCCCAGACACAGTGTAGGAATCACATCCAACTATCCCAGACACAGAGCAGGAATCACATCCTACCGCCCCACACACAGAGCAGCAATCATATCCTACTCTCCCAGACACAGTGCAGGAATCACATCCTCCTGCCCCAGACACACAGCAGGAATCACATCCAACTGCCCCACACACAGAGCAGGAATCACATCCTACTGCTCCAGACACAGAGCAGGAATCACATCCTACTGGCCCAGACACAGAGCAGCAATCATATCCCACTGCCCCAGACACAGAGCAGGAATCGAATCCCACTGCCCCAGACACAGTGCAGGAATCACATCCAACAGCCCCAGATACCGAGCAGGAATCACATCCTACTGTCACAGACAAAGAGCAGGGATCACATTCTACTGCACCAGACACAGAGCAGGAATCACATCCAACTGCCGCAAACATAGAGCAGGAATCACATCCTATTGTCCCAGACACAGAGCAGGAATCACATCCTACTACCACAGACACAGAGCAGGAATCACATCCAACTGTCCCAGACACAGAGCAGGAATCACATCATACTGTCCCAGACACAGTGCAGGAATCACATCCTACTGTCCCAGACACAGAGCAGGAATCACATCCTACTGTCCCAGACACAGAGCAGGAATCACATCCTACTACCCCAGACACAGAGCAGGAATCACATCCTACAGCCCCAGATACCGAGCAGGAATCACATCCTACTGTCACAGACAAAGAGCAGGGATCACATTCTACTGCACCAGACACAGAGCAGGAATCACATCCTACTACCACAGACACAGAGCAGGAATCACATCCAACTGTCCCAGACACAGAGCAGGAATCACATCATACTGCCCCAGACACAGAGCAGGAATTACATCCTACTGTCCCAGACACAGTGCAGGAATCACCTTCTACTGTCCCAGACACAGAGCAGGAATCACATCCTACTGTCCCAGACACAGAGCAGGAATCACATCCTACTGTCCCAGACACAGTGCAGGAATCACCTTCTACTGTCCCAGACACAGAGCAGGAATCACATCCTACTGTCCCAGACACAGTGCAGGAATCACATCCTACTGTCCCAGACACAGAGCAGGAATCACATCCTACTGCCCCAGACACAGAGCAGGAATCACATCCTACTGCCCCAGACACAGAGCAGGAATCACATCCTACTGTCCCAGACACAGTGCAGGAATCATATCCTACTGTCCCACAAAGTGAGCAGGAATCACATCCTACTGTCCCAGACACGGAGAAGGAATCACATTCAACTGCACCAGACACAGAGCAGGAATCACATCCAACTGCCCCAGACACAGAGCAGGAATCACATCCTACAGCCCCAGACACAGAGCAGGAATCACATCCTACTGTCCCAGACACAGTGCAGGAATCACATCCTATAGCCTCCTGACACAGAGCAGGAATCATATCCTACTGTCCCAGACACA
The DNA here is from genome assembly GCF_044704955.1 of Pristiophorus japonicus. Taxonomy (NCBI): domain Eukaryota; kingdom Metazoa; phylum Chordata; class Chondrichthyes; family Pristiophoridae; genus Pristiophorus; species Pristiophorus japonicus. Next base: position 29,470,890 of record NC_091998.1, on the reverse strand, counting down.
GTGCAGGAATCACATCCTACTGCCCCAGACACAGTGTAGGAATCACATCCAACTATCCCAGACACAGTGCAGGAATCACATCCTACTCTCCAAGACACAGAGCAGGAATCACATCCAACTGCCCCAGACACAGAGCAGGAATCACATCCTACTAACCCAGACACAGAGCAGGAATCATATCCCACTGCCCCAGACACAGAGCAGGAATCGAATCCCATTGCCCCAGACACAGAGCAGGAATCACATCCTACAGCCCCAGATACCGAGCAGGAATCACATCCTACTGTCACAGACAAAGAGCAGGGATCACATTCTACTCCACCAGACACAGAGCAGGAATCACATCCAACTGCCGCAGACATAGACCAGGAATCACATCCTATTGACCCAGACACAGAGCAGGAATCACATCCTATAGCCCCCAGACACAGAGCTGGAATCATATCCTACTGTCCCAGACACAGAGCAGGAATCACATCCTACTGTCCCAGACACAGAGCAGGAATCACATCCTACTACCCCAGACACAGAGCAGGAATCACATCCTACTGCCCCAGACACAGAGCAGGAATCACATCCTACTGCCCCAGACACAGAGCAGGAATCACATCCTACTGTCCCAGACACAGTGCAGGAATCATATCCTACTGTTCCACACAGTGAGCAGGAATCACATCCTACTGTCCCAGACACGGAGAAGGAATCACATTCAACTGCACCAGACACAGAGCAGGAATCACATCCAACTGCCCCAGACACAGAGCAGGAATCACATCCTACAGCCCCAGACACAGAGCAGGAATCACATCCTACTGTCCCAGACACAGTGCAGGAATCACATCCTATAGCCTCCTGACACAGAGCAGGAATCATATCCTACTGTCCCAGACACAGTGCAGGAATCACATCCTACTGCCCCAGACACAGTGTAGGAATCACATCCAACTATCCCAGACACAGTGCAGGAATCACATCCTACTCTCCAAGACACAGAGCAGGAATCACATCCAACTGCCCCAGACACAGAGCAGGAATCACATCCTACTAACCCAGACACAGAGCAGAAATCATATCCCACTGCCCCAGACACAGAGCAGGAATCGAATCCCATTGCCCCAGACACAGTGCAGGAATCACATCCTACAGCCCCAGATACCGAGCAGGAATCACATCCTACTGTCACAGACAAAGAGCAGGGATCACATTCTACTCCACCAGACACAGAGCAGGAATCACATCCAACTGCCGCAGACATAGACCAGGAATCACATCCTATTGACCCAGACAGAGCAGGAATCGCATCCTATAACCCCCAGACACAGAGCAGGAATCATATCCTACTGTCCCAGACACAGTGCAGGAATCACATCCTACTGCCCCAGACACAGTGTAGGAATCACATCCAACTATCCCAGACACAGAGCAGGAATCACATCCTACCGCCCCACACACAGAGCAGCAATCATATCCTACTCTCCCAGACACAGTGCAGGAATCACATCCTCCTGCCCCAGACACACAGCAGGAATCACATCCAACTGCCCCACACACAGAGCAGGAATCACATCCTACTGCTCCAGACACAGAGCAGGAATCACATCCTACTGGCCCAGACACAGAGCAGCAATCATATCCCACTGCCCCAGACACAGAGCAGGAATCGAATCCCACTGCCCCAGACACAGTGCAGGAATCACATCCTACAGCCTCAGATACCGAGCAGGAATCACATCCTACTGTCACAGACAAAGAGCAGGGATCACATTCTACTGCACCAGACACAGAGCAGGAATCACATCCTACTACCACAGACACAGAGCAGGAATCACATCCAACTGTCCCAGACACAGAGCAGGAATCACATCATACTGCCCCAGACACAGAGCAGGAATTACATCCTACTGTCCCAGACACAGTGCAGGAATCACATCCTACTGTCCCAGACACAGAGCAGGAATCACATCCTACTGTCCCAGACACAGAGCAGGAATCACATCCTACTACCCCAGACACAGAGCAGGAATCACATCCTACTGCCCCAGACACAGAGCAGGAATCACATCCTACTGCCCCAGACACAGAGCAGGAATCACATCCTACTGTCCCAGACACAGTGCAGGAATCATATCCTACTGTCCCACACAGTGAGCAGGAATCACATCCTACTGTCCCAGACACGGAGAAGGAATCACATTCAACTGCACCAGACACAGAGCAGGAATCACATCCAACTGCCCCAGACACAGAGCAGGAATCACATCCTACAGCCCCAGACACAGAGCAGGAATCACATCCTACTGTCCCAGACACAGTGCAGGAATCACATCCTATAGCCTCCTGACACAGAGCAGGAATCATATCCTACTGTCCCAGACACAGTGCAGGAATCACATCCTACTGCCCCAGACACAGTGTAGGAATCACATCCAACTATCCCAGACACAGTGCAGGAATCACATCCTACTCTCCAAGGCACAGAGCAGGAATCACATCCAACTGCCCCAGACACAGAGCAGGAATCACATCCTACTAACCCAGACACAGAGCAGGAATCATATCCCACTGCCCCAGACACAGAGCAGGAATCGAATCCCATTGCCCCAGACACAGTGCAGGAATCACATCCTACAGCCCCAGATACCGAGCAGGAATCACATACTACTGTCACAGACAAAGAGCAGGGATCACATTCTACTTCACCAGACACAGAGCAGGAATCACATCCAACTGCCGCAGACATAGACCAGGAATCACATCCTATTGACCCAGACACAGAGCAGGAATCACATCCTATAGCCCCCAGACACAGAGCAGGAATCATATCCTACTGTCCCAGACACAGTGCAGGAATCACATCCTACTGCCCCAGACACAGTGTAGGAATCACATCCAACTATCCCAGACACAGAGCAGGAATCACATCCTACCGCCCCACACACAGAGCAGCAATCATATCCTACTCTCCCAGACACAGTGCAGGAATCACATCCTCCTGCCCCAGACACACAGCAGGAATCACATCCAACTGCCCCACACACAGAGCAGGAATCACATCCTACTGCTCCAGACACAGAGCAGGAATCACATCCTACTGGCCCAGACACAGAGCAGCAATCATATCCCACTGCCCCAGACACAGAGCAGGAATCGAATCCCACTGCCCCAGACACAGTGCAGGAATCACATCCTACAGCCCCAGATACCGAGCAGGAATCACATCCTACTGTCACAGACAAAGAGCAGGGATCACATTCTACTGCACCAGACACAGAGCAGGAATCACATCCAACTGCCGCAAACATAGAGCAGGAATCACATCCTATTGTCCCAGACACAGAGCAGGAATCACATCCTACTACCACAGACACAGAGCAGGAATCACATCCAACTGTCCCAGACACAGAGCAGGAATCACATCATACTGTCCCAGACACAGTGCAGGAATCACATCCTACTGTCCCAGACACAGAGCAGGAATCACATCCTACTGTCCCAGACACAGAGCAGGAATCACATCCTACTGCCCCAGACACAGAGCAGGAATCACATCCTACTGCCCCAGACACAGAGCAGGAATCACATCCTACTGTCCCAGACACAGTGCAGGAATCACATCCTACAGCCCCAGATACCGAGCAGGAATCACATCCTACTGTCACAGACAAAGAGCAGGGATCACATTCTACTGCACCAGACACAGAGCAGGAATCACATCCAACTGCCCCAGACACAGAGCAGGAATTACATCCTACTGTCCCAGACACAGTGCAGGAATCACATCCTACTGTCCCAGACACAGAGCAGGAATCACATCCTACTGTCCCAGACACAGAGCAGGAATCACATCCTACTGCCCCAGACACAGAGCAGGAATCACATCCTACTGCCCCAGACACAGAGCAGGAATCACATCCTACTGCCCCAGACACAGAGCAGGAATCACATCCTACTGTCCCAGACACAGTGCAGGAATCATATCCTACTGTCCCACAAAGTGAGCAGGAATCACATCCTACTGTCCCAGACACGGAGAAGGAATCACATTCAACTGCACCAGACACAGAGCAGGAATCACATCCAACTGCCCCAGACACAGAGCAGGAATCACATCCTACAGCCCCAGACACAGAGCAGGAATCACATCCTACTGTCCCAGACACAGTGCAGGAATCACATCCTATAGCCTCCTGACACAGAGCAGGAATCATATCCTACTGTCCCAGACACAGTGCAGGAATCACATCCTACTGCCCCAGACACAGTGTAGGAATCACATCCAACTATCCCAGACACAGTGCAGGAATCACATCCTACTCTCCAAGACACAGAGCAGGAATCACATCCAACTGCCCCAGACACAGAGCAGGAATCACATCCTACTAACCCAGACACAGAGCAGGAATCATATCCCACTGCCCCAGACACAGAGCAGGAATCGAATCCCATTGCCACAGACACAGAGCAGGAATCACATCCAACTGCCGCAGACATAGACCAGGAATCACATCCTATTGACCCAGACACAGAGCAGGAATCACATCCTATAGCCCCCAGACACAGAGCTGGAATCATATCCTACTGTCCCAGACACAGTGCAGGAATCACATCCTACTGCCCCAGACACAGTGTAGGAATCACATCCAACTATCCCAGACACAGAGCAGGAATCACATCCTACCGCCCCACACACAGAGCAGCAATCATATCCTACTCTCCCAGACACAGTGCAGGAATCACATCCTCCTGCCCCAGACACACAGCAGGAATCACATCCAACTGCCCCACACACAGAGCAGGAATCACATCCTACTGCTCCAGACACAGAGCAGGAATCACATCCTACTGGCCCAGACACAGAGCAGCAATCATATCCCACTGCCCCAGACACAGAGCAGGAATCGAATCCCACTGCCCCAGACACAGTGCAGGAATCACATCCTACAGCCCCAGATACCGAGCAGGAATCACATCCTACTGTCACAGACAAAGAGCAGGGATCACATTCTACTGCACCAGACACAGAGCAGGAATCACATCCAACTGCCGCAAACATAGAGCAGGAATCACATCCTATTGTCCCAGACACAGAGCAGGAATCACATCCTACTACCACAGACACAGAGCAGGAATCACATCCAACTGTCCCAGACACAGAGCAGGAATCACATCATACTGTCCCAGACACAGTGCAGGAATCACATCTTACTGTCCCAGACACAGAGCAGGAATCACATCCTACTGTCCCAGACACAGAGCAGGAATCACATCCTACTACCCCAGACACAGAGCAGGAATCACATCCTACTGCCCCAGACACAGTGCAGGAATCACATCCTACTGTCCCAGACACAGAGCAGGAATCACATCCTACTGTCCCAGACACAGTGCAGGAATCACATCCTACTGCCCCAGACACAGTGTAGGAATCACATCCAACTATCCCAGACACAGTGCAATAATCACATCCTACTCTCCCAGACACAGTTCAGGAATCACATCCTACTGCCCCAGACACAGAGCAGGAATCACATCCAACTGCCCCAGACACAGAGCAGGAATCGCATCCTACTGCTCCAGACACAGAGCAGGAATCACATCCTACTAACCCAGACACAGAGGAGGAATCATACCCACTGCCCCAGACACAGAGCAGGAATCGAATCCCATTGCCCTAGACACAGTGCAGGAATCACATCCTACAGCCCCAGACACAGAGCAGGAATCACATCCTACTGTCACAGACAAAGAGCAGGGATCACATTCTACTCCACCAGACACAGAGCAGGAATCACATCCAACTGCCGCAGACATAGACCAGGAATCACATCCTATTGACCCAGACACAGAGCAGGAATCACATCCAACTGTCCCAGACACAGAGCAGGAATCACATCCTACTGTCCCAGACACAGAGCAGGAATCACATCCTACTGTCCCAGACACAGAGCAGGAATCACATCCTACTACGCCAGACACAGAGCAGGAATCACATCCTACTGCCCCAGATACATAGCAGGAATCACATCCTACTGCCCCAGACACAGTGCAGCAATCATATGCTAATGTCTCAGACACAGTGCAGGAATCACATCCGACTGCCCCAGACACAGAGCAGGAATCACATCCTACTGTTCCAGACGCAGTGCAGGAATCACATGCTACTGCCCCAGACACAGAGCAGGAATCACATCCTACTGTCCCAGACACGGAGCAGGAATCACATCCTACTGTCCCAGACACAGAGCAGGAATCACATCCAACTGCCCCAGACACAGAGCAGGAATCACATCCTACTGCTCCAGACACAGAGCAGGAATCACCTCCTACTCTCCCAGACACAATGCAGGAATCACAGCCTACTGCCCCAGACACAGAGCAGGAATCATATCCTAGTGCCCCAGACACAGAGCAGGAATAGAATCCCACTGCCACAGACACAGAGCAGGAATCACATCCTACTGTCCCAGACACAGAGCAGGGATCACATTCTACTGCACCAGACACAGAGCAGGAATCACATCCAACTGCCCCGGACACAGAGCAGGAATCACATCCTACAGCCCCAGACACAGAGCAGGAATCACATCCTACTGTCCCAGACACAGTGCAGGAATCACATCCTATAGCCCCCAGACACAGAGCAGGAATCACATCCGACTGCCCCAGACACACAGCAGGAATCACATCCAACTGCCCCACACACAGAGCAGGAATCACATCCTACTGGCCCAGACACAGAGCAGGAATCATATCCTACTAACCCAGACACAGAGCAGGAATCGAATCCCACTGCCCCAGACACAGTGCAGGAATCACATCCTTCTGTCCCAGACACAGTGCAGGAATCACATCCTACAGCCCCAGATACCGAGCAGGAATCACATCCTACTGTCACAGACAAAGAGCAGGGATCACATTCTACTGCACCAGACACAGAGCAGGAATCACATCCTACTACCACAGACACAGAGCAGGAATCACATCCAACTGTCCCAGACACAGAGCAGGAATCACATCATACTGCCCCAGACACAGAGCAGGAATTACATCCTACTGTCCCAGACACAGTGCAGGAATCACCTTCTACTGTCCCAGACACAGAGCAGGAATCACATCCTACTGTCCCAGACACAGAGCAGGAATCACATCCTACTACCCCAGACACAGAGCAGGAATCACATCCTACTGCCCCAGACACAGAGCAGGAATCACATCCTACTGCCCCAGACACAGAGCAGGAATCACATCCTACTGTCCCAGACACAGTGCAGGAATCATATCCTACTGTCCCACAAAGTGAGCAGGAATCACATCCTACTGTCCCAGACACGGAGAAGGAATCACATTCAACTGCACCAGACACAGAGCAGGAATCACATCCAACTGCCCCAGACACAGAGCAGGAATCACATCCTACAGCCCCAGACACAGAGCAGGAATCACATCCTACTGTCCCAGACACAGTGCAGGAATCACATCCTATAGCCTCCTGACACAGAGCAGGAATCATATCCTACTGTCCCAGACACAGTGCAGGAATCACATCCTACTGCCCCAGACACAGTGTAGGAATCACATCCAACTATCCCAGACACAGTGCAGGAATCACATCCTACTCTCCAAGACACAGAGCAGGAATCACATCCAACTGCCCCAGACACAGAGCAGGAATCACATCCTACTAACCCAGACACAGAGCAGGAATCATATCCCACTGCCCCAGACACAGAGCAGGAATCGAATCCCATTGCCCCAGACACAGTGCAGGAATCACATCCTACAGCCCCAGATACCGAGCAGGAATCACATCCTACTGTCACAGACAAAGAGCAGGGATCACATTCTACTCCACCAGACACAGAGCAGGAATCACATCCAACTGCCGCAGACATAGACCAGGAATCACATCCTATTGACCCAGACACAGAGCAGGAATCACATCCTATAGCCCCCAGACACAGAGCTGGAATCATATCCTACTGTCCCAGACACAGTGCAGGAATCACATCCTACTGCCCCAGACACAGTGTAGGAATCACATCCAACTATCCCAGACACAGAGCAGGAATCACATCCTACCGCCCCACACACAGAGCAGCAATCATATCCTACTCTCCCAGACACAGTGCAGGAATCACATCCTCCTGCCCCAGACACACAGCAGGAATCACATCCAACTGCCCCACACACAGAGCAGGAATCACATCCTACTGCTCCAGACACAGAGCAGGAATCACATCCTACTGGCCCAGACACAGAGCAGCAATCATATCCCACTGCCCCAGACACAGAGCAGGAATCGAATCCCACTGCCCCAGACACAGTGCAGGAATCACATCCTACAGCCCCAGATACCGAGCAGGAATCACATCCTACTGTCACAGACAAAGAGCAGGGATCACATTCTACTGCACCAGACACAGAGCAGGAATCACATCCAACTGCCGCAAACATAGAGCAGGAATCACATCCTATTGTCCCAGACACAGAGCAGGAATCACATCCTACTACCACAGACACAGAGCAGGAATCACATCCAACTGTCCCAGACACAGAGCAGGAATCACATCATACTGTCCCAGACACAGTGCAGGAATCACATCTTACTGTCCCAGACACAGAGCAGGAATCACATCCTACTGTCCCAGACACAGAGCAGGAATCACATCCTACTACCCCAGACACAGAGCAGGAATCACATCCTACTGCCCCAGACACAGAGCAGGAATCACATCCTACTGCCCCAGACACAGAGCAGGAATCACATCCTACTGTCCCAGACACAGTGCAGGAATCATATCCTACTGTCCCACACAGTGAGCAGGAATCACATCCTACTGTCCCAGACACGGAGAAGGAATCACATTCAACTGCACCAGACACAGAGCAGGAATCACATCCAACTGCCCCAGACACAGAGCAGGAATCACATCCTACAGCCCCAGACACAGAGCAGGAATCACATCCTACTGTCCCAGACACAGTGCAGGAATCACATCCTATAGCCTCCTGACACAGAGCAGGAATCATATCCTACTGTCCCAGACACAGTGCAGGAATCACATCCTACTGCCCCAGACACAGTGTAGGAATCACATCCAACTATCCCAGACACAGTGCAGGAATCACATCCTACTCTCCAAGGCACAGAGCAGGAATCACATCCAACTGCCCCAGACACAGAGCAGGAATCACATCCTACTAACCCAGACACAGAGCAGGAATCATATCCCACTGCCCCAGACACAGAGCAGGAATCGAATCCCATTGCCCCAGACACAGTGCAGGAATCACATCCTACAGCCCCAGATACCGAGCAGGAATCACATACTACTGTCACAGACAAAGAGCAGGGATCACATTCTACTTCACCAGACACAGAGCAGGAATCACATCCAACTGCCGCAGACATAGACCAGGAATCACATCCTATTGACCCAGACACAGAGCAGGAATCACATCCTATAGCCCCCAGACACAGAGCAGGAATCATATCCTACTGTCCCAGACACAGTGCAGGAATCACATCCTACTGCCCCAGACACAGTGTAGGAATCACATCCAACTATCCCAGACACAGAGCAGGAATCACATCCTACCGCCCCACACACAGAGCAGCAATCATATCCTACTCTCCCAGACACAGTGCAGGAATCACATCCTCCTGCCCCAGACACACAGCAGGAATCACATCCAACTGCCCCACACACAGAGCAGGAATCACATCCTACTGCTCCAGACACAGAGCAGGAATCACATCCTACTGGCCCAGACACAGAGCAGCAATCATATCCCACTGCCCCAGACACAGAGCAGGAATCGAATCCCACTGCCCCAGACACAGTGCAGGAATCACATCCTACAGCCTCAGATACCGAGCAGGAATCACATCCTACTGTCACAGACAAAGAGCAGGGATCACATTCTACTGCACCAGACACAGAGCAGGAATCACATCCTACTACCACAGACACAGAGCAGGAATCACATCCAACTGTCCCAGACACAGAGCAGGAATCACATCATACTGCCCCAGACACAGAGCAGGAATTACATCCTACTGTCCCAGACACAGTGCAGGAATCACATCCTACTGTCCCAGACACAGAGCAGGAATCACATCCTACTGTCCCAGACACAGAGCAGGAATCACATCCTACTACCCCAGACACAGAGCAGGAATCACATCCTACTGCCCCAGACACAGAGCAGGAATCACATCCTACTGCCCCAGACACAGAGCAGGAATCACATCCTACTGTCCCAGACACAGTGCAGGAATCATATCCTACTGTCCCACACAGTGAGCAGGAATCACATCCTACTGTCCCAGACACGGAGAAGGAATCACATTCAACTGCACCAGACACAGAGCAGGAATCACATCCAACTGCCCCAGACACAGAGCAGGAATCACATCCTACAGCCCCAGACACAGAGCAGGAATCACATCCTACTGTCCCAGACACAGTGCAGGAATCACATCCTATAGCCTCCTGACACAGAGCAGGAATCATATCCTACTGTCCCAGACACAGTGCAGGAATCACATCCTACTGCCCCAGACACAGTGTAGGAATCACATCCAACTATCCCAGACACAGTGCAGGAATCACATCCTACTCTCCAAGGCACAGAGCAGGAATCACATCCAACTGCCCCAGACACAGAGCAGGAATCACATCCTACTAACCCAGACACAGAGCAGGAATCATATCCCACTGCCCCAGACACAGAGCAGGAATCGAATCCCATTGCCCCAGACACAGTGCAGGAATCACATCCTACAGCCCCAGATACCGAGCAGGAATCACATACTACTGTCACAGACAAAGAGCAGGGATCACATTCTACTTCACCAGACACAGAGCAGGAATCACATCCAACTGCCGCAGACATAGACCAGGAATCACATCCTATTGACCCAGACACAGAGCAGGAATCACATCCTATAGCCCCCAGACACAGAGCAGGAATCATATCCTACTGTCCCAGACACAGTGCAGGAATCACATCCTACTGCCCCAGACACAGTGTAGGAATCACATCCAACTATCCCAGACACAGAGCAGGAATCACATCCTACCGCCCCACACACAGAGCAGCAATCATATCCTACTCTCCCAGACACAGTGCAGGAATCACATCCTCCTGCCCCAGACACACAGCAGGAATCACATCCAACTGCCCCACACACAGAGCAGGAATCACATCCTACTGCTCCAGACACAGAGCAGGAATCACATCCTACTGGCCCAGACACAGAGCAGCAATCATATCCCACTGCCCCAGACACAGAGCAGGAATCGAATCCCACTGCCCCAGACACAGTGCAGGAATCACATCCTACAGCCCCAGATACCGAGCAGGAATCACATCCTACTGTCACAGACAAAGAGCAGGGATCACATTCTACTGCACCAGACACAGAGCAGGAATCACATCCAACTGCCGCAAACATAGAGCAGGAATCACATCCTATTGTCCCAGACACAGAGCAGGAATCACATCCTACTACCACAGACACAGAGCAGGAATCACATCCAACTGTCCCAGACACAGAGCAGGAATCACATCATACTGTCCCAGACACAGTGCAGGAATCACATCCTACTGTCCCAGACACAGAGCAGGAATCACATCCTACTGTCCCAGACACAGAGCAGGAATCACATCCTACTGCCCCAGACACAGAGCAGGAATCACATCCTACTGCCCCAGACACAGAGCAGGAATCACATCCTACTGTCCCAGACACAGTGCAGGAATCACATCCTACAGCCCCAGATACCGAGCAGGAATCACATCCTACTGTCACAGACAAAGAGCAGGGATCACATTCTACTGCACCAGACACAGAGCAGGAATCACATCCAACTGCCCCAGACACAGAGCAGGAATTACATCCTACTGTCCCAGACACAGTGCAGGAATCACATCCTACTGTCCCAGACACAGAGCAGGAATCACATCCTACTGTCCCAGACACAGAGCAGGAATCACATCCTACTGCCCCAGACACAGAGCAGGAATCACATCCTACTGCCCCAGACACAGAGCAGGAATCACATCCTACTGCCCCAGACACAGAGCAGGAATCACATCCTACTGTCCCAGACACAGTGCAGGAATCATATCCTACTGTCCCACAAAGTGAGCAGGAATCACATCCTACTGTCCCAGACACGGAGAAGGAATCACATTCAACTGCACCAGACACAGAGCAGGAATCACATCCAACTGCCCCAGACACAGAGCAGGAATCACATCCTACAGCCCCAGACACAGAGCAGGAATCACATCCTACTGTCCCAGACACAGTGCAGGAATCACATCCTATAGCCTCCTGACACAGAGCAGGAATCATATCCTACTGTCCCAGACACAGTGCAGGAATCACATCCTACTGCCCCAGACACAGTGTAGGAATCACATCCAACTATCCCAGACACAGTGCAGGAATCACATCCTACTCTCCAAGACACAGAGCAGGAATCACATCCAACTGCCCCAGACACAGAGCAGGAATCACATCCTACTAACCCAGACACAGAGCAGGAATCATATCCCACTGCCCCAGACACAGAGCAGGAATCGAATCCCATTGCCCCAGACACAGAGCAGGAATCACATCCAACTGCCGCAGACATAGACCAGGAATCACATCCTATTGACCCAGACACAGAGCAGGAATCACATCCTATAGCCCCACACACAGAGCAGCAATCATATCCTACTCTCCCAGACACAGTGCAGGAATCACATCCTCCTGCCCCAGACACACAGCAGGAATCACATCCAACTGCCCCACACACAGAGCAGGAATCACATCCTACTGCTCCAGACACAGAGCAGGAATCACATCCTACTGGCCCAGACACAGAGCAGCAATCATATCCCACTGCCCCAGACACAGAGCAGGAATCGAATCCCACTGCCCCAGACACAGTGCAGGAATCACATCCTACAGCCCCAGATACCGAGCAGGAATCACATCCTACTGTCACAGACAAAGAGCAGGGATCACATTCTACTGCACCAGACACAGAGCAGGAATCACATCCAACTGCCGCAAACATAGAGCAGGAATCACATCCTATTGTCCCAGACACAGAGCAGGAATCACATCCTACTACCACAGACACAGAGCAGGAATCACATCCAACTGTCCCAGACACAGAGCAGGAATCACATCATACTGTCCCAGACACAGTGCAGGAATCACATCTTACTGTCCCAGACACAGAGCAGGAATCACATCCTACTGTCCCAGACACAGAGCAGGAATCACATCCTACTACCCCAGACACAGAGCAGGAATCACATCCTACTGCCCCAGACACAGTGCAGGAATCACATCCTACTGTCCCAGACACAGAGCAGGAATCACATCCTACTGTCCCAGACACAGTGCAGGAATCACATCCTACTGCCCCAGACACAGTGTAGGAATCACATCCAACTATCCCAGACACAGTGCAATAATCACATCCTACTCTCCCAGACACAGTGCAGGAATCACATCCTACTGCCCCAGACACAGAGCAGGAATCACATCCAACTGCCCCAGACACAGAGCAGGAATCGCATCCTACTGCTCCAGACACAGAGCAGGAATCACATCCTACTAACCCAGACACAGAGGAGGAATCATATCCCACTGCCCCAGACACAGAGCAGGAATCGAATCCCATTGCCCTAGACACAGTGCAGGAATCACATCCTACAGCCCCAGACACAGAGCAGGAATCACATCCTACTGTCACAGACAAAGAGCAGGGATCACATTCTACTCCACCAGACACAGAGCAGGAATCACATCCAACTGCCGCAGACATAGACCAGGAATCACATCCTATTGACCCAGACACAGAGCAGGAATCACATCCAACTGTCCCAGACACAGAGCAGGAATCACATCCTACTGTCCCAGACACAGAGCAGGAATCACATCCTACTGTCCCAGACACAGAGCAGGAATCACATCCTACTACGCCAGACACAGAGCAGGAATCACATCCTACTGCCCCAGATACATAGCAGGAATCACATCCTACTGCCCCAGACACAGTGCAGCAATCATATGCTAATGTCTCAGACACAGTGCAGGAATCACATCCGACTGCCCCAGACACAGAGCAGGAATCACATCCTACTGTTCCAGACGCAGTGCAGGAATCACATGCTACTGCCCCAGACACAGAGCAGGAATCACATCCTACTGTCCCAGACACGGAGCAGGAATCACATCCTACTGTCCCAGACACAGAGCAGGAATCACATCCAACTGCCCCAGACACAGAGCAGGAATCACATCCTACTGCTCCAGACACAGAGCAGGAATCACCTCCTACTCTCCCAGACACAATGCAGGAATCACAGCCTACTGCCCCAGACACAGAGCAGGAATCATATCCTAGTGCCCCAGACACAGAGCAGGAATAGAATCCCACTGCCCCAGACACAGAGCAGGAATCACATCCTACTGTCCCAGACACAGAGCAGGGATCACATTCTACTGCACCAGACACAGAGCAGGAATCACATCCAACTGCCCCGGACACAGAGCAGGAATCACATCCTACAGCCCCAGACACAGAGCAGGAATCACATCCTACTGTCCCAGACACAGTGCAGGAATCACATCCTATAGCCCCCAGACACAGAGCAGGAATCACATCCGACTGCCCCAGACACACAGCAGGAATCACATCCAACTGCCCCACACACAGAGCAGGAATCACATCCTACTGGCCCAGACACAGAGCAGGAATCATATCCTACTAACCCAGACACAGAGCAGGAATCGAATCCCACTGCCCCAGACACAGTGCAGGAATCACATCCTTCTGTCCCAGACACAGTGCAGGAATCACATCCTACAGCCCCAGATACCGAGCAGGAATCACATCCTACTGTCACAGACAAAGAGCAGGGATCACATTCTACTGCACCAGACACAGAGCAGGAATCACATCCTACTACCACAGACACAGAGCAGGAATCACATCCAACTGTCCCAGACACAGAGCAGGAATCACCTTCTACTGTCCCAGACACAGAGCAGGAATCACATCCTACTGTCCCAGACACAGAGCAGGAATCACATCCTACTACCCCAGACACAGAGCAGGAATCACATCCTACTGCCCCAGACACAGAGCAGGAATCACATCCTACTGCCCCAGACACAGAGCAGGAATCACATCCTACTGTCCCAGACACAGTGCAGGAATCATATCCTACTGTCCCACAAAGTGAGCAGGAATCACATCCTACTGTCCCAGACACGGAGAAGGAATCACATTCAACTGCACCAGACACAGAGCAGGAATCACATCCAACTGCCCCAGACACAGAGCAGGAATCACATCCTACAGCCCCAGACACAGAGCAGGAATCACATCCTACTGTCCCAGACACAGTGCAGGAATCACATCCTATAGCCTCCTGACACAGAGCAGGAATCATATCCTACTGTCCCAGACACAGTGCAGGAATCACATCCTACTGCCCCAGACACAGTGTAGGAATCACATCCAACTATCCCAGACACAGTGCAGGAATCACATCCTACTCTCCAAGACACAGAGCAGGAATCACATCCAACTGCCCCAGACACAGAGCAGGAATCACATCCTACTAACCCAGACACAGAGCAGGAATCATATCCCACTGCCCCAGACACAGAGCAGGAATCGAATCCCATTGCCCCAGACACAGTGCAGGAATCACATCCTACAGCCCCAGATACCGAGCAGGAATCACATCCTACTGTCACAGACAAAGAGCAGGGATCACATTCTACTCCACCAGACACAGAGCAGGAATCACATCCAACTGCCGCAGACATAGACCAGGAATCACATCCTATTGACCCAGACACAGAGCAGGAATCACATCCTATAGCCCCCAGACACAGAGCTGGAATCATATCCTACTGTCCCAGACACAGTGCAGGAATCACATCCTACTGCCCCAGACACAGTGTAGGAATCACATCCAACTATCCCAGACACAGAGCAGGAATCACATCCTACCGCCCCACACACAGAGCAGCAATCATATCCTACTCTCCCAGACACAGTGCAGGAATCACATCCTCCTGCCCCAGACACACAGCAGGAATCACATCCAACTGCCCCACACACAGAGCAGGAATCACATCCTACTGCTCCAGACACAGAGCAGGAATCACATCCTACTGGCCCAGACACAGAGCAGCAATCATATCCCACTGCCCCAGACACAGAGCAGGAATCGAATCCCACTGCCCCAGACACAGTGCAGGAATCACATCCTACAGCCCCAGATACCGAGCAGGAATCACATCCTACTGTCACAGACAAAGAGCAGGGATCACATTCTACTGCACCAGACACAGAGCAGGAATCACATCCAACTGCCGCAAACATAGAGCAGGAATCACATCCTATTGTCCCAGACACAGAGCAGGAATCACATCCTACTACCACAGACACAGAGCAGGAATCACATCCAACTGTCCCAGACACAGAGCAGGAATCACATCATACTGTCCCAGACACAGTGCAGGAATCACATCTTACTGTCCCAGACACAGAGCAGGAATCACATCCTACTGTCCCAGACACAGAGCAGGAATCACATCCTACTACCCCAGACACAGAGCAGGAATCACATCCTACTGCCCCAGACACAGTGCAGGAATCACATCCTACAGCCCCAGATACCGAGCAGGAATCACATCCTACTGTCCCAGACACAGTGCAGGAATCACATCCTACTGCCCCAGACACAGTGTAGGAATCACATCCAACTATCCCAGACACAGTGCAATAATCACATCCTACTCTCCCAGACACAGTGCAGGAATCACATCCTACTGCCCCAGACACAGAGCAGGAATCACATCCAACTGCCCCAGACACAGAGCAGGAATCGCATCCTACTGCTCCAGACACAGAGCAGGAATCACATCCTACTAACCCAGACACAGAGGAGGAATCATATCCCACTGCCCCAGACACAGAGCAGGAATCGAATCCCATTGCCCTAGACACAGTGCAGGAATCACATCCAACAGCCCCAGACACAGAGCAGGAATCACATCCTACTGTCACAGACAAAGAGCAGGGATCACATTCTACTCCACCAGACACAGAGCAGGAATCACATCCAACTGCCGCAGACATAGACCAGGAATCACATCCTATTGACCCAGACACAGAGCAGGAATCACATCCAACTGTCCCAGACACAGAGCAGGAATCACATCCTACTGTCCCAGACACAGAGCAGGAATCACATCCTACTGTCCCAGACACAGAGCAGGAATCACATCCTACTACGCCAGACACAGAGCAGGAATCACATCCTACTGCCCCAGATACATAGCAGGAATCACATCCTACTGCCCCAGACACAGTGCAGCAATCATATGCTAATGTCTCAGACACAGTGCAGGAATCACATCCGACTGCCCCAGACACAGAGCAGGAATCACATCCTACTGTTCCAGACGCAGTGCAGGAATCACATGCTACTGCCCCAGACACAGAGCAGGAATCACATCCTACTGTCCCAGACACGGAGCAGGAATCACATCCTACTGTCCCAGACACAGAGCAGGAATCACATCCTACTGCCCCAGACACAGAGCAGGAATCACATCCTACTGCCCCAGACACAGAGCAGGAATCACATCCTACTGTCCCAGACACAGTGCAGGAATCATATCCTACTGTCCCACACAGTGAGCAGGAATCACATCCTACTGTCCCAGACACGGAGAAGGAATCACATTCAACTGCACCAGACACAGAGCAGCAATCATATCCTACTCTCCCAGACACAGTGCAGGAATCACATCCTCCTGCCCCAGACACACAGCAGGAATCATATCCTAGTGCCCCAGACACAGAGCAGGAATAGAATCCCACTGCCCCAGACACAGAGCAGGAATCACATCCTACTGTCCCAGACACAGAGCAGGGATCACATTCTACTGCACCAGACACAGAGCAGGAATCACATCCAACTGCCCCGGACACAGAGCAGGAATCACATCCTACAGCCCCAGACACAGAGCAGGAATCACATCCTACTGTCCCAGACACAGTGCAGGAATCACATCCTATAGCCCCCAGACACAGAGCAGGAATCACATCCGACTGCCCCAGACACACAGCAGGAATCACATCCAACTGCCCCACACACAGAGCAGGAATCACATCCTACTGGCCCAGACACAGAGCAGGAATCATATCCTACTAACCCAGACACAGAGCAGGAATCGAATCCCACTGCCCCAGACACAGTGCAGGAATCACATCCTTCTGTCCCAGACACAGTGCAGGAATCACATCCTACAGCCCCAGATACCGAGCAGGAATCACATCCTACTGTCACAGACAAAGAGCAGGGATCACATTCTACTGCACCAGACACAGAGCAGGAATCACATCCTACTACCACAGACACAGAGCAGGAATCACATCCAACTGTCCCAGACACAGAGCAGGAATCACCTTCTACTGTCCCAGACACAGAGCAGGAATCACATCCTACTGTCCCAGACACAGAGCAGGAATCACATCCTACTACCCCAGACACAGAGCAGGAATCACATCCTACTGCCCCAGACACAGAGCAGGAATCACATCCTACTGCCCCAGACACAGAGCAGGAATCACATCCTACTGTCCCAGACACAGTGCAGGAATCATATCCTACTGTCCCACAAAGTGAGCAGGAATCACATCCTACTGTCCCAGACACGGAGAAGGAATCACATTCAACTGCACCAGACACAGAGCAGGAATCACATCCAACTGCCCCAGACACAGAGCAGGAATCACATCCTACAGCCCCAGACACAGAGCAGGAATCACATCCTACTGTCCCAGACACAGTGCAGGAATCACATCCTATAGCCTCCTGACACAGAGCAGGAATCATATCCTACTGTCCCAGACACAGTGCAGGAATCACATCCTACTGCCCCAGACACAGTGTAGGAATCACATCCAACTATCCCAGACACAGTGCAGGAATCACATCCTACTCTCCAAGACACAGAGCAGGAATCACATCCAACTGCCCCAGACACAGAGCAGGAATCACATCCTACTAACCCAGACACAGAGCAGGAATCATATCCCACTGCCCCAGACACAGAGCAGGAATCGAATCCCATTGCCCCAGACACAGTGCAGGAATCACATCCTACAGCCCCAGATACCGAGCAGGAATCACATCCTACTGTCACAGACAAAGAGCAGGGATCACATTCTACTCCACCAGACACAGAGCAGGAATCACATCCAACTGCCGCAGACATAGACCAGGAATCACATCCTATTGACCCAGACACAGAGCAGGAATCACATCCTATAGCCCCCAGACACAGAGCTGGAATCATATCCTACTGTCCCAGACACAGTGCAGGAATCACATCCTACTGCCCCAGACACAGTGTAGGAATCACATCCAACTATCCCAGACACAGAGCAGGAATCACATCCTACCGCCCCACACACAGAGCAGCAATCATATCCTACTCTCCCAGACACAGTGCAGGAATCACATCCTCCTGCCCCAGACACACAGCAGGAATCACATCCAACTGCCCCACACACAGAGCAGGAATCACATCCTACTGCTCCAGACACAGAGCAGGAATCACATCCTACTGGCCCAGACACAGAGCAGCAATCATATCCCACTGCCCCAGACACAGAGCAGGAATCGAATCCCACTGCCCCAGACACAGTGCAGGAATCACATCCTACAGCCCCAGATACCGAGCAGGAATCACATCCTACTGTCACAGACAAAGAGCAGGGATCACATTCTACTGCACCAGACACAGAGCAGGAATCACATCCAACTGCCGCAAACATAGAGCAGGAATCACATCCTATTGTCCCAGACACAGAGCAGGAATCACATCCTACTACCACAGACACAGAGCAGGAATCACATCCAACTGTCCCAGACACAGAGCAGGAATCACATCATACTGTCCCAGACACAGTGCAGGAATCACATCTTACTGTCCCAGACACAGAGCAGGAATCACATCCTACTGTCCCAGACACAGAGCAGGAATCACATCCTACTACCCCAGACACAGAGCAGGAATCACATCCTACTGCCCCAGACACAGTGCAGGAATCACATCCTACAGCCCCAGATACCGAGCAGGAATCACATCCTACTGTCCCAGACACAGTGCAGGAATCACATCCTACTGCCCCAGACACAGTGTAGGAATCACATCCAACTATCCCAGACACAGTGCAATAATCACATCCTACTCTCCCAGACACAGTGCAGGAATCACATCCTACTGCCCCAGACACAGAGCAGGAATCACATCCAACTGCCCCAGACACAGAGCAGGAATCGCATCCTACTGCTCCAGACACAGAGCAGGAATCACATCCTACTAACCCAGACACAGAGGAGGAATCATATCCCACTGCCCCAGACACAGAGCAGGAATCGAATCCCATTGCCCTAGACACAGTGCAGGAATCACATCCAACAGCCCCAGACACAGAGCAGGAATCACATCCTACTGTCACAGACAAAGAGCAGGGATCACATTCTACTCCACCAGACACAGAGCAGGAATCACATCCAACTGCCGCAGACATAGACCAGGAATCACATCCTATTGACCCAGACACAGAGCAGGAATCACATCCAACTGTCCCAGACACAGAGCAGGAATCACATCCTACTGTCCCAGACACAGAGCAGGAATCACATCCTACTGTCCCAGACACAGAGCAGGAATCACATCCTACTACGCCAGACACAGAGCAGGAATCACATCCTACTGCCCCAGATACATAGCAGGAATCACATCCTACTGCCCCAGACACAGTGCAGCAATCATATGCTAATGTCTCAGACACAGTGCAGGAATCACATCCGACTGCCCCAGACACAGAGCAGGAATCACATCCTACTGTTCCAGACGCAGTGCAGGAATCACATGCTACTGCCCCAGACACAGAGCAGGAATCACATCCTACTGTCCCAGACACGGAGCAGGAATCACATCCTACTGTCCCAGACACAGAGCAGGAATCACATCCAACTGCCCCAGACACGGAGCAGGAATCACATCCTACTGCTCCAGACACAGAGCAGGAATCACCTCCTACTCTCCCAGACACAATGCAGGAATCACAGCCTACTGCCCCAGACACAGAGCAGGAATCATATCCTACTGCCCCAGACACAGAGCAGGAATAGAATCCCACTGCCCCAGACACAGAGCAGGAATCACATCCTACTGTCCCAGACACAGAGCAGGGATCACATTCTACTGCACCAGACACAGAGCAGGAATCACATCCAACTGCCCCGGACACAGAGCAGGAATCACATCCTACAGCCCCAGACACAGAGCAGGAATCACATCCTACTGTCCCAGACACAGTGCAGGAATCACATCCTATAGCCCCCAGACACAGAGCAGGAATCACATCCGACTGCCCCAGACACAGAGCAGGAATCACATCCAACTGCCCCACACACAGAGCAGGAATCACATCCTACTGGCCCAGACACAGAGCAGGAATCATATCCTACTAACCCAGACACAGAGCAGGAATCGAATCCCACTGCCCCAGACACAGTGCAGGAATCACATCCTACTGACCCAGATACATAGCAGGAATCACATCCTACTGTCCCAGACACAGTGCAGCAATCATATCCTAATGTCTCAGACACAGTGCAGGAATCACATCCGACTGTCCCAGACACAGAGCAGGAATCACATCCTACTACCCCAGACACAGAGCAGGAATCACATCCAACTGCCCAGACATAGAGCAGGAATCACATCCTATTGTCCCAGACACAGTGCAGGAATCACATTCTACTACCCCAGACACAGTGCAGGAATCACATCCTACTCTCCAAGACACAGAGCAGGAATCACATCCAACTGCCCCAGACACAGAGCAGGAATCACATCCTACTAACCCAGACACAGAGCAGGAATCATATCCCACTGCCCCAGACACAGAGCAGGAATCGAATCCCATTGCCCCAGACACAGTGCAGGAATCACATCCTACAGCCCCAGATACCGAGCAGGAATCACATCCTACTGTCACAGACAAAGAGCAGGGATCACATTCTACTCCACCAGACACAGAGCAGGAATCACATCCTATAGCCCCCAGACACAGAGCAGGAATCATATCCTACTGTCCCAGACACAGTGCAGGAATCACATCCTACTGCCCCAGACACAGTGTAGGAATCACATCCAACTATCCCAGACACAGAGCAGGAATCACATCCTACCGCCCCACACACAGAGCAGCAATCATATCCTACTCTCCCAGACACAGTGCAGGAATCACATCCTCCTGCCCCAGACACACAGCAGGAATCACATCCAACTGCCCCACACACAGAGCAGCAATCACATCCTACTGCTCCAGACACAGAGCAGGAATCACATCCTACTGGCCCAGACACAGAGCAGCAATCATATCCCACTGCCCCAGACACAGAGCAGGAATCGAATCCCACTGCCCCAGACACAGTGCAGGAATCACATCCTACAGCCCCAGATACCGAGCAGGAATCACATCCTACTGTCACAGACAAAGAGCAGGGATCACATTCTACTGCACCAGACACAGAGCAGGAATCACATCCAACTGCCGCAAACATAGAGCAGGAATCACATCCTATTGTCCCAGACACAGAGCAGGATTCACATCCTACTACCACAGACACAGAGCAGGAATCACATTCAACTGTCCCAGACACAGAGCAGGAATCACATCATACTGTCCCAGACACAGTGCAGGAATCACATCCTACTGTCCCAGACACAGAGCAGGAATCACATCCTACTGTCCCAGACACAGAGCAGGAATCACATCCTACTACCCCAGACACAGATCAGGAATCACATCCTACTGCCCCAGACACAGAGCAGGAATCACATCCTACTGCCCCAGACACAGAGCAGGAATCACATCCTACTGTCCCATACACAGAGCAGGAATCACATCCTACTGTCCCAGACACAGAGCAGGAATCACATCCTTCTGTCCCAGACACAGTTCAGGAATCATATCCTACTGTCCCACACAGTGAGCAGGAATCACATCCTACAGCCCCAGACACAGAGCAGGAATCACATCCTACTGTCCCAGACACAGTGCAGGAATCACATCCTATAGCCTCCAGACACAGAGCAGGAATCATATCCTACTGTCCCAGACACAGTGCAGGAATCACATCCTACTGCCCCAGACACAGTGTAGGAATCACATCCAACTATCCCAGACACAGTGCAATAATCACATCCTACTCTCCCAGACACAGTGCAGGAATCACATCCTACTGCCCCAGACACAGAGCAGGAGTCACATCCAACTGCCCCAGACACAGAGCAGGAATCACCTCCTACTGTCCCGGACACAGTGCAGGAATCAGAGCCTACTGCCCCAGACACAGAGCAGGAATCATATCCCACCGCCCGAGACACAGAGCAGGAATCGAATCCCACTGCCCCAGACACAGTGCAGGAATCACATCCGACAGCCCCAGATACCATGCAGTATCATATCCCACTGTCCCAGACACAGTGCAGGAATCACATCCGACTGTCCCAGACACAGTGCAGCAATCACATCCTATAGCACCCAGACACAGCAGGAATCACATCCTACTGTCCCAGCCACAGAGCAGGAATCACATCCTGATGTCCCAGACATGGAGCAAGAATCACATCCGATAGCCCCCAGACACAGAGCAGGAATCACATCCTACTGTCCCAGACACAGTGCAGTAATCACATCCTACTATCCCAGACACAGTGCAGCAATCACAACCAAAAGCCCCCAGACACAGAGCAGGAATCACATCCTACTGTCCCAGCCACAGAGCAGGAATCACATCCTACAGCGCCCAGACAGAGAGCAGGAATCACATCCCACTGTCCCAGACACAGAGCATGAATCACATCCCACTGCCCCAGACAAAGAGCAGAAATCACATCCCACTGTCCCAGGCACAGTGCAGGAATCACAACCGACTGTCCCAGACACAGAGCAGGAATCACATCCTACTTCCCCCAGACACAGAGCAGGAATCACATTCTACTGTCCCAGACACAGTGCAGGAATCACATCCTACTGCCCCAGACACAGTGTAGGAATCACATCCAACTATCCCAGACACAGAGCAGGAATCACATCCTACTGCCCCACACACAGAGCAGCAATCACATCCTACTGTCCCAGACACGGAGCAGGAATCATATCCTACTGTCCCAGACACAGAGCAGGAATCACATCCTACTGCCCCACACACAGAGCAGCAATCACATCCTACTGTCCCAGACACGGAGCAGGAATCATATCCTGCTGTCCCAGACACAGAGCAGGAATCACATCCGACTGCCCCAGATACAGAGCAGGAATCACATCCTACTGTCCCAGACACAGAGCAGGAATCACATCCTACTGTCCCAGACACAGTGCAGGAATCACATCCTACTGCCCCAGACACAGAGCAGGAATCATATCCTACTGTCCCAGACACGGAGCAGGAATCACATCCGACTATCCCAGACACAGAGCAGGAATCACATCCTACTGTCCCAGACACAGAGCAGGAATCACATCTCGCTGCCCCAGACACAGAGCAGGAATCACATCCTATTGTCCCAAACACAGAGCAGGAATCACATCCCACTGCCCCAGACACAGAGCAGGAATCACATCCTATTATCCCAGACACAGAGCAGGAATCACATCCCACTGCCCCAGACACAGAGCAGGAATCACATCCTACAGCCCCAGACACAGTGCAGTAATCACATCTTACTATCCCAGACACAGTGCAGCAATCACAACCAAAAGCCCCCAGACACAGAGCAGTAATCACATCCTACTGTCCCAGCCACAGAACAGGAATCACATCCTACAGCGCCCAGACAGAGAGCTGGAATCACATCCCACTGTCCCAGACACAGAGCATGAATCACATCCCACTGCCCCTGACAAAGAACAGGAATCACATCCTACTGTCCCAGGCATCGTGCAGGAATCACAACCGACTGTCCCAGACACATTGCAGGATTCACATCCTACTGCCCCAGACACAGTGTAGGAATCACATCCGACTATCCCAGACACAGAGCAGGAATCACATCCTACTGCCCCACACACAGAGCAGCAATCATATCCTAATGTCTCAGACACAGTGCAGGAATCACATCCGACTATCACAGACACAGAGCAGGAATCACATCCTACTGCCCCAGACACAGAGCAGGAATCATATCCTACTGCCCCAGACACAGAGCAGGAATCACATCCTACTGCACCAGACACAGAGCAGGAATCACATCCTACTGTCCCAGACGCAGTGCAGGAATCACATCCTACTGCCCCAGACACAGAGCAGGAATCATATCCTACTGTCCCAGACACGGAGCAGGAATCACATCCCACTGTCCCAGACACAGAGCAGGAATCACATCCTACTGTCCCAGACACAGAGCAGGAATCACATCTCACTGCCCCAGACACAGAGCAGGAATCACATCCTATTGTCCCATACACAGAGCAGGAATCACATCCCACTGCCCCAGACACAGAGCAGGAATCACATCCTACTGTGCCAGACACGGAGCAGGAATCACATCCTACTGTCCCAAACACAGAGCAGGAATCACATCCCACTGCCCCAGACACAGAGCAGGAATCACATCCTACAGCCCCAGACACAGAGCAGGAATCACATCCTAATGCCCCAGACACAGAGCAGGAATCACATCCTATTGTCCCAGACACAGAGCAGGAATCACATCCTGCTGCCCCAGACACAGAACAGGAATGATATCTTACTGCCCCACACACAGAGCAGCAATCATATCCTACTGTCCCAGACGCAGTGCAGGAATCACATCCTACTGCCCCAGACACAGAGCAGGAATCATATCCTACTGTCCCAGACATAGAGCAGGAATCACATCCTACTGTCCCAGACACAGAGCAGGAATCACATCTCACTGCCCCAGACACAGAGCAGGAATCACATCCTATTGTCCCAGACACAGAGCAGGAATCACATCCTACAGCCCCAGACACAGAGCAGGAATCACATCCTAATGCCCCAGACACAGTGCAGGAATCACATCCTATAACCCCCAGACACAGAGCAGGAATCATATCCGACTGTCCCAGACACAGTGCAGGAATCACATCCTACTGCCCAAGACACAGTGTAGGAATCACATCCAACTATCCCAGATACAGTGCAGGAATCACATCCTGCATCCCCAGACACAGAACAGGAATCACATCCTATAGCCCCCAGACACAGAGCAGGAATCACATCCGACTGCCCCAGACACAGAGCAGGAATCACATCCAACTGCCCCACACACAGAGCAGGAATCACATCCTACTGGCCCAGACACAGAGCAGGAATCATATCCTACTAACCCAGACACAGAGCAGGAATCGAATCCCACTGCCCCAGACACAGTGCAGGAATCACATCCTACTGACCCAGATACATAGCAGGAATCACATCCTACTGTCCCAGACACAGTGCAGCAATCATATCCTAATGTCTCAGACACAGTGCAGGAATCACATCCGACTGTCCCAGACACAGAGCAGGAATCACATCCTACTACCCCAGACACAGAGCAGGAATCACATCCAACTGCCCAGACATAGAGCAGGAATCACATCCTATTGTCCCAGACACAGTGCAGGAATCACATTCTACTACCCCAGACACAGTGCAGGAATCACATCCTACTCTCCAAGACACAGAGCAGGAATCACATCCAACTGCCCCAGACACAGAGCAGGAATCACATCCTACTAACCCAGACACAGAGCAGGAATCATATCCCACTGCCCCAGACACAGAGCAGGAATCGAATCCCATTGCCCCAGACACAGTGCAGGAATCACATCCTACAGCCCCAGATACCGAGCAGGAATCACATCCTACTGTCACAGACAAAGAGCAGGGATCACATTCTACTCCACCAGACACAGAGCAGGAATCACATCCTATAGCCCCCAGACACAGAGCAGGAATCATATCCTACTGTCCCAGACACAGTGCAGGAATCACATCCTACTGCCCCAGACACAGTGTAGGAATCACATCCAACTATCCCAGACACAGAGCAGGAATCACATCCTACCGCCCCACACACAGAGCAGCAATCATATCCTACTCTCCCAGACACAGTGCAGGAATCACATCCTCCTGCCCCAGACACACAGCAGGAATCACATCCAACTGCCCCACACACAGAGCAGGAATCACATCCTACTGCTCCAGACACAGAGCAGGAATCACATCCTACTGGCCCAGACACAGAGCAGCAATCATATCCCACTGCCCCAGACACAGAGCAGGAATCGAATCCCACTGCCCCAGACACAGTGCAGGAATCACATCCTACAGCCCCAGATACCGAGCAGGAATCACATCCTACTGTCACAGACAAAGAGCAGGGATCACATTCTACTGCACCAGACACAGAGCAGGAATCACATCCAACTGCCGCAAACATAGAGCAGGAATCACATCCTATTGTCCCAGACACAGAGCAGGATTCACATCCTACTACCACAGACACAGAGCAGGAATCACATCCAACTGTCCCAGACACAGAGCAGGAATCACATCATACTGTCCCAGACACAGTGCAGGAATCACATCCTACTGTCCCAGACACAGAGCAGGAATCACATCCTACTGTCCCAGACACAGAGCAGGAATCACATCCTACTACCCCAGACACAGAGCAGGAATCACATCCTACTGCCCCAGACACAGAGCAGGAATCACATCCTACTGCCCCAGACACAGAGCAGGAATCACATCCTACTGTCCCAGACACAGAGCAGGAATCACATCCTACTGTCCCAGACACAGAGCAGGAATCACATCCTTCTGTCCCAGACACAGTTCAGGAATCATATCCTACTGTCCCACACAGTGAGCAGGAATCACATCCTACAGCCCCAGACACAGAGCAGGAATCACATCCTACTGTCCCAGACACAGTGCAGGAATCACATCCTATAGCCTCCAGACACAGAGCAGGAATCATATCCTACTGTCCCAGACACAGTGCAGGAATCACATCCTACTGCCCCAGACACAGTGTAGGAATCACATCCAACTATCCCAGACACAGTGCAATAATCACATCCTACTCTCCCAGACACAGTGCAGGAATCACATCCTACTGCCCCAGACACAGAGCAGGAGTCACATCCAACTGCCCCAGACACAGAGCAGGAATCACCTCCTACTGTCCCGGACACAGTGCAGGAATCAGAGCCTACTGCCCCAGACACAGAGCAGGAATCATATCCCACCGCCCGAGACACAGAGCAGGAATCGAATCCCACTGCCCCAGACACAGTGCAGGAATCACATCCGACAGCCCCAGATACCATGCAGTATCATATCCCACTGTCCCAGACACAGTGCAGGAATCACATCCGACTGTCCCAGACACAGTGCAGCAATCACATCCTATAGCACCCAGACACAGCAGGAATCACATCCTACTGTCCCAGCCACAGAGCAGGAATCACATCCTGATGTCCCAGACATGGAGCAAGAATCACATCCGATAGCCCCCAGACACAGAGCAGGAATCACATCCTACTGTCCCAGACACAGTGCAGTAATCACATCCTACTATCCCAGACACAGTGCAGCAATCACAACCAAAAGCCCCCAGACACAGAGCAGGAATCACATCCTACTGTCCCAGCCACAGAGCAGGAATCACATCCTACAGCGCCCAGACAGAGAGCAGGAATCACATCCCACTGTCCCAGACACAGAGCATGAATCACATCCCACTGCCCCAGACAAAGAGCAGAAATCACATCCCACTGTCCCAGGCACAGTGCAGGAATCACAACCGACTGTCCCAGACACAGAGCAGGAATCACATCCTACTTCCCCCAGACACAGAGCAGGAATCACATTCTACTGTCCCAGACACAGTGCAGGAATCACATCCTACTGCCCCAGACACAGTGTAGGAATCACATCCAACTATCCCAGACACAGAGCAGGAATCACATCCTACTGCCCCACACACAGAGCAGCAATCACATCCTACTGTCCCAGACACGGAGCAGGAATCATATCCTACTGTCCCAGACACAGAGCAGGAATCACATCCTACTGCCCCACACACAGAGCAGCAATCACATCCTACTGTCCCAGACACGGAGCAGGAATCATATCCTGCTGTCCCAGACACAGAGCAGGAATCACATCCGACTGCCCCAGATACAGAGCAGGAATCACATCCTACTGTCCCAGACACAGAGCAGGAATCACATCCTACTGTCCCAGACACAGTGCAGGAATCACATCCTACTGCCCCAGACACAGAGCAGGAATCATATCCTACTGTCCCAGACACGGAGCAGGAATCACATCCGACTATCCCAGACACAGAGCAGGAATCACATCCTACTGTCCCAGACACAGAGCAGGAATCACATCTCGCTGCCCCAGACACAGAGCAGGAATCACATCCTATTGTTCCAAACACAGAGCAGGAATCATATCCTAATGTCTCAGACACAGTGCAGGAATCACATCCGACTATCACAGACACAGAGCAGGAATCACATCCTACTGCCCCAGACACAGAGCAGGAATCATATCCTACTGCCCCAGACACAGAGCAGGAATCACATCCTACTGCCCCAGACACAGAGCAGGAATCACATCCTACTGTCCCAGACGCAGTGCAGGAATCACATACTACTGCCCCAGACACAGAGCAGGAATCATATCCTACTGTCCCAGACACGGAGCAGGAATCACATCCCACTGTCCCAGACACAGAGCAGGAATCACATCCTACTGTCCCAGACACAGAGCAGGAATCACATCTCACTGCCCCAGACACAGAGCAGGAATCACATCCTATTGTCCCATACACAGAGCAGGAATCACATCCCACTGCCCCAGACACAGAGCAGGAATCACATCCTACTGTGCCAGACACGGAGCAGGAATCACATCCTACTGTCCCAAACACAGAGCAGGAATCACATCCCACTGCCCCAGACACAGAGCAGGAATCACATCCTACAGCCCCAGACACAGAGCAGGAATCACATCCTAATGCCCCAGACACAGAGCAGGAATCACATCCTATTGTCCCAGACACAGAGCAGGAATCACATCCTGCTGCCCCAGACACAGAACAGGAATGATATCTTACTGCCCCACACACAGAGCAGCAATCATATCCTACTGTCCCAGACGCAGTGCAGGAATCACATCCTACTGCCCCAGACACAGAGCAGGAATCATATCCTACTGTCCCAGACATAGAGCAGGAATCACATCCTACTGTCCCAGACACAGAGCAGGAATCACATCTCACTGCCCCAGACACAGAGCAGGAATCACATCCTATTGTCCCAGACACAGAGCAGGAATCACATCCTACAGCCCCAGACACAGAGCAGGAATCACATCCTAATGCCCCAGACACAGTGCAGGAATCACATCCTATAACCCCCAGACACAGAGCAGGAATCATATCCGACTGTCCCAGACACAGTGCAGGAATCACATCCTACTGCCCAAGACACAGTGTAGGAATCACATCCAACTATCCCAGATACAGTGCAGGAATCACATCCTGCATCCCCAGACACAGAACAGGAATCATATCCTACTGCCCCACACACAGAGCAGCAATCATATCCTACTGTCCCAGACGCAGTGCAGGAATCACATCCTACTGCCCCACACACAGAGCAGGAATCATATCCTACTGTCCCAGATATAGAGCAGGAATCACATTCTACTGTCCCAGACACAGACAAGAATCACATCCAACTGCCGCAGACACAGAGCTGGAATCACATCCTACTGCCCCAGACACAGAGCAGGAATCACCTCCTACTGCCCCAGACACAGAGCAGGAATCATATCCCACTGCCACAGAGACAGAGCAGGAATCGAATCCCACTGACCCAGACACAGTTCAGGAATCATATTCTACTATCCCAGACACAGTGCAGCAATCACATCCTATAGCCCCCAGACACAGAGCAGGAATCACATCCTACTGTCTCAGACACAGAGCAGGAATCACATCCTACTATCCCAGACACAGTGCAGGAATCACATCCTATAGCCCCCAGACACAGAGCAGGAATCACATCCCACTGCCCCAGACAAAGGGCAGGAATCACATCCCACTGTCGCAGACACAGAGCAGGAATCACATCCTACAGCCCCAGACACAGTGCAGGAATCATATCCCACAATCTCAGACACAGAGCAGGAGTCACATCTTACTTCTCCCAGACATAGAGCAGGAATCATATCCTACTATCCCAGACAGAGTGCAGGAATCACATCCTACTGTCCCAGACACAGAGCAGGAATCACATCCTACTATCCCAGACACAGTGCAGAAATCACATCCTATAGCCGCCAGACACAGAGCAGGAATCACATCCTACTGCCCCATACACAGAGCAGGAATCACATCCTACAGCCCCAGACACAGAGCAGGAATCACATCCTACTGTCCCAGACACAGAGCAGGAATCACATCTCACTGCCCCAGACACAGAGCAGGAATCACATCCTCTTGTTCCAGACACAGAGCAGGAATCACATCCCACTGCCCCAGACACAGAGCAGGAATCTCATCCTATTGTCCCAGACACAGAGCAGGAATCACATCCTACTGCCCAGACACAGAGCTGGAATCACATCCTACTGCCCCAGACACAGAGCAGGAATCACCTCCTACTGTCCCGGACACAGTGCAGGAATCAGAGCCTACTGCCCCAGACACAGAGCAGGAATCATATCCCACCGCCCGAGACACAGAGCAGGAATCGAATCCCACTGCCCCAGACACAGTGCAGGAATCACATCCGACAGCCCCAGATACCATGCAGTATCATATCCCACTGTCCCAGACACAGTGCAGGAATCACATCCGACTGTCCCAGACACAGTGCAGCAATCACATCCTATAGCACCCAGACACAGCAGGAATCACATCCTACTGTCCCAGCCACAGAGCAGGAATCACATCCTGATGTCCCAGACATGGAGCAAGAATCACATCCGATAGCCCCCAGACACAGAGCAGGAATCACATCCTACTGTCCCAGACACAGTGCAGTAATCACATCCTACTATCCCAGACACAGTGCAGCAATCACAACCAAAAGCCCCCAGACACAGAGCAGGAATCACATCCTACTGTCCCAGCCACAGAGCAGGAATCACATCCTACAGCGCCCAGACAGAGAGCAGGAATCACATCCCACTGTCCCAGACACAGAGCATGAATCACATCCCACTGCCCCAGACAAAGAGCAGAAATCACATCCCACTGTCCCAGGCACAGTGCAGGAATCACAACCGACTGTCCCAGACACAGAGCAGGAATCACATCCTACTTCCCCCAGACACAGAGCAGGAATCACATTCTACTGTCCCAGACACAGTGCAGGAATCACATCCTACTGCCCCAGACACAGTGTAGGAATCACATCCAACTATCCCAGACACAGAGCAGGAATCACATCCTACTGCCCCACACACAGAGCAGCAATCACATCCTACTGTCCCAGACACGGAGCAGGAATCATATCCTACTGTCCCAGACACAGAGCAGGAATCACATCCTACTGCCCCACACACAGAGCAGCAATCACATCCTACTGTCCCAGACACGGAGCAGGAATCATATCCTGCTGTCCCAGACACAGAGCAGGAATCACATCCGACTGCCCCAGATACAGAGCAGGAATCACATCCTACTGTCCCAGATACCGAGCAGGAATCACATCCTACTGTCACAGACAAAGAGCAGGGATCACATTCTACTCCACCAGACACAGAGCAGGAATCACATCCAACTGCCGCAGACATAGACCAGGAATCACATCCTATTGACCCAGACACAGAGCAGGAATCACATCCTATAGCCCCCAGACACAGAGCTGGAATCATATCCTACTGTCCCAGACACAGTGCAGGAATCACATCCTACTGCCCCAGACACAGTGTAGGAATCACATCCAACTATCCCAGACACAGAGCAGGAATCACATCCTACCGCCCCACACACAGAGCAGCAATCATATCCTACTCTCCCAGACACAGTGCAGGAATCACATCCTCCTGCCCCAGACACACAGCAGGAATCACATCCAACTGCCCCACACACAGAGCAGGAATCACATCCTACTGCTCCAGACACAGAGCAGGAATCACATCCTACTGGCCCAGACACAGAGCAGCAATCATATCCCACTGCCCCAGACACAGAGCAGGAATCGAATCCCACTGCCCCAGACACAGTGCAGGAATCACATCCTACAGCCCCAGATACCGAGCAGGAATCACATCCTACTGTCACAGACAAAGAGCAGGGATCACATTCTACTGCACCAGACACAGAGCAGCAATCATATCCTACTGTCCCAGACGCAGTGCAGGAATCACATCCTACTGCCCCAGACACAGAGCAGGAATCATATCCTACTGTCCCAGACATAGAGCAGGAATCACATCCTACTGTCCCAGACACAGAGCAGGAATCACATCTCACTGCCCCAGACACAGAGCAGGAATCACATCCTATTGTCCCAGACACAGAGCAGGAATCACATCCTACAGCCCCAGACACAGAGCAGGAATCACATCCTAATGCCCCAGACACAGTGCAGGAATCACATCCTATAACCCCCAGACACAGAGCAGGAATCATATCCGACTGTCCCAGACACAGTGCAGGAATCACATCCTACTGCCCAAGACACAGTGTAGGAATCACATCCAACTATCCCAGATACAGTGCAGGAATCACATCCTGCATCCCCAGACACAGAACAGGAATCATATCCTACTGCCCCACACACAGAGCAGCAATCATATCCTACTGTCCCAGACGCAGTGCAGGAATCACATCCTACTGCCCCACACACAGAGCAGGAATCATATCCTACTGTCCCAGATATAGAGCAGGAATCACATTCTACTGTCCCAGACACAGACAAGAATCACATCCAACTGCCGCAGACACAGAGCTGGAATCACATCCTACTGCCCCAGACACAGAGCAGGAATCACCTCCTACTGCCCCAGACACAGAGCAGGAATCATATCCCACTGCCACAGAGACAGAGCAGGAATCGAATCCCACTGACCCAGACACAGTTCAGGAATCATATTCTACTATCCCAGACACAGTGCAGCAATCACATCCTATAGCCCCCAGACACAGAGCAGGAATCACATCCTACTGTCTCAGACACAGAGCAGGAATCACATCCTACTATCCCAGACACAGTGCAGGAATCACATCCTATAGCCCCCAGACACAGAGCAGGAATCACATCCCACTGCCCCAGACAAAGGGCAGGAATCACATCCCACTGTCGCAGACACAGAGCAGGAATCACATCCTACAGCCCCAGACACAGTGCAGGAATCATATCCCACAATCTCAGACACAGAGCAGGAGTCACATCTTACTTCTCCCAGACATAGAGCAGGAATCATATCCTACTATCCCAGACAGAGTGCAGGAATCACATCCTACTGTCCCAGACACAGAGCAGGAATCACATCCTACTATCCCAGACACAGTGCAGAAATCACATCCTATAGCCGCCAGACACAGAGCAGGAATCACATCCTACTGCCCCATACACAGAGCAGGAATCACATCCTACAGCCCCAGACACAGAGCAGGAATCACATCCTACTGTCCCAGACACAGAGCAGGAATCACATCTCACTGCCCCAGACACAGAGCAGGAATCACATCCTCTTGTTCCAGACACAGAGCAGGAATCACATCCCACTGCCCCAGACACAGAGCAGGAATCTCATCCTATTGTCCCAGACACAGAGCAGGAATCACATCCTACTGCCCAGACACAGAGCTGGAATCACATCCTACTGCCCCAGACACAGAGCAGGAATCACCTCCTACTGTCCCGGACACAGTGCAGGAATCAGAGCCTACTGCCCCAGACACAGAGCAGGAATCATATCCCACCGCCCGAGACACAGAGCAGGAATCGAATCCCACTGCCCCAGACACAGTGCAGGAATCACATCCGACAGCCCCAGATACCATGCAGTATCATATCCCACTGTCCCAGACACAGTGCAGGAATCACATCCGACTGTCCCAGACACAGTGCAGCAATCACATCCTATAGCACCCAGACACAGCAGGAATCACATCCTACTGTCCCAGCCACAGAGCAGGAATCACATCCTGATGTCCCAGACATGGAGCAAGAATCACATCCGATAGCCCCCAGACACAGAGCAGGAATCACATCCTACTGTCCCAGACACAGTGCAGTAATCACATCCTACTATCCCAGACACAGTGCAGCAATCACAACCAAAAGCCCCCAGACACAGAGCAGGAATCACATCCTACTGTCCCAGCCACAGAGCAGGAATCACATCCTACAGCGCCCAGACAGAGAGCAGGAATCACATCCCACTGTCCCAGACACAGAGCATGAATCACATCCCACTGCCCCAGACAAAGAGCAGAAATCACATCCCACTGTCCCAGGCACAGTGCAGGAATCACAACCGACTGTCCCAGACACAGAGCAGGAATCACATCCTACTTCCCCCAGACACAGAGCAGGAATCACATTCTACTGTCCCAGACACAGTGCAGGAATCACATCCTACTGCCCCAGACACAGTGTAGGAATCACATCCAACTATCCCAGACACAGAGCAGGAATCACATCCTACTGCCCCACACACAGAGCAGCAATCACATCCTACTGTCCCAGACACGGAGCAGGAATCATATCCTACTGTCCCAGACACAGAGCAGGAATCACATCCTACTGCCCCACACACAGAGCAGCAATCACATCCTACTGTCCCAGACACGGAGCAGGAATCATATCCTGCTGTCCCAGACACAGAGCAGGAATCACATCCGACTGCCCCAGATACAGAGCAGGAATCACATCCTACTGTCCCAGATACCGAGCAGGAATCACATCCTACTGTCACAGACAAAGAGCAGGGATCACATTCTACTCCACCAGACACAGAGCAGGAATCACATCCAACTGCCGCAGACATAGACCAGGAATCACATCCTATTGACCCAGACACAGAGCAGGAATCACATCCTATAGCCCCCAGACACAGAGCTGGAATCATATCCTACTGTCCCAGACACAGTGCAGGAATCACATCCTACTGCCCCAGACACAGTGTAGGAATCACATCCAACTATCCCAGACACAGAGCAGGAATCACATCCTACCGCCCCACACACAGAGCAGCAATCATATCCTACTCTCCCAGACACAGTGCAGGAATCACATCCTCCTGCCCCAGACACACAGCAGGAATCACATCCAACTGCCCCACACACAGAGCAGGAATCACATCCTACTGCTCCAGACACAGAGCAGGAATCACATCCTACTGGCCCAGACACAGAGCAGCAATCATATCCCACTGCCCCAGACACAGAGCAGGAATCGAATCCCACTGCCCCAGACACAGTGCAGGAATCACATCCTACAGCCCCAGATACCGAGCAGGAATCACATCCTACTGTCACAGACAAAGAGCAGGGATCACATTCTACTGCACCAGACACAGAGCAGGAATCACATCCAACTGCCGCAAACATAGAGCAGGAATCACATCCTATTGTCCCAGACACAGAGCAGGAATCACATCCTACTACCACAGACACAGAGCAGGAATCACATCCAACTGTCCCAGACACAGAGCAGGAATCACATCATACTGTCCCAGACACAGTGCAGGAATCACATCTTACTGTCCCAGACACAGAGCAGGAATCACATCCTACTGTCCCAGACACAGAGCAGGAATCACATCCTACTACCCCAGACACAGAGCAGGAATCACATCCTACTGCCCCAGACACAGTGCAGGAATCACATCCTACAGCCCCAGATACCGAGCAGGAATCACATCCTACTGTCCCAGACACAGTGCAGGAATCACATCCTACTGCCCCAGACACAGTGTAGGAATCACATCCAACTATCCCAGACACAGTGCAATAATCACATCCTACTCTCCCAGACACAGTGCAGGAATCACATCCTACTGCCCCAGACACAGAGCAGGAATCACATCCAACTGCCCCAGACACAGAGCAGGAATCGCATCCTACTGCTCCAGACACAGAGCAGGAATCACATCCTACTAACCCAGACACAGAGGAGGAATCATATCCCACTGCCCCAGACACAGAGCAGGAATCGAATCCCATTGCCCTAGACACAGTGCAGGAATCACATCCTACAGCCCCAGACACAGAGCAGGAATCACATCCTACTGTCACAGACAAAGAGCAGGGATCACATTCTACTCCACCAGACACAGAGCAGGAATCACATCCAACTGCCGCAGACATAGACCAGGAATCACATCCTATTGACCCAGACACAGAGCAGGAATCACATCCAACTGTCCCAGACACAGAGCAGGAATCACATCCTACTGTCCCAGACACAGAGCAGGAATCACATCCTACTGTCCCAGACACAGAGCAGGAATCACATCCTACTACGCCAGACACAGAGCAGGAATCACATCCTACTGCCCCAGATACATAGCAGGAATCACATCCTACTGCCCCAGACACAGTGCAGCAATCATATGCTAATGTCTCAGACACAGTGCAGGAATCACATCCGACTGCCCCAGACACAGAGCAGGAATCACATCCTACTGTTCCAGACGCAGTGCAGGAATCACATGCTACTGCCCCAGACACAGAGCAGGAATCACATCCTACTGTCCCAGACACGGAGCAGGAATCACATCCTACTGTCCCAGACACAGAGCAGGAATCACATCCAACTGCCCCAGACACGGAGCAGGAATCACATCCTACTGCTCCAGACACAGAGCAGGAATCACCTCCTACTCTCCCAGACACAATGCAGGAATCACAGCCTACTGCCCCAGACACAGAGCAGGAATCATATCCTACTGCCCCAGACACAGAGCAGGAATAGAATCCCACTGCCCCAGACACAGAGCAGGAATCACATCCTACTGTCCCAGACACAGAGCAGGGATCACATTCTACTGCACCAGACACAGAGCAGGAATCACATCCAACTGCCCCGGACACAGAGCAGGAATCACATCCTACAGCTCCAGACACAGAGCAGGAATCACATCCTACTGTCCCAGACACAGTGCAGGAATCACATCCTATAGCCCCCAGACACAGAGCAGGAATCACATCCGACTGCCCCAGACACAGAGCAGGAATCACATCCAACTGCCCCACACACAGAGCAGGAATCACATCCTACTGGCCCAGACACAGAGCAGGAATCATATCCTACTAACCCAGACACAGAGCAGGAATCGAATCCCACTGCCCCAGACACAGTGCAGGAATCACATCCTACTGACCCAGATACATAGCAGGAATCACATCCTACTGTCCCAGACACAGTGCAGCAATCATATCCTAATGTCTCAGACACAGTGCAGGAATCACATCCGACTGTCCCAGACACAGAGCAGGAATCACATCCTACTACCCCAGACACAGAGCAGGAATCACATCCAACTGCCCAGACATAGAGCAGGAATCACATCCTATTGTCCCAGACACAGTGCAGGAATCACATTCTACTACCCCAGACACAGTGCAGGAATCACATCCTACTCTCCAAGACACAGAGCAGGAATCACATCCAACTGCCCCAGACACAGAGCAGGAATCACATCCTACTAACCCAGACACAGAGCAGGAATCATATCCCACTGCCCCAGACACAGAGCAGGAATCGAATCCCATTGCCCCAGACACAGTGCAGGAATCACATCCTACAGCCCCAGATACCGAGCAGGAATCACATCCTACTGTCACAGACAAAGAGCAGGGATCACATTCTACTCCACCAGACACAGAGCAGGAATCACATCCTATAGCCCCCAGACACAGAGCAGGAATCATATCCTACTGTCCCAGACACAGTGCAGGAATCACATCCTACTGCCCCAGACACAGTGTAGGAATCACATCCAACTATCCCAGACACAGAGCAGGAATCACATCCTACCGCCCCACACACAGAGCAGCAATCATATCCTACTCTCCCAGACACAGTGCAGGAATCACATCCTCCTGCCCCAGACACACAGCAGGAATCACATCCAACTGCCCCACACACAGAGCAGGAATCACATCCTACTGCTCCAGACACAGAGCAGGAATCACATCCTACTGGCCCAGACACAGAGCAGCAATCATATCCCACTGCCCCAGACACAGAGCAGGAATCGAATCCCACTGCCCCAGACACAGTGCAGGAATCACATCCTACAGCCCCAGATACCGAGCAGGAATCACATCCTACTGTCACAGACAAAGAGCAGGGATCACATTCTACTGCACCAGACACAGAGCAGGAATCACATCCAACTGCCGCAAACATAGAGCAGGAATCACATCCT
This sequence comes from Pristiophorus japonicus, assembly GCF_044704955.1. Taxonomy (NCBI): domain Eukaryota; kingdom Metazoa; phylum Chordata; class Chondrichthyes; family Pristiophoridae; genus Pristiophorus; species Pristiophorus japonicus. The sequence continues at coordinate 29,431,329 of NC_091998.1, read as the reverse complement.
ATTGTCCCAGACACAGAGCAGGATTCACATCCTACTACCACAGACACAGAGCAGGAATCACATCCAACTGTCCCAGACACAGAGCAGGAATCACATCATACTGTCCCAGACACAGTGCAGGAATCACATCCTACTGTCCCAGACACAGAGCAGGAATCACATCCTACTGTCCCAGACACAGAGCAGGAATCACATCCTACTACCCCAGACACAGAGCAGGAATCACATCCTACTGCCCCAGACACAGAGCAGGAATCACATCCTACTGCCCCAGACACAGAGCAGGAATCACATCCTACTGTCCCAGACACAGAGCAGGAATCACATCCTACTGTCCCAGACACAGAGCAGGAATCACATCCTTCTGTCCCAGACACAGTTCAGGAATCATATCCTACTGTCCCACACAGTGAGCAGGAATCACATCCTACAGCCCCAGACACAGAGCAGGAATCACATCCTACTGTCCCAGACACAGTGCAGGAATCACATCCTATAGCCTCCAGACACAGAGCAGGAATCATATCCTACTGTCCCAGACACAGTGCAGGAATCACATCCTACTGCCCCAGACACAGTGTAGGAATCACATCCAACTATCCCAGACACAGTGCAATAATCACATCCTACTCTCCCAGACACAGTGCAGGAATCACATCCTACTGCCCCAGACACAGAGCAGGAGTCACATCCAACTGCCCCAGACACAGAGCAGGAATCACCTCCTACTGTCCCGGACACAGTGCAGGAATCAGAGCCTACTGCCCCAGACACAGAGCAGGAATCATATCCCACCGCCCGAGACACAGAGCAGGAATCGAATCCCACTGCCCCAGACACAGTGCAGGAATCACATCCGACAGCCCCAGATACCATGCAGTATCATATCCCACTGTCCCAGACACAGTGCAGGAATCACATCCGACTGTCCCAGACACAGTGCAGCAATCACATCCTATAGCACCCAGACACAGCAGGAATCACATCCTACTGTCCCAGCCACAGAGCAGGAATCACATCCTGATGTCCCAGACATGGAGCAAGAATCACATCCGATAGCCCCCAGACACAGAGCAGGAATCACATCCTACTGTCCCAGACACAGTGCAGTAATCACATCCTACTATCCCAGACACAGTGCAGCAATCACAACCAAAAGCCCCCAGACACAGAGCAGGAATCACATCCTACTGTCCCAGCCACAGAGCAGGAATCACATCCTACAGCGCCCAGACAGAGAGCAGGAATCACATCCCACTGTCCCAGACACAGAGCATGAATCACATCCCACTGCCCCAGACAAAGAGCAGAAATCACATCCCACTGTCCCAGGCACAGTGCAGGAATCACAACCGACTGTCCCAGACACAGAGCAGGAATCACATCCTACTTCCCCCAGACACAGAGCAGGAATCACATTCTACTGTCCCAGACACAGTGCAGGAATCACATCCTACTGCCCCAGACACAGTGTAGGAATCACATCCAACTATCCCAGACACAGAGCAGGAATCACATCCTACTGCCCCACACACAGAGCAGCAATCACATCCTACTGTCCCAGACACGGAGCAGGAATCATATCCTACTGTCCCAGACACAGAGCAGGAATCACATCCTACTGCCCCACACACAGAGCAGCAATCACATCCTACTGTCCCAGACACGGAGCAGGAATCATATCCTGCTGTCCCAGACACAGAGCAGGAATCACATCCGACTGCCCCAGATACAGAGCAGGAATCACATCCTACTGTCCCAGACACAGAGCAGGAATCACATCCTACTGTCCCAGACACAGTGCAGGAATCACATCCTACTGCCCCAGACACAGAGCAGGAATCATATCCTACTGTCCCAGACACGGAGCAGGAATCACATCCGACTATCCCAGACACAGAGCAGGAATCACATCCTACTGTCCCAGACACAGAGCAGGAATCACATCTCGCTGCCCCAGACACAGAGCAGGAATCACATCCTATTGTCCCAAACACAGAGCAGGAATCACATCCCACTGCCCCAGACACAGAGCAGGAATCACATCCTATTATCCCAGACACAGAGCAGGAATCACATCCCACTGCCCCAGACACAGAGCAGGAATCACATCCTACAGCCCCAGACACAGTGCAGTAATCACATCTTACTATCCCAGACACAGTGCAGCAATCACAACCAAAAGCCCCCAGACACAGAGCAGTAATCACATCCTACTGTCCCAGCCACAGAACAGGAATCACATCCTACAGCGCCCAGACAGAGAGCTGGAATCACATCCCACTGTCCCAGACACAGAGCATGAATCACATCCCACTGCCCCTGACAAAGAACAGGAATCACATCCTACTGTCCCAGGCATCGTGCAGGAATCACAACCGACTGTCCCAGACACATTGCAGGATTCACATCCTACTGCCCCAGACACAGTGTAGGAATCACATCCGACTATCCCAGACACAGAGCAGGAATCACATCCTACTGCCCCACACACAGAGCAGCAATCATATCCTAATGTCTCAGACACAGTGCAGGAATCACATCCGACTATCACAGACACAGAGCAGGAATCACATCCTACTGCCCCAGACACAGAGCAGGAATCATATCCTACTGCCCCAGACACAGAGCAGGAATCACATCCTACTGCCCCAGACACAGAGCAGGAATCACATCCTACTGTCCCAGACGCAGTGCAGGAATCACATCCTACTGCCCCAGACACAGAGCAGGAATCATATCCTACTGTCCCAGACACGGAGCAGGAATCACATCCCACTGTCCCAGACACAGAGCAGGAATCACATCCTACTGTCCCAGACACAGAGCAGGAATCACATCTCACTGCCCCAGACACAGAGCAGGAATCACATCCTATTGTCCCATACACAGAGCAGGAATCACATCCCACTGCCCCAGACACAGAGCAGGAATCACATCCTACTGTGCCAGACACGGAGCAGGAATCACATCCTACTGTCCCAAACACAGAGCAGGAATCACATCCCACTGCCCCAGACACAGAGCAGGAATCACATCCTACAGCCCCAGACACAGAGCAGGAATCACATCCTAATGCCCCAGACACAGAGCAGGAATCACATCCTATTGTCCCAGACACAGAGCAGGAATCACATCCTGCTGCCCCAGACACAGAACAGGAATGATATCTTACTGCCCCACACACAGAGCAGCAATCATATCCTACTGTCCCAGACGCAGTGCAGGAATCACATCCTACTGCCCCAGACACAGAGCAGGAATCATATCCTACTGTCCCAGACATAGAGCAGGAATCACATCCTACTGTCCCAGACACAGAGCAGGAATCACATCTCACTGCCCCAGACACAGAGCAGGAATCACATCCTATTGTCCCAGACACAGAGCAGGAATCACATCCTACAGCCCCAGACACAGAGCAGGAATCACATCCTAATGCCCCAGACACAGTGCAGGAATCACATCCTATAACCCCCAGACACAGAGCAGGAATCATATCCGACTGTCCCAGACACAGTGCAGGAATCACATCCTACTGCCCAAGACACAGTGTAGGAATCACATCCAACTATCCCAGATACAGTGCAAGAATCACATCCTGCATCCCCAGACACAGAACAGGAATCATATCCTACTGCCCCACACACAGAGCAGCAATCATATCCTACTGTCCCAGTCGCAGTGCAGGAATCACATCCTACTGCCCCACACACAGAGCAGGAATCATATCCTACTGTCCCAGATATAGAGCAGGAATCACATTCTACTGTCCCAGACACAGACAAGAATCACATCCAACTGCCGCAGACACAGAGCTGGAATCACATCCTACTGCCCCAGACACAGAGCAGGAATCACCTCCTACTGCCCCAGACACAGAGCAGGAATCATATCCCACTGCCACAGAGACAGAGCAGGAATCGAATCCCACTGACCCAGACACAGTTCAGGAATCATATTCTACTATCCCAGACACAGTGCAGCAATCACATCCTATAGCCCCCAGACACAGAGCAGGAATCACATCCTACTGTCTCAGACACAGAGCAGGAATCACATCCTACTATCCCAGACACAGTGCAGGAATCACATCCTATAGCCCCCAGACACAGAGCAGGAATCACATCCCACTGCCCCAGACAAAGGGCAGGAATCACATCCCACTGTCGCAGACACAGAGCAGGAATCACATCCTACAGCCCCAGACACAGTGCAGGAATCATATCCCACAATCTCAGACACAGAGCAGGAGTCACATCTTACTTCTCCCAGACATAGAGCAGGAATCATATCCTACTATCCCAGACAGAGTGCAGGAATCACATCCTACTGTCCCAGACACAGAGCAGGAATCACATCCTACTATCCCAGACACAGTGCAGAAATCACATCCTATAGCCGCCAGACACAGAGCAGGAATCACATCCTACTGCCCCATACACAGAGCAGGAATCACATCCTACAGCCCCAGACACAGAGCAGGAATCACATCCTACTGTCCCAGACACAGAGCAGGAATCACATCTCACTGCCCCAGGCACAGAGCAGGAATCACATCCTCTTGTTCCAGACACAGAGCAGGAATCACATCCCACTGCCCCAGACACAGAGCAGGAATCTCATCCTATTGTCCCAGACACAGAGCAGGAATCACATCCTACTGCCCAGACACAGAGCTGGAATCACATCCTACTGCCCCAGACACAGAGCAGGAATCACCTCCTACTGTCCCGGACACAGTGCAGGAATCAGAGCCTACTGCCCCAGACACAGAGCAGGAATCATATCCCACCGCCCGAGACACAGAGCAGGAATCGAATCCCACTGCCCCAGACACAGTGCAGGAATCACATCCGACAGCCCCAGATACCATGCAGTATCATATCCCACTGTCCCAGACACAGTGCAGGAATCACATCCGACTGTCCCAGACACAGTGCAGCAATCACATCCTATAGCACCCAGACACAGCAGGAATCACATCCTACTGTCCCAGCCACAGAGCAGGAATCACATCCTGATGTCCCAGACATGGAGCAAGAATCACATCCGATAGCCCCCAGACACAGAGCAGGAATCACATCCTACTGTCCCAGACACAGTGCAGTAATCACATCCTACTATCCCAGACACAGTGCAGCAATCACAACCAAAAGCCCCCAGACACAGAGCAGGAATCACATCCTACTGTCCCAGCCACAGAGCAGGAATCACATCCTACAGCGCCCAGACAGAGAGCAGGAATCACATCCCACTGTCCCAGACACAGAGCATGAATCACATCCCACTGCCCCAGACAAAGAGCAGAAATCACATCCCACTGTCCCAGGCACAGTGCAGGAATCACAACCGACTGTCCCAGACACAGAGCAGGAATCACATCCTACTTCCCCCAGACACAGAGCAGGAATCACATTCTACTGTCCCAGACACAGTGCAGGAATCACATCCTACTGCCCCAGACACAGTGTAGGAATCACATCCAACTATCCCAGACACAGAGCAGGAATCACATCCTACTGCCCCACACACAGAGCAGCAATCACATCCTACTGTCCCAGACACGGAGCAGGAATCATATCCTACTGTCCCAGACACAGAGCAGGAATCACATCCTACTGCCCCACACACAGAGCAGCAATCACATCCTACTGTCCCAGACACGGAGCAGGAATCATATCCTGCTGTCCCAGACACAGAGCAGGAATCACATCCGACTGCCCCAGATACAGAGCAGGAATCACATCCTACTGTCCCAGACACAGAGCAGGAATCACATCCTACTGTCCCAGACACAGTGCAGGAATCACATCCTACTGCCCCAGACACAGAGCAGGAATCATATCCTACTGTCCCAGACACGGAGCAGGAATCACATCCGACTATCCCAGACACAGAGCAGGAATCACATCCTACTGTCCCAGACACAGAGCAGGAATCACATCTCGCTGCCCCAGACACAGAGCAGGAATCACATCCTATTGTCCCAAACACAGAGCAGGAATCACATCCCACTGCCCCAGACACAGAGCAGGAATCACATCCTATTATCCCAGACACAGAGCAGGAATCACATCCCACTGCCCCAGACACAGAGCAGGAATCACATTCAACTGCACCAGACACAGAGCAGGAATCACATCTTACTATCCCAGACACAGTGCAGCAATCACAACCAAAAGCCCCCAGACACAGAGCAGTAATCACATCCTACTGTCCCAGCCACAGAACAGGAATCACATCCTACAGCGCCCAGACAGAGAGCTGGAATCACATCCCACTGTCCCAGACACAGAGCATGAATCACATCCCACTGCCCCTGACAAAGAACAGGAATCACATCCTACTGTCCCAGGCATCGTGCAGGAATCACAACCGACTGTCCCAGACACATTGCAGGATTCACATCCTACTGCCTCAGACACAGTGTAGGAATCACATCCGACTATCCCAGACACAGAGCAGGAATCACATCCTACTGCCCCACACACAGAGCAGCAATCATATCCTAATGTCTCAGACACAGTGCAGGAATCACATCCGACTATCCCAGACACAGAGCAGGAATCACATCCTACTGCCCCAGACACAGAGCAGGAATCATATCCTACTGCCCCAGACACAGAGCAGGAATCACATCCTACTGCCCCAGACACAGAGCAGGAATCACATCCTACTGTCCCAGACGCAGTGCAGGAATCACATCCTACTGCCCCAGACACAGAGCAGGAATCATATCCTACTGTCCCAGACACGGAGCAGGAATCACATCCCACTGTCCCAGACACAGAGCAGGAATCACATCCTACTGTCCCAGACACAGAGCAGGAATCACATCTCACTGCCCCAGACACAGAGCAGGAATCACATCCTATTGTCCCATACACAGAGCAGGAATCACATCCCACTGCCCCAGACACAGAGCAGGAATCACATCCTACTGTGCCAGACACGGAGCAGGAATCACATCCTACTGTCCCAAACACAGAGCAGGAATCACATCCCACTGCCCCAGACACAGAGCAGGAATCACATCCTACAGCCCCAGACACAGAGCAGGAATCACATCCTAATGCCCCAGACACAGAGCAGGAATCACATCCTATTGTCCCAGACACAGAGCAGGAATCACATCCTGCTGCCCCAGACACAGAACAGGAATGATATCTTACTGCCCCAGACATAGAGCAGGAATCACATCCTACTGTCCCAGACACAGAGCAGGAATCACATCCTACAGCCCCAGACACAGAGCAGGAATCACATCCTAATGCCCCAGACACAGTGCAGGAATCACATCCTATAACCCCCAGACACAGAGCAGGAATCACATCCTACTATCCCAGACACGGAGAAGGAATCACATTCAACTGCACCAGACACAGAGCAGGAATCACATCCTACTGCCCCAGACACAGAGCAGGAATCACATCCTACTGTCCCAGACACAGTGCAGGAATCATATCCTACTGTCCCACACAGTGAGCAGGAATCACATCCTACTGTCCCAGACACAGTGCAGGAATCACATCCTATAGCCTCCAGACACAGAGCAGGAATCATATCCTACTGTCCCAGACACAGTGCAGGAATCACATCCTACTGCCCCAGACATAGTGTAGGAATCACATCCAACTATCCCAGACACAGTGCAATAATCACATCCTACTCTCCCAGACACAGTGCAGGAATCACATCCTACTGCCCCAGACACAGAGCAGGAATCACATCCAACTGCCCCAGACACAGAGCAGGAATCGCATCCTACTGCTCCAGACACAGAGAAGGAATCACATCCTACTAACCCAGACACAGAGGAGGAATCATATTCCACTGCCCCAGACACAGAGCAGGAATCGAATCCGATTGCCCCAGACACAGTGCAGGAATCACATCCTACAGCCCCAGACACAGAGCAGGAATCGCATCCTACTGTCACAGACAAAGAGCAGGGATCACATTCTACTCCACCAGACACAGAGCAGGAATCACATCCAACTGCCGCAGACATAGACCAGGAATCACATCCTATTGACCCAGACACAGAGCAGGAATCACATCCAACTGTCCCAGACACAGAGCAGGAATCACATCCTACTGTCCCAGACACAGAGCAGGAATCACATCCTACTGTCCCAGACACAGAGCAGGAATCACATCCTACTACGCCAGACACAGAGCAGGAATCACATCCTACTGCCCCAGACACAGAGCAGGAATAGAATCCCACTGCCCCAGACACAGAGCAGGAATCACATCCTACTGTCCCAGACGCAGTGCAGGAATCACATCCTACTGCCCCAGACACAGAGCAGGAATCACATCCTACTGTCCCAGACACGGAGCAGGAATCACATCCTACTGTCCCAGACACAGAGCAGGAATCACATCCAACTGCCCCAGACACAGAGCAGGAATCACATCCTACTGCTCCAGACACAGAACAGGAATCACCTCCTACTCTCCCAGACACAATGCAGGAATCACAGCCTACTGCCCCAGACACAGAGCAGGAATCATATCCTACTGCCCCAGACACAGAGCAGGAATAGAATCCCACTGCCCCAGACACAGAGCAGGAATCACATCCTACTGTCCCAGACACAGAGCAGGGATCACATTCTACTGCACCAGACACAGAGCAGGAATCACATCCAACTGCCCCGGACACAGAGCAGGAATCACATCCTACAGCCCCAGACACAGAGCAGGAATCACATCCTACTGTCCCAGACACAGTGCAGGAATCACATCCTATAGCCCCCAGACACAGAGCAGGAATCACATCCGACTGCCCCAGACACAGAGCAGGAATCACATCCAACTGCCCCACACACAGAGCAGGAATCACATCCTACTGGCCCAGACACAGAGCAGGAATCATATCCTACTAACCCAGACACAGAGCAGGAATCGAATCCCACTGCCCCAGACACAGTGCAGGAATCACATCCTACTGCCCCAGATACATAGCAGGAATCACATCCTACTGTCCCAGACACAGTGCAGCAATCATATCCTAATGCCTCAGACACAGTGCAGGAATCACGTCCGACTGTCCCAGACACAGAGCAGGAATCACATCCTACTACCCCAGACACAGAGCAGGAATCACATCCTACAGCCCCAGACACAGAGCAGGAATCACATCCTAATGCCCCAGACACAGAGCAGGAATCACATCCTATTGTCCCAGACACAGAGCAGGAATCACATCCTGCTGCCCCAGACACAGAACAGGAATGATATCTTACTGCCCCAGACATAGAGCAGGAATCACATCCTACTGTCCCAGACACAGAGCAGGAATCACATCTCACTGCCCCAGACACAGAGCAGGAATCACATCCTATTGTCCCAGACACAGAGCAGGAATCACATCCTACAGCCCCAGACACAGAGCAGGAATCACATCCTAATGCCCCAGACACAGTGCAGGAATCACATCCTATAACCCCCAGACACAGAGCAGGAATCATATCCGACTGTCCCAGACACAGTGCAGGAATCACATCCTACTGCCCAAGACACAGTGTAGGAATCACATCCAACTATCCCAGATACAGTGCAGGAATCACATCCTGCATCCCCAGACACAGAACAGGAATCATATCCTACTGCCCCACACACAGAGCAGCAATCATATCCTACTGTCCCAGACGCAGTGCAGGAATCACATCCTACTGCCCCACACACAGAGCAGGAATCATATCCTACTGTCCCAGATATAGAGCAGGAATCACATTCTACTGTCCCAGACACAGACAAGAATCACATCCAACTGCCGCAGACACAGAGCTGGAATCACATCCTACTGCCCCAGACACAGAGCAGGAATCACCTCCTACTGCCCCAGACACAGAGCAGGAATCATATCCCACTGCCACAGAGACAGAGCAGGAATCGAATCCCACTGACCCAGACACAGTTCAGGAATCATATTCTACTATCCCAGACACAGTGCAGCAATCACATCCTATAGCCCCCAGACACAGAGCAGGAATCACATCCTACTGTCTCAGACACAGAGCAGGAATCACATCCTACTATCCCAGACACAGTGCAGGAATCACATCCTATAGCCCCCAGACACAGAGCAGGAATCACATCCCACTGCCCCAGACAAAGGGCAGGAATCACATCCCACTGTCGCAGACACAGAGCAGGAATCACATCCTACAGCCCCAGACACAGTGCAGGAATCATATCCCACAATCTCAGACACAGAGCAGGAATCACATCTTACTTCTCCCAGACATAGAGCAGGAATCATATCCTACTATCCCAGACAGAGTGCAGGAATCACATCCTACTGTCCCAGACACAGAGCAGGAATCACATCCTACTATCCCAGACACAGTGCAGAAATCACATCCTATAGCCGCCAGACACAGAGCAGGAATCACATCCTACTGCCCCATACACAGAGCAGGAATCACATCCTACTGCCCCAGACACAGTGTAGGAATCACATCCAACTATCCCAGATACAGTGCAGGAATCACATCCTGCTTCCCCAGACACAGAACAGGAATCATATCCTACTGCCCCACACACAGAGCAGCAATCATATCCCTACTGTCCCAGACGCAGTGCAGGAATCACATCCTACTGCCCCAGACACAGAACAGGAATCATATCCTACTGCCCCACACACAGAGCAGCAATCATATCCCTACTGTCCCAGACGCAGTGCAGGAATCACATCCTACTGCCCCAGACACAGAGCAGGAATCACATCCCACTGCCCCAGACACAGAGCAGGAATCTCATCCTATTGTCCCAGACACAGAGCAGGAATCACATCCCACTGCACCAGACACAGAGCAGAAAACACATCCGACAGCCCCAGACACAGAGCAGGAATCACATCCTACTGTTCCAGACACAGTGCAGGAATCACATCCTATAACCCCCAGACACAGAGCAGGAATCATATCCTACTGCCCCAGACACAGAGCAGGAATCATATCCTCCTGTCCCAGACACAGTGCAGGAATCACATCCTACTGCCCCACACACAGAGCAGCAATCATATCCTACTATCCCAAACACAGTGCAGGAATCATATCCTACTGCCCCACACACAGAGCAGCAATCATATCCTACTGTCCCAGACACAGAGCAGGAATCATACCCTAATGTCCCAGACGCAGTGCAGGAATCACATCCTACTGCCCCATACACGGAGCAGGAATCACATGCTACTGTCCCAGACACAGACAAGAATCACATCCTACTGCCCCAGACACAGAGCTGGAATCACATTCTACTGCCCCAGACACAGAGCAGGAATCACCTCCTACTGTCCCAGACACAGTGCAGTAATCACATCCTACTATCCCAGACAGAGTGCAGCAATCACAACCAAAAGTCCCCAGACACAGAGCAGGAATCACATCCTACTGTCCCAGCCACAGAGCAGGAATCACATCCTACAGCGCCCCAGACACAGAGCAGGAATCGAATCCCACTGCCCCAGACACAGTGCAGGAATCACATCCTACAGCCCCAGACACCGAGCAGGAATCATATCCCACTGTCCCAGACACAGTGCAGGAATCACATCCGACTGTCCCAGACACAGTGCAGCAATCTCATCCAATAGCACCCAGACACAGCAGGAATCACATCCTACTGTCCCAGCCACAGAGCAGGAATCACATCCTACTGTCCCAGACACAGAGCAGGAATCATATCCAACTGTCCCAGACGCAGTGCAGGAATCACATGCTACTGCCCCAGATACCGAGCAGGAATCATATCCTACTGTCCCAGACACGGAGCAGGAATCACATCCTATAGCCCCCAGACACAGAGCAGGAATCACATCCTACTGTCCCAGACACAGTGCAGTAATCACATCCTACTATCCCAGACACAGTGCAGCAATCACAACCAAAAGCCCCCAGACACAGAGCAGGAATCACATCCTACTGTCCCAGACACAGTGCAGGAATCACATCCTACAGCGCCCAGACAGAGAGCAGGAATCACATCCCACTGTCCCAGACACAGAGCATGAATCACATCCGACTGCCCCAGACAAAGAGCAGGAATCACATCCCACTGTCCCAGGCACAGTGCAGGAATCACAACCGATTGTCCCAGACACAGAGCAGGAATCACATCCTACTTCCCCCAGATACAGAGCAGAAATCACATCCTACTGTACCAGACACAGTGCAGGAATCACATCCTACTGCCCCAGACACAGTGTAGGAATCACATCCAACTATCCCAGACACAGAGCAGGAATCACATCCTACTGCCCCACACACAGAGCAGGAATCACATCCAACTATCCCAGACACAGAGCATGAATCACATCCTACTGCCCCACACACAGAGCAGGAATCACATCCTACTGCCCCAGACACAGTGCAGCAATCATATCCTAATGTCTCAGACACAGTGCAGGAATCACATACGACTGCTCCAGACACAGAGCAGGAATAGAATCCCACTGCCGCAGACACAGAGCAGGAATCACATCCTACTGTCCCAGACACAGAGGAGGGATCACATTCTACTGCACCAGACACAGAGCAGGAATCACATCCAACTGCCCCGGACACAGAGCAGGAATCACATCCTACAGCCCCAGACACAGAGCATGAATCACATCCTACTGTCCCAGACACAGAGCAGGAATCACATCCTATAGCCCCCAGACACAGAGCAGGAATCATATCCTCCTGTCCCAGACACAGTGCAGGAATCACATCCTACAGCCACAGACACAGAGCAGGAATCACATCCTACTGTCACAGACTCAGAGCAGGAATCACAACCAACTGCCCCAGACATAGAGCAGGAATCACATCCTATTGTCCCAGACACAGAGCAGGAATCACATCCTACTGCCCCAGACACAGAGCAGGAATCACATCCTACTGGCCCAGACACAGTGCAGGACTCATATCCTACTGTCCCAGACACAGAGCAGGAATCACATCCTACTGTCACAGACAAAGAGCAGGGATCACATTCTACTGCACCAGACACAGAGCAGGAATCACATCCAACTGCCCCAGACACAGAGCAGGAATCACATCCTACAGCCCCAGACACAGAGCAGGAATCACATCCTACTGTCCCAGACACAGAGCAGGGATCACATCCTATAGCCCCCAGACACAGAGCAGGAATCACATCCTACTGCCCCAGACACAGTGTAGGAATCACATCCAACTATCCCAGACACAGAGCAGGAATCACATCCTACCACCCCACATACAGAGCAGCAATCATATCCTACTCTCCCAGACACAGTGCAGGAATCACACCCTCCTGCCCCAGACACACAGCAGGAATCACATCCAACTGCCCCACAAACAGCAGGAATCACATCCTACTGCTCCAGACACAGAGCAGGAATCACATCCTACTGGCCCAGACACAGAGCAGGAATCATATCCCACTGCCCCAGACACAGAGCAGGAATCGAATCCCACTGCCCCAGACACAGTGCAGGAATCACATCCTACAGCCCCAGATACCGAGCAGGAATCACATCCTACTGTCACAGACAAAGAGCAGGGATCACATTCTACTGCACCAGACACAGAGCAGGAATCACATCCAACTGCCGCAGACATAGAGCAGGAATCACATCCTATTGTCCCAGACACAGAGCAGGAATCACATCCTACTACCCCAGACACAGAGCAGGAATCACATCCAACTGTCCCAGACACAGAGCAGGAATCACATCATACTGCCCCAGACACAGAGCAGGAATTACATCCTACTGTCCCAGACACAGTGCAGGAATCACATCCTACTGTCCCAGACACAGAGCAGGAATCACATCCTACTGTCCCAGACACAGAGCAGGAATCACATCATACTACCCCAGACACAGAGCAGGAATCACATCCTACTGCCCCAGACACAGAGCAGGAATCACATCCTACTGCCCCAGACACAGAGCAGGAATCACATCCTACTGTCCCAGACACAGTGCAGGAATCATATCCTCCTGTCCCACACAGTGAGCAGGAATCACATCCTACTGTCCCAGACACGGAGAAGGAATCACATTCAACTGCACCAGACACAGAGCAGGAATCACATCCAACTGCCCCAGACACAGAGCAGGAATCACATCCAACTGCCCCAGACACAGAGCAGGAATCACATCCTACTGTCCCAGACACAGTGCAGGAATCACATCCTATAGCCTCCTGACACAGAGCAGGAATCATATCCTACTGTCCCAGACATAGTGCAGGAATCACATCCTACTGCCCCAGACACAGTGTAGGAATCACATCCTACTGCTCCAGACACAGAGCAGGAATCACATCCTACTAACCCAGACACAGAGCAGGAATCATATCCCACTGCCCCAGACACAGAGCAGGAATCGAATCCCATTTCCCCAGACACAGTGCAGGAATCACATCCTACAGCCCCAGATACCGAGCAGGAATCACATCCTACAGTCACAGACAAAGAGCAGGGATCACATTCTACTCCACCAGACACAGAGCAGGAATCACATCCAACTGCCGCAGACATAGACCAGGAATCACATCCTATTGACCCAGACACAGAGCAGGAATCACATCCTATAGCCCCCAGACACAGAGCAGGAATCACATCCAACTGCCCCAGACACAGTGTAGGAATCACATCCAACTATCCCAGACACAGAGCAGGAATCACATCCTACCGCCCCACACACGGAGAAGCAATCATATCCTACTCTCCCAGACACAGTGCAGGAATCACATCCTCCTGCCCCAGACACACAGCAGGAATCACATCCAACTGCCCCACACACAGAGCAGGAATCACATCCTACTGCTCCAGACACAGACCAGGAATCACATCCTACTGGCCCAGACACAGAGCAGGAATCATATCCCACTGCCCCAGACACAGAGCAGGAATCACATCATACTGCCCCAGACACAGAGCAGGAATTACATCCTACTGTCCCAGACACAGTGCAGGAATCACATCCTACTGTCCCAGACACAGAGCAGGAATCACATCCTACTGTCCCAGACACAGAGTAGGAATCACATCCTACTGCCGCAGACATAGAGCAGGAATCACATCCTATTGTCCCAGACACAGAGCAGGAATCACATCCTACTACCACAGACACAAAGCAGGAATCACATCCAACTGTCCCAGACACAGAGCAGGAATCACATCATACTGCCCCAGACACAGAGCAGGAATTACATCCTACTGTCCCAGACACAGTGCAGGAATCACATCCTACTGTCCCAGACACAGAGCAGGAATCACATCCTACTGCCCCAGACACAGAGCAGGAATCACATCCTACTGCCCCAGACACAGAGCAGGAATCACATCCTACTGTCCCAGACACAGTGCAGGAATCATATCCTACTGTCCCACACAGTGAGCAGGAATCACATCCTACTATCCCAGACACGGAGAAGGAATCACATTCAACTGCACCAGACACAGAGCAGGAATCACATCCTACTGCCCCAGACACAGAGCAGGAATCACATCCTACTGTCCCAGACACAGTGCAGGAATCATATCCTACTGTCCCACACAGTGAGCAGGAATCACATCCTACTGTCCCAGACACAGTGCAGGAATCACATCCTATAGCCTCCAGACACAGAGCAGGAATCATATCCTACTGTCCCAGACACAGTGCAGGAATCACATCCTACTGCCCCAGACATAGTGTAGGAATCACATCCAACTATCCCAGACACAGTGCAATAATCACATCCTACTCTCCCAGACACAGTGCAGGAATCACATCCTACTGCCCCAGACACAGAGCAGGAATCACATCCAACTGCCCCAGACACAGAGCAGGAATCGCATCCTACTGCTCCAGACACAGAGAAGGAATCACATCCTACTAACCCAGACACAGAGGAGGAATCATATTCCACTGCCCCAGACACAGAGCAGGAATCGAATCCGATTGCCCCAGACACAGTGCAGGAATCACATCCTACAGCCCCAGACACAGAGCAGGAATCGCATCCTACTGTCACAGACAAAGAGCAGGGATCACATTCTACTCCACCAGACACAGAGCAGGAATCACATCCAACTGCCGCAGACATAGACCAGGAATCACATCCTATTGACCCAGACACAGAGCAGGAATCACATCCAACTGTCCCAGACACAGAGCAGGAATCACATCCTACTGTCCCAGACACAGAGCAGGAATCACATCCTACTGTCCCAGACACAGAGCAGGAATCACATCCTACTACGCCAGACACAGAGCAGGAATCACATCCTACTGCCCCAGACACAGAGCAGGAATAGAATCCCACTGCCCCAGACACAGAGCAGGAATCACATCCTACTGTCCCAGACGCAGTGCAGGAATCACATCCTACTGCCCCAGACACAGAGCAGGAATCACATCCTACTGTCCCAGACACGGAGCAGGAATCACATCCTACTGTCCCAGACACAGAGCAGGAATCACATCCAACTGCCCCAGACACAGAGCAGGAATCACATCCTACTGCTCCAGACACAGAACAGGAATCACCTCCTACTCTCCCAGACACAATGCAGGAATCACAGCCTACTGCCCCAGACACAGAGCAGGAATCATATCCTACTGCCCCAGACACAGAGCAGGAATAGAATCCCACTGCCCCAGACACAGAGCAGGAATCACATCCTACTGTCCCAGACACAGAGCAGGGATCACATTCTACTGCACCAGACACAGAGCAGGAATCACATCCAACTGCCCCGGACACAGAGCAGGAATCACATCCTACAGCCCCAGACACAGAGCAGGAATCACATCCTACTGTCCCAGACACAGTGCAGGAATCACATCCTATAGCCCCCAGACACAGAGCAGGAATCACATCCGACTGCCCCAGACACAGAGCAGGAATCACATCCAACTGCCCCACACACAGAGCAGGAATCACATCCTACTGGCCCAGACACAGAGCAGGAATCATATCCTACTAACCCAGACACAGAGCAGGAATCGAATCCCACTGCCCCAGACACAGTGCAGGAATCACATCCTACTGCCCCAGATACATAGCAGGAATCACATCCTACTGTCCCAGACACAGTGCAGCAATCATATCCTAATGCCTCAGACACAGTGCAGGAATCACGTCCGACTGTCCCAGACACAGAGCAGGAATCACATCCTACTACCCCAGACACAGAGCAGGAATCACATCCTACTGCCCCAGACACAGAGCAGGAATCACATCCAACTGCCCCAGACATAGAGCAGGAATCACATCCTATTGTCCCAGACACAGAGCAGGAATCACATTCTACTACCCCAGACACAGAGCAGGAATCACATCCAACTGTCCCAGACACAGAGCAGGAATCACATCCTACTGCCCCAGACACAGAGCAGGAATCACATCCTACTGTCCCAGACACAGTGCAGGAATCACATCCTACTGCCCCAGACACAGAGCAGGAATCATATCCTACTGTCCCAGACACGGAGCAGGAATCACATCCTAATGCCCCAGACACAGAGCAGGAATCACATCCTACAGCGCCCAGACAGAGAGCTGGAATCACATCCCACTGTCCCAGACACAGAGCATGAATCACATCCCACTGCCCCTGACAAAGAACAGGAATCACATCCTACTGTCCCAGGCATAGTGCAGGAATCACAACCGATTGTCCCAGACACAGTGCAGGAATCACATCCTACTGCCCCAGACACAGTGTAGGAATCACATCCAACTATCCCAGACACAGAGCAGGAATCACATCCTACTGCCCCACACACAGAGCAGCAATCATATCCTAATGTCTCAGACACAGTGCAGGAATCACATCCTACTGCCCCAGACACAGAGCAGGAATCATATCCTACTGTCCCAGACACGGAGCAGGAATCACATCCTACTGTCCCAGACACAGAGCAGGAATCACATCCTACTGTCCCAGACACAGAGCAGGAATCACATCTCACTGCCCCAGACACAGAGCAGGAATCACATCCTATTGTCCCATACACAGAGCAGGAATCACATCCCACTGCCCCAGACACAGAGCAGGAATCACATCCTACTGTCCCAGACACGGAGCAGGAATCACATCCTACTGTCCCAGACACAGAGCAGGAATCACATCCCACTGCCCCAGACACAGAGCAGGAATCACATCCTACAGCCCCAGACACAGAGCAGGAATCACATCCTAATGCCCCAGACACAGTGCAGGAATCACATCCTATAACCTCCAGACACAGAGCAGGAATCATATCCGACTGTCCCAGACACAGTGCAGGAATCACATCCGACTGCCCCAGACACAGTGTAGGAATCACATCCAACTATCCCAGATACAGTGCAGGAATCACATCATAGAAACATAGAAACATAGAAAATAGGTGCAGGAGTAGGCCATTCGGCCCTTCTAGCCTGCACCGCCATTCAATGAGTTCATGGCTGAACATGCAACTTCAGTACCCCATTCCTGCTTTCTCACCATACCCCTTGATTCCCCTAGTAGTAAGGACTTCATCTAACTCCTTTTTGAATATATTTAGTGAATTGGCCTCAACAACCTTCTGTGGTAGAGAATTCCACAGGTTCACCTCTCTCTGGGTGAAGAAATTCCTCCTCATCTCGGTCCTAAATGGCTTCCCCCTTATCCTGAGACTGTGTCCCCTGGTTCTGGACTTCCCCAACATTGGGAACATTCTTCCTGCATCTAACCTGTCTAACCCCGTCAGAATTTTAAACGTTTCTATGAGGTTCCCTCTCATTCTTCTGAACTCCAGTGAATACAAGCCCAGTTGATCCAGTCTTTCTTGATAGGTCAGTCCCGCCATCCCGGGAATCAGTCTGGTGAACCTTCGCTGCACTCCCTCAATAGCAAGAATGTCCTTCCTCAGGTTAGGAGACCAAAACTGTACACAATACTCCAGGTGTGGCCTCACCGAGGCCCTGTACAATTGTAGCAACACCTCCCTGCCCTTGTACTCAAATCCCCTCGCTATGAAGGCCAACATGCCATTTGCTTTCTTAACCGCCTGCTGTACCTGCATGCCAACCTTCAATGACTGATGTACCATGACACCCAGGTCTCTTTGCACCTGCCCTTTTCCTAATCTGTCACCATTCAGATAATAGTCTGTCTCTCTGTTTTTACCACCAAAGTGGATAACCTCACATTTATCCACATTATACTTCATCTGCCATGCATTTGCCCACTCACCTAACCTATCCAAGTCGCTCTGCAGCCTCATAGAATCCTCCTTGCAGCTCACACTGCCACCCAACTTAGTGTCATCCGCAAATTTGGAGATACTACATTTAATCCCCTCGTCTAAATCATTAATGTACAGTGTAAACAGCTGGGGCCCCAGCACAGAATCTTGCGGTACCCCACTAGTCACTGCCTGCCATTCTGAAAAGTCCCCATTTACTCCTATTCTTTGCTTCCTGTCTGACAACCAGTTCTCAATCCATGTCAGCACACTACCCCCAATCCCATGTGCTTTAACTTTGCACATTAATCTCTTGTGTGGGACCTTGTCGAAAGCCTTCTGAAAGTCCAAATATACCACATCAACTGGTTCTCCCTTGTCCACTCTACTGGAAACATCCTCAAAAAATTCCAGAAGATTTGTCAAGCATGATTTCCCTTTCACAAATCCATGCTGACTTGGACCTATCATATTACCTCTTTCCAAATGCACTGCGATGACATCCTTAATAATTGATTCCATCATTTTACCCACTACCGATGTCAGGCTGACCGGTCTGTAATTCCCTGTTTTCTCTCTCCCTCCTTTTTTAAAAAGTGGGGTTACATTGGCTACCCTCCACTCCATAGGAACTGATCCAGAGTCAATGGAATGTTGGAAAATGACTGTCAATGCATCCACTATTTCCAAGGCCACCTCCTTAAGTACTCTGGGATGCAGTCCATCAGGCCCTGGGGATTTATCGGCCTTCAATCCCATCAATTTCCTCAACACAATTTCCCGACTAATAAGGATTTCCCTCAGTCCCTCCTCCTTACTAGACCCTCCGACCCCTTTTATATCCGGAAGGTTGTTTGTGTCCTCCTCAGTGAATACTGAACCAAAGTACTTGTTCAATTGGTCCGTCATTTCTTTGTTCCCCGTTATGACTTCCCCTGATTCTGACTGCAGGGGACCTACGTTTGTCTTTACTTACCTTTTTCTCTTTGCATATCTATAGAAACTTTTGCAATCCGTCTTAATGTTCCCTGCAAGCTTCTTCTCGTACTCCATTTTACCTGCCCTAATCAAACACTTTGTCCTCCTCAGCTGAGTTCTAAATTTCTCCCAGTCCCCGGGTTCTCTGCTATTTCTGGCCAATTTGTATGCCACTTCCTTGGCTTTAATGCTATCCCTGATTTCCCTTGATAGCCACGGTTGAGCCACCTTCCCTTTTTTATTTTTACGACAGACAGGAATGTACAATTGTTGTAGTTCATCCATGCGGTCTCTAAATGTCTGCCATTGCCCATCCACAGTCAACCCCTTCGGTATCATTCGCCAATCTATCCTAGCCAATTCACGCCTCATACCTTCAAAGTTACCCTTCTTTAAGTTCTGGACCATGGTCTCTGAATTAACTGTTTCATTCTCCATCCTAATGCAGAATTCCACCATATTATGGTCACTCTTCCCCAAGGGGCCTCGCACAACGAGATTGCTAATTAATCCTCTCTCATTACACAACACCCAGTCTAAGATGGCCTCCCCCCTAGTTGGTTCCTCGACATATTGGTCTAAAAAACCATCCCTTATGCACTCCAGGAAATCCTCCTCTACCGTATTGCTTCCAGTTTGGTTAACCCAATCTATGTGCATATTAAAGTCACCCATTATAACTGCTGCACCTTTATTGCACGCACCCCTAATTTCATGTTTGATGCCCTCCCCAACATCACTACTACTGTTTGGAGGTCTGTACACAATTCCCACTAACGTTTTTTGTCCTTTGGTATTCTGCAGCTCTACCCATATAGATTCCACATCGTCCAAGCTAATGTCCTTCCGAACTATTGCCTTAATTTGCTCCTTAACCAGCAATGCTACCCCACCTCCTTTTCCTTTTATTCTATCCTGCTGCCCCAGACACAGAACAGGAAACATATCCTACTGCCCCACACACAGAGCAGCAATCATATCCTACTGTCCCAGACGCAGTGCAGGAATCACATCCTATTGCCCCAGACACAGAGCAGGAATCATATCCGACTGTCCCAGACATAGAGCAGGAATCACATCCTCCTGTCCCAGACACAGAGCAGGAATCATATCTCACTGCCCCAGACACAGAGCAGGAATCACATCCTATTGTCCCACACACAGAGAAGGAATCACATCCAACTATCCCAGATACAGTGCAGGAATCACATCCTATTGTCCCAGACACAGAGCAGGAATCACATCCCACTGCCCCAGACACAGAGCAGGAATCACATCCTACAGCCCCAGACACAGAGCAGGAATCACATCCTAATGCCCCAGAAGCAGTGCAGGAATCACATCCTATAACCCCCAGACACAGAGCAGGAATCATATCCGACTGTCCCAGACACAGTGCAGGAATCACATCCTACTGCCCCAGACACAGTGTAGGAATCACATCCAACTATCCCAGATACAGTGCAGGAATCACATCCTGCTTCCCCAGACACAGAACAGGAATCATATCCTACTGCCCCACACACAGAGCAGCGATCATATCCTACTGTCCCAGAAGCAGTGCAGGAATCACATCCTACTGCCCCAGACACAGAGCAGGAATCATATCCTACTGTCCCAGACATAGAGCAGGAATCACATCCTACTGTCCCAGACACAGACAAGAATCACATCCAACTGCCACAGACACAGAGCTGGAATCACATCCTACTGCCCCAGACACAGAGCAGGAATCACCTCCTACTGCCCCAGACACAGAGCAGGAATCATATCCCACTGCCACAGAGACAGAGCAGGAATCGAATCCCACTGCCCCAGACACAGAGCAGGAATCACATCCTACAGCCCCCAGACACAGAGCAGGAATCACATCCCACTGCCCCAGACAAAGGGCAGGAATCACATCCCACTGTCGCAGACACAGAGCAGGAATCACATCCCACTGCCCCAGACACAGAGCAGGAATCACATCCTACAGCCCCAGACACAGAGCAGGAATCACATCCTAATGCCCCAGAAACAGTGCAGGAATCACATCCTATAACCCCCAGACACAGAGCAGGAATCATATCCGACTGTCCCAGACACAGAGCAGGAATCACATCCTACTGTCACAGACTCAGAGCAGGAATCACAACCAACTGCCCCAGACATAGAGCAGGAATCACATCCTATTGTCCCAGACACAGAGCAGGAATCACATCCTACTATCCCAGACACAGTGCAGCAATCACATCCTATAGCCCCCAGACACAGAGCAGGAATCACATCCTACTGTCCCAGACACAGAGCAGGAATCACATCCTACTATCCCAGACACAGTGCAGGAATCACATCCTATTGTCCCATACACAGAGCAGGAATCACATCCCACTGCCCCAGACACAGAGCAGGAATCACATCCTATTGTCCCATACACAGAGCAGGAATCACATCCCACTGCCCCAGACACAGAGCAGGAATCACATCCTACTGTCCCAGACACGGAGCAGGAATCACATCCTACTGTCCCAGACACAGAGCAGGAATCACATCCCACTGCCCCAGACACAGAGCAGGAATCACATCCTACAGCCCCAGACACAGAGCAGGAATCACATCCTAATGCCCCAGACACAGTGCAGGAATCACATCCTATAACCTCCAGACACAGAGCAGGAATCATATCCGACTGTCCCAGACACAGTGCAGGAATCACATCCGACTGCCCCAGACACAGTGTAGGAATCACATCCAACTATCCCAGATACAGTGCAGGAATCACATCATAGAAACATAGAAACATAGAAAATAGGTGCAGGAGTAGGCCATTCGGCCCTTCTAGCCTGCACCGCCATTCAATGAGTTCATGGCTGAACATGCAACTTCAGTACCCCATTCCTGCTTTCTCACCATACCCCTTGATTCCCCTAGTAGTAAGGACTTCATCTAACTCCTTTTTGAATATATTTAGTGAATTGGCCTCAACAACCTTCTGTGGTAGAGAATTCCACAGGTTCACCTCTCTCTGGGTGAAGAAATTCCTCCTCATCTCGGTCCTAAATGGCTTCCCCCTTATCCTGAGACTGTGTCCCCTGGTTCTGGACTTCCCCAACATTGGGAACATTCTTCCTGCATCTAACCTGTCTAACCCCGTCAGAATTTTAAACGTTTCTATGAGGTTCCCTCTCATTCTTCTGAACTCCAGTGAATACAAGCCCAGTTGATCCAGTCTTTCTTGATAGGTCAGTCCCGCCATCCCGGGAATCAGTCTGGTGAACCTTCGCTGCACTCCCTCAATAGCAAGAATGTCCTTCCTCAGGTTAGGAGACCAAAACTGTACACAATACTCCAGGTGTGGCCTCACCGAGGCCCTGTACAATTGTAGCAACACCTCCCTGCCCTTGTACTCAAATCCCCTCGCTATGAAGGCCAACATGCCATTTGCTTTCTTAACCGCCTGCTGTACCTGCATGCCAACCTTCAATGACTGATGTACCATGACACCCAGGTCTCTTTGCACCTGCCCTTTTCCTAATCTGTCACCATTCAGATAATAGTCTGTCTCTCTGTTTTTACCACCAAAGTGGATAACCTCACATTTATCCACATTATACTTCATCTGCCATGCATTTGCCCACTCACCTAACCTATCCAAGTCGCTCTGCAGCCTCATAGAATCCTCCTTGCAGCTCACACTGCCACCCAACTTAGTGTCATCCGCAAATTTGGAGATACTACATTTAATCCCCTCGTCTAAATCATTAATGTACAGTGTAAACAGCTGGGGCCCCAGCACAGAATCTTGCGGTACCCCACTAGTCACTGCCTGCCATTCTGAAAAGTCCCCATTTACTCCTATTCTTTGCTTCCTGTCTGACAACCAGTTCTCAATCCATGTCAGCACACTACCCCCAATCCCATGTGCTTTAACTTTGCACATTAATCTCTTGTGTGGGACCTTGTCGAAAGCCTTCTGAAAGTCCAAATATACCACATCAACTGGTTCTCCCTTGTCCACTCTACTGGAAACATCCTCAAAAAATTCCAGAAGATTTGTCAAGCATGATTTCCCTTTCACAAATCCATGCTGACTTGGACCTATCATATTACCTCTTTCCAAATGCACTGCGATGACATCCTTAATAATTGATTCCATCATTTTACCCACTACCGATGTCAGGCTGACCGGTCTGTAATTCCCTGTTTTCTCTCTCCCTCCTTTTTTAAAAAGTGGGGTTACATTGGCTACCCTCCACTCCATAGGAACTGATCCAGAGTCAATGGAATGTTGGAAAATGACTGTCAATGCATCCACTATTTCCAAGGCCACCTCCTTAAGTACTCTGGGATGCAGTCCATCAGGCCCTGGGGATTTATCGGCCTTCAATCCCATCAATTTCCTCAACACAATTTCCCGACTAATAAGGATTTCCCTCAGTCCCTCCTCCTTACTAGACCCTCCGACCCCTTTTATATCCGGAAGGTTGTTTGTGTCCTCCTCAGTGAATACTGAACCAAAGTACTTGTTCAATTGGTCCGTCATTTCTTTGTTCCCCGTTATGACTTCCCCTGATTCTGACTGCAGGGGACCTACGTTTGTCTTTACTTACCTTTTTCTCTTTGCATATCTATAGAAACTTTTGCAATCCGTCTTAATGTTCCCTGCAAGCTTCTTCTCGTACTCCATTTTACCTGCCCTAATCAAACACTTTGTCCTCCTCAGCTGAGTTCTAAATTTCTCCCAGTCCCCGGGTTCTCTGCTATTTCTGGCCAATTTGTATGCCACTTCCTTGGCTTTAATGCTATCCCTGATTTCCCTTGATAGCCACGGTTGAGCCACCTTCCCTTTTTTATTTTTACGACAGACAGGAATGTACAATTGTTGTAGTTCATCCATGCGGTCTCTAAATGTCTGCCATTGCCCATCCACAGTCAACCCCTTCGGTATCATTCGCCAATCTATCCTAGCCAATTCACGCCTCATACCTTCAAAGTTACCCTTCTTTAAGTTCTGGACCATGGTCTCTGAATTAACTGTTTCATTCTCCATCCTAATGCAGAATTCCACCATATTATGGTCACTCTTCCCCAAGGGGCCTCGCACAACGAGATTGCTAATTAATCCTCTCTCATTACACAACACCCAGTCTAAGATGGCCTCCCCCCTAGTTGGTTCCTCGACATATTGGTCTAAAAAACCATCCCTTATGCACTCCAGGAAATCCTCCTCTACCGTATTGCTTCCAGTTTGGTTAACCCAATCTATGTGCATATTAAAGTCACCCATTATAACTGCTGCACCTTTATTGCACGCACCCCTAATTTCATGTTTGATGCCCTCCCCAACATCACTACTACTGTTTGGAGGTCTGTACACAATTCCCACTAACGTTTTTTGTCCTTTGGTATTCTGCAGCTCTACCCATATAGATTCCACATCGTCCAAGCTAATGTCCTTCCGAACTATTGCCTTAATTTGCTCCTTAACCAGCAATGCTACCCCACCTCCTTTTCCTTTTATTCTATCCTGCTGCCCCAGACACAGAACAGGAAACATATCCTACTGCCCCACACACAGAGCAGCAATCATATCCTACTGTCCCAGACGCAGTGCAGGAATCACATCCTATTGCCCCAGACACAGAGCAGGAATCATATCCGACTGTCCCAGACATAGAGCAGGAATCACATCCTCCTGTCCCAGACACAGAGCAGGAATCATATCTCACTGCCCCAGACACAGAGCAGGAATCACATCCTATTGTCCCACACACAGAGAAGGAATCACATCCAACTATCCCAGATACAGTGCAGGAATCACATCCTATTGTCCCAGACACAGAGCAGGAATCACATCCCACTGCCCCAGACACAGAGCAGGAATCACATCCTACAGCCCCAGACACAGAGCAGGAATCACATCCTAATGCCCCAGAAGCAGTGCAGGAATCACATCCTATAACCCCCAGACACAGAGCAGGAATCATATCCGACTGTCCCAGACACAGTGCAGGAATCACATCCTACTGCCCCAGACACAGTGTAGGAATCACATCCAACTATCCCAGATACAGTGCAGGAATCACATCCTGCTTCCCCAGACACAGAACAGGAATCATATCCTACTGCCCCACACACAGAGCAGCGATCATATCCTACTGTCCCAGAAGCAGTGCAGGAATCACATCCTACTGCCCCAGACACAGAGCAGGAATCATATCCTACTGTCCCAGACATAGAGCAGGAATCACATCCTACTGTCCCAGACACAGACAAGAATCACATCCAACTGCCACAGACACAGAGCTGGAATCACATCCTACTGCCCCAGACACAGAGCAGGAATCACCTCCTACTGCCCCAGACACAGAGCAGGAATCATATCCCACTGCCACAGAGACAGAGCAGGAATCGAATCCCACTGCCCCAGACACAGAGCAGGAATCACATCCTACAGCCCCCAGACACAGAGCAGGAATCACATCCCACTGCCCCAGACAAAGGGCAGGAATCACATCCCACTGTCGCAGACACAGAGCAGGAATCACATCCCACTGCCCCAGACACAGAGCAGGAATCACATCCTACAGCCCCAGACACAGAGCAGGAATCACATCCTAATGCCCCAGAAACAGTGCAGGAATCACATCCTATAACCCCCAGACACAGAGCAGGAATCATATCCGACTGTCCCAGACACAGAGCAGGAATCACATCCTACTGTCACAGACTCAGAGCAGGAATCACAACCAACTGCCCCAGACATAGAGCAGGAATCACATCCTATTGTCCCAGACACAGAGCAGGAATCACATCCTACTATCCCAGACACAGTGCAGCAATCACATCCTATAGCCCCCAGACACAGAGCAGGAATCACATCCTACTGTCCCAGACACAGAGCAGGAATCACATCCTACTATCCCAGACACAGTGCAGGAATCACATCCTATAGCCCCCAGACACAGAGCAGGAATCACATCCCACTGCCCCAGACAAAGGGCAGGAATCACATCCCACTGTCGCAGACACAGAGCAGGAATCACATCCCACTGCCCCAGACACAGAGCAGGAATCACATCCTACAGCCCCAGACACAGAGCAGGAATCACATCCTAATGCCCCAGAAACAGTGCAGGAATCACATCCTATAACCCACAGACACAGAGCAGGAATCATATCCGACTGTCCCAGACACAGTGCAGGAATCACATCCTACTGCCCCAGACACAGTGTAGGAATCACATCCAACTATCCCAGATACAGTGCAGGAATCACATCCTGCTTCCCCAGACACAGAACAGGAATCATATCCTACTGCCCCACACACAGAGCAGCAATCATATCCTACTGTCCCAGACGCAGTGCAGGAATCACATCCTACTGCCCCAGACACAGAGCAGGAATCATATCCTACTGTCCCAGACATAGAGCAGGAATCACATCCTACTGTCCCAGACACAGACAAGAATCACATCCTACTGTCCCAGACAGAGGGCAGGAATCACATCCGACTGTCCCAGACACAGAGCAGGAATCACATCCTACTGTCGCAGACATAGAGCAGCAATCACATCCCACTGCCCTAGACACAGTGCAGGAATCATATCCTACTATCCCAAACACATTGCGGGAATCACATCCTTCTGTCCCAGACACAGTGCAGGAATCATATCCTACTGTCCAAGACACAGAGCAGGAATCACATCCTACTGTCCCCGACACAGAGCAGGAATCAAATCCTACTGTCCCAGACACAGAGCAGGAATCACATCCTACTGTAGCAGACATAGAGCAGGAATTACATCCCACTGCCCCAGACAAAGAGCAGGAATCACATCCCACTGTCCCAGACACAGTGCAGGAATCACATCCTACTGCCCCAGACACAGTGTAGGAATCATATCCAACTATCCCAGACACAGAGCAGCAATCATATCCTACAGCCCCAGACACAGAGCAGGAATCACATCCAACTGCCCCAGACACAGAGCAGGAATCACATCCTACAGCCCCAGACACAGAGCAGGAATCACCTCCTACTGTCCCAGACACAGTGCAGGAATCACATCCTACTGCCCCAGACACAGTGTAGGAATCACATCCAACTATCCCAGACACAGAGCAGCAATCATATCCTACTCTCCCAGACACAGTGCAGGAATCACATCCTACTGTCCCAGACATAGAGCAGGAATCACATCCTACTGTCCCAGACACAGAGCAGCAATCACATCCAACTGCCACAGACACAGAGCTGGAATCACATCCTACTGCCCCAGACACAGAGCAGGAATCACCTCCTACTGCCCCAGACACAGAGCAGGAATCATATCCCACTGCCCCAGACACAGAGCAGGAATCGAATCCCACTGCCCCAGACACAGAGCAGGAATCACATCCTACAGCCCCCAGACACAGAGCAGGAATCACATCCCACTGCCCCAGACAAAGGGCAGGAATCACATCCCACTGTCGCAGACACAGAGCAGGAATCACATCCCACTGCCCCAGACACAGAGCAGGAATCACATCCTACAGCCCCAGACACAGAGCAGGAATCACATCCTAATGCCCCAGAAACAGTGCAGGAATCACATCCTATAACCCCCAGACACAGAGCAGGAATCATATCCGACTGTCCCAGACACAGTTCAGGAATCATATCCTACTATCCCAGACACAGTGCAGCAATCACATCCTATAGCCCCCAGACACAGAGCAGGAATCACATCCTACTGTCCCAGACACAGAGCAGGAATCACATCCTACTATCCCAGACACAGTGCAGGAATCACATCCTATAGCCCCCAGACACAGAGCAGGAATCACATCCCACTGCCCCAGACAAAGGGCAGGAATCACATCCCACTGTCGCAGACACAGAGCAGGAATCACATCCAACTGCCCCAGACACAGAGCAGGAATCACATCCTACAGCCCCAGACACAGAGCAGGAATCACATCCTAATGCCCCAGAAACAGTGCAGGAATCACATACTATAACCCACAGACACAGAGCAGGAATCATATCCGACTGTCCCAGACACAGTGCAGGAATCACATCCTACTGCCCCAGACACAGTGTAGGAATCACATCCAACTATCCCAGATACAGTGCAGGAATCACATCCTGCTTCCCCAGACACAGAACAGGAATCATATCCTACTGCCCCACACACAGAGCAGCAATCATATCCTACTGTCCCAGACGCAGTGCAGGAATCACATCCAACTGTCCCAGACACAGAGCAGGAATCATATCCTACTGTCCCAGACATAGAGCAGGAATCACATCCTACTGTCCCAGACACAGACAAGAATCACATCCTACTGTCCCAGACAGAGAGCAGGAATCACATCCGACTGTCCCAGACACAGAGCAGGAATCACATCCTACTGTCGCAGACATAGAGCAGCAATCACATCCACTGCCCTAGACACAGTGCAGGAATCATATCCTACTATCCCAAACACATTGCGGGAATCACATCCTTCTGTCCCAGACACAGTGCAGGAATCATATCCTACTGTCCAAGACACAGAGCAGGAATCACATCCTACTGTCCCCGACACAGAGCAGGAATCAAATCCTACTGTCCCAGACACAGAGCAGGAATCACATCCTACTGTAGCAGACATAGAGCAGGAATTACATCCCACTGCCCCAGACAAAGAGCAGGAATCACATCCCACTGTCCCAGACACAGTGTAGGAATCACATCCTACTGCCCCAGACACAGTGTAGGAATCATATCCAACTATCCCAGACACAGAGCAGCAATCATATCCTACAGCCCCAGACACAGAGCAGGAATCACATCCAACTGCCCCAGACACAGAGCAGGAATCACATCCTACAGCCCCAGACACAGAGCAGGAATCACCTCCTACTGTCCCAGACACAGTGCAGGAATCACATCCTACTGCCCCAGACACAGTGTAGGAATCACATCCAACTATCCCAGACACAGAGCAGCAATCATATCCTGCTCTCCCAGACACAGTGCAGGAATCACATCCTACTGCCCCAGACACAGAGCAGGAATCACATCCAACTATCCCAGACACAGAGCAGCAATCATATCCTACTCTCCCAGACACAGTGCAGGAATCACATCCTACTGCTCCAGACACAGAGCAGGAATCACATCCTACTAACCCAGACACAGAGCAGGAATCATAACCCACTGCCCCAGACACAGAGCAGGAATCGAATCCCACTGCCCCAGACACAGTGCTGGAATCACATCCTACAGCCCCAGATACTGAGCAGGAATCACATCCTACTGTCACAGACAAAGAGCAGGGATCACATTCTACTGCACCAGACACAGAGCAGGAATCACATCCTATTGTCCCAGACACAGAGCAGGAATCACATCCTACTACCCCAGACACAGAGCAGGAATCACATCCAACTGTCCCAGACACAGGACAGGAATCACATCCTACTGCCCGAGACACAGAGCAGGAATCACATCCTACTGACCCAGACACAGTGCAGGAATCACATCCTACTGTCCCAGACACAGAGCAGGAATCACATCCTACTGTCCCAGACACAGAGCAGGAATCACATACTACTGCCCCAGACACAGAGCAGGGATCACATTCTACTGCACCAGACACAGAGCAGGAATCACATCCAACTGCCCCGGACACAGAGCAGGAATCACATCCTACAGCCCCAGACACAGAGCAGGAATCACATCCTACTCTCCCAGACACAGTGCAGGAATCACATCCTACAGCCCCCAGACACAGAGCAGGAATCATATCCTCCTGTCCCAGACACAGTGCAGGAATCACATCCAAGTATCCCAGACACAGTGCAGGAACCACATCCGACTGCCCCAGACACAGAGCAGGAATCACATCCAACTGCCCCAGACACAGAGCAGGAATCGCATCCTACTGTCACAGACAAAGGGCAGGGATCACATTTTACTGCACCAGACACAGAGCAGGAATCACATCCAACTGCCCCAGACATAGAGCAGGAATCACATCCTATTGTCCCAGACACAGAGCAGGAATCACATTCTACTACCCCAGACACAGAGCAGGAATCACATCCAAATGTCCCAGACACAGAGCAGGAATCACATCCTACTGCCCCAGACACAGAGCAGGAATCATATCCTACTGTCCCAGACACAGTGCAGGAATCATATCCTACTGTCCCAGACACAGAGCAGGAATCACATCCTACTGTCCCAGACACAGAGCAGGAAACACATCCTACTGTCCCAGACACAGAGCAGGGATCTCATCCCACTGCCCCATACACAGAGCAGGAATCACATCCTACTGTCCCAGACACAGAGCAGGAATCACATCCTTCTGTCCCAGACACAGTGCAGGAATCAAATCCTACTATAGCAGACACAGAGCAGAAATCACATCCTACTGTCCCAGACAGAGAGCAGGAATCACATCCGACTGTCCCAGACACAGAGCAGGAATCACATCCTCCTGTCGCAGACAGAGAGCAGGAATCACATCCCACTGTCCTCGACACAGTGCAGGAATCATATCCTACTATCCCACATTGTGGGAATCACATTCTACTGTCCCAGACACAGAGCAGGAATCACATCCTCCTGTCCCAGACACAGAGAAGGAATCACATCCCACTGCCCCAGACACAAAGCAGGAATCATATCCTACTATCCCAGACACAGTGCAGGAATCACATCCGACTGCCCCAGACACAGAGCAGGAATCACTTCCTATTGTACCAGACACAGTGCAGGAATCATATCCTACTATCCCAGACACAGTGCAGGAATCACAGCCTACTGCCCCAGACACAGAGCAGGAATCATATCCCACTGCCCCAGACACAGAGCAGGAATCATATCCTTCTGTCCCAGACACAGTGCAGGAATCAAATCCTACTGTCCCAATCACAGAGCAGGAATCACATCCTACTGTCCCAGACAGAGAGCAGGAATCACATCCGACTGTCCCAGACACAGAGCAGGAATCACATCCTACTGTCGCAGACATAGAGCAGGAATCACATCCCACTGCCCTAGACACAGTGCAGGAATCATATCCTACTATCCCAAACACATTGCGGGAATCACATTCTACTGTCCCAGACACAGAGCAGGAATCACATCCTACTGTCCCCGACACAGAGCAGGAATCAAATCCTACTGTCCCAGACACAGAGCAGGAATCACATCCTACTGTCCCAGACACAGAGCAGGAATCACATGCTCCTGCCCCAGACACAGTGCAGGAATCATATTCCTACTGCACGAGACACAGAGCAGCAATCACCTCCTACTGTCCCAGACACAGTGCAGGAATCATATCCTACTGTCCCAGACACAGAGCAGGAATCACATCCTACTGTCCCAGACACAGAGCAGGAATCACATCCTACTGTCCCAGACACAGAGCAGGGATCACATCCCACTGCCCCATACACAGAGCAAGAATCACATCCTACTGTCCCAGACACAGAGCAGGGATCACATCCCACTGCCCCATACACAGAGCAGGAATCACATCCTTCTGTCCCAGACACAGTGCAGGAATCAAATCCTACTATAGCAGACACAGAGCAGAAATCACATCCTACTGTCCCAGACAGAGAGCAGGAATCACATCCGACTGTCCCAGACACAGAGCAGGAATCACATCCTCCTGTCGCAGACAGAGAGCAGGAATTACATCCCACTGCCCTCGACACAGTGCAGGAATCATATCCTACTATCCCACATTGTGGGAATCACATTCTACTGTCCCAGACACAGAGCAGGAATCACATCCTCCTGTCCCAGACAGAGAGAAGGAATCACATCCCACTGCCCCAGACACAGAGCAGGAATCACTTCCTATTGTACCAGACACAGTGCAGGAATCATATCCTACTATCCCAGACACAGTGCAGGAATCAAAGCCTACTGCCCCAGACACAGAGCAGGAATCATATCCCACTGCCCCAGACACAGAGCAGGAATCACATCCTTCTGTCCCAGACACAGTGCAGGAATCAAATCCTACTGTCCCAGACACAGAGCAGGAATCACATCCTACTGTCCCAGACAGAGAGCAGGAATCACATCCGACTGTCCCAGACACAGAGCAGGAATCACATCCTAATGTCGCAGACATAGAGCAGGAATCACATCCCACTGCCCTAGACACAGTGCAGGAATCATATCCTACTATCCCAAACACATTGCGGGAATCACATTCTACTGTCACAGACACAGTGCAGGAATCATATCCTACTATCCCAGACAGAGTGCAGGAATCACATCCTTCTGTCCCAGACACATTGCAGGAATCAAATCCTACTGTCCCAGACACAGAGCAGGAATCACATCCTACTGTCCCCGACACAGAGCAGGAATCAAATTCTACTGTCCCAGACACAGAGCAGGAATCACATCCTACTGTCCCAGACACAGAGCAGGAATCACATGCTCCTGCCCCAGACACAGTGCAGGAATCATATTCCTACTGCACGAGACACAGAGCAGCAATCACCTCCTACTGTCCCAGACACAGTGCAGGAATCACAGCCTACAGCCCCAGACACTGAGCAGGAATCATATCCCACTGCCCCAGAGACAGAGCAGGAATCCCATCCTACTGTCCCAGACACATTGCAGGAATCAAACCATATTGTTCCAGACACAGAGCAGGAATCACATCCTACTGTCCCAGACACAGTGCAGGAATCACATCCTACTGTCCCAGACACAGTGCAGGAATCAAATCCTACTGTCCCAGACACAGAGCAAGAATCACATCCTACTGTCCCAGACGCAGTGCAGGAATCACATCCTACTGTCCCAGACACAGAGCAGGAATCACATCCTTCTGTCCCAGACACAGTGCAGGAATCACATCCCACTGTCCCAGACACAGAGCAGGTATCATATCCTACTATCCCAGACACAGTGCAGGAATCACATCCTACTGTCCCAGACACAGAGCAGGAACCACATCCTCCTGTCCCAGACACAGAGCAGGAATCACATCCTATTGTCCCAGACACAGAGCAGCAATCATATCCTTCTATCCCAGACACAGTGCAGGAATCACATCCCATTGCCCCAGACAAAGAGCAGGAATCACATCCTACTGTCCCAGACACAGAGCAGGAATCACATCCTTCTGTCCCAGACACAGAGCAGGAATCACATCCTACTGTCCCAGACAGAGAGCAGGAATCACATCCGACTGTCCCAGACACAGAGCAGGAATCACATCCTACTGTCGCAGACATAGAGCAGGAATCACATCCCACTGCCCTAGACACAGTGCAGGAATCATATCCTACTATCCCAAACACATTGCGGGAATCACATTCTACTGTCACAGACACAGTGCAGGAATCATATCCTACTATCCCAGACAGAGTGCAGGAATCACATCCTTCTGTCCCAGACACATTGCAGGAATCAAATCCTACTGTCCCAGACACAGAGCAGGAATCACATCCTACTGTCCCCGACACAGAGCAGGAATCAAATTCTACTGTCCCAGACACAGAGCAGGAATCACATCCTACTGTCCCAGACACAGAGCAGGAATCACATGCTCCTGCCCCAGACACAGTGCAGGAATCATATTCCTACTGCACGAGACACAGAGCAGCAATCACCTCCTACTGTCCCAGACACAGTGCAGGAATCACAGCCTACTGCCCCAGACACTGAGCAGGAATCATATCCCACTGCCCCAGAGACAGAGCAGGAATCACATCCTACTGTCCCAGACACATTGCAGGAATCAAACCATACTGTTCCAGACACAGAGCAGGAATCACATCCTACTGTCCCAGACACAGTGCAGGAATCACATCCTACTGTCCCAGACACAGTGCAGGAATCAAATCCTACTGTCCCAGACACAGAGCAAGAATCACATCCTACTGTCCCAGACGCAGTGCAGGAATCACATCCTACTGTCCCAGACACAGAGCAGGAATCACATCCTTCTGTCCCAGACACAGTGCAGGAATCACATCCCACTGTCCCAGACACAGAGCAGGTATCATATCCTACTATCCCAGACACAGTGCAGGAATCACATCCTACTGTCCCAGACACAGAGCAGGAACCACATCCTCCTGTCCCAGACACAGAGCAGGAATCACATCCTATTGTCCCAGACACAGAGCAGCAATCATATCCTTCTATCCCAGACACAGTGCAGGAATCACATCCCATTGCCCCAGACAAAGAGCAGGAATCACATCCTACTGTCCCAGACACAGAGCAGGAATCACATCCTTCTGTCCCAGACACATTGCAGGAATCACATTCTACTGTCCCAGACAAAGAGCAGGAATCACATCCTTCTGTCCCAGACACAGAGCAGGAATCACATCCTATTGTACCAGACACAGTGCAGGAATCATATCCTACTATCCCAGACACAGTGCAGGAATCACAGCCTACTGCCCCAGACACAGAGCAGCAATCATATCCCACTGCCCCAGACACAGAGCAGGAATCACATCCTTCTGTCCCAGACTCTTTGCAGGAATCACATCCGACTGTCCCAGACACAGAGCAGGAATCACATCCTACTGTCGCAGACATAGAGCAGCAATCACATCCCACTGCCCTAGACACAGTGCAGGAATCATATCCTACTATCCCAAACACATTGCGGGAATCACATTCTACTGTCCCAGACACAGTGCAGGAATCATATCCTACTATCCCAGACAGAGTGCAGGAATCACATCCTTCTGTCCCAGACACAGTGCAGGAATCAAATCCTACTGTCCAAGACACAGAGCAGGAATCACATCCTACTGTCCCCGACACAGAGCAGGAATCAAATCCTACTGTCCCAGACACAGAGCAGGAATCACATCCTACTGTAGCAGACATAGAGCAGGAATTACATCCCACTGCCCCAGACAAAGAGCAGGAATCACATCCCACTGCCCCAGACACAGAGCAGGAATCACATTCTACTGTCCCAGACACAGAGCAGGAATCACA
Organism: Pristiophorus japonicus; assembly: GCF_044704955.1. Lineage (NCBI taxonomy): Eukaryota > Metazoa > Chordata > Chondrichthyes > Pristiophoridae > Pristiophorus > Pristiophorus japonicus. The sequence goes on along the minus strand of NC_091998.1, from coordinate 29,395,185 downwards.
TCCTTCTGTCCCAGACACAGAGCAGGAATCACTTCCTATTGTACCAGACACAGTGCAGGAATCATATCCTACTATCCCAGACACAGTGCAGGAATCACAGCCTACTGCCCCAGACACAGAGCAGCAATCATATCCCACTGCCCCAGACACAGAGCAGGAATCACATCCTTCTGTCCCAGACACTTTGCAGGAATCAAATCCTACTGTCCCAGACACAGAGCAGGAATCACATCCTACTGTCCCAGACAGGGAGCAGGAATCACATCCGACTGTCCCAGACACAGAGCAGGAATCACATCCCACTGCCCTAGACACAGTGCAGGAATCATATCCTACTATCCCAAACACATTGCGGGAATCACATTCTACTGTCCCAGACACAGTGCAGGAATCATATCCTACTATCCCAGACAGAGTGCAGGAATCACATCCTTCTGTCCCAGACACAGAGCAGGAATCACATCCTACTGTCCCCGACACAGAGCAGGAATCAAATCCTACTGTCCCAGACACAGAGCAGGAATCACATCCTACTGTCCCAGACACAGTGCAGGAATCACATCCTACTGTAGCAGACATAGAGCAGGAATTACATCCCACTGCCCCAGACAAAGAGCAGGAATCACATCCCACTGCCCCAGACACAGAGCAGGAATCACATCCTACTGTCCCAGACACAGAGCAGGAATCACATCCTTCTGTCCCAGACACATTGCAGGAATCACATTCTACTGTCCCAGACAAAGAGCAGGAATCACATCCTTCTGTCCCAGACACAGAGCAGGAATCACATCCGATTGTACCAGACACAGTGCAAGAATCATATCCTACTATCCCAGACACAGTGCAGGAATCACAGCCTACTGCCCCAGACACAGAGCAGCAATCATATCCCACTGCCCCAGACACAGAGCAGGAATCATATCCTTCTGTCCCAGACACAGTGCAGGAATCAAATCCTACTGTCCCAGACACAGAGCAGGAATCACATCCTACTGTCCCAGACAGAGAGCAGGAATCACATCCGACTGTCCCAGACACAGAGCAGGAATCACATCCTACTGTCGCAGACATAGAGCAGGAATCACATCCCACTGCCCTAGACACAGTGCAGGAATCATATCCTACTATCCCAGACACAGTGCAGGAATCACAGCCTACTACCCCAGACACAGAGCAGGAATCATATCCCACTGCCCCAGACACAGAGCAGGAATCACATCCTTCTGTCCCAGACACAATGCAGGAATCGAATCCCACTGCCCCAGACACAGTGCAGGAATCACATCCCACTGTCCCAGACACAGTGCAGGAATCACATCCTACTGTCCCAGACACAGAGCAGGAATCACATCCTACTGTCCCAGACACAGAGCAGGAATCACATCCTTCTGTCCCAGACACAGTGCAGGAATCAAATCCTACTATAGCAGACACAGAGCAGAAATCACATTCTACTATCCCAGACAGAGTGCAGGAATCACATCCTTCTGTCCCAGACACAGTGCAGGAATCAAATCCTACTTTCCCAGACACAGAGCAGGAATCACATCCTACTGTCCCCGACACAGAGCAGGAATCAAATCCTACTGTCCCAGACACAGAGCAGGAATCACATCCTACTGTCCCAGACACAGTGCAGGAATCACATCCTACTGTAGCAGACATCGAGCAGGAATTACATCCCACTGCCCCAGACAAAGAGCAGGAATCACATCCCACTGCCCCAGACACAGAGCAGGAATCACATCCTACTGTCCCAGACACAGAGCAGGAATCACATCCTTCTGTCCCAGACACATTGCAGGAATCACATTCTACTGTCCCAGACAAAGAGCAGGAATCACATCCTTCTGTCCCAGACACAGAGCAGGAATCACATCCTATTGTCCCAGACACAGTGCAGGAATCATATCCTACTATCCCAGACACAGTGCAGGAATCACAGCCTACTACCCCAGACACAGAGCAGGAATCATATCCCACTGCCCCAGACACGGAGCAGGAATCACATCCTTCTGTCCCAGACACAATCCAAGAATCAAATACGACTGTCCCAGACACATTGCGGGAATCACATTCGACTGTCCCAGACACAGTGCAGGAATCATATCCTACTATCCCAGACAGAGTGCAGGAATCACATCCTACTGTGTCCGACACAGAGCAGGAATCACAGCCTACTGTCGCAGACATAGAGCAGGAATCACATCCTTCTGTCCCAGACACAATGCAGGAATCAAATCCGACTGTCCCAGACACATTGCGGGAATCACATTCGACTGTCCCAGACACAGTGCAGGAATCATATCCTACTTTCCCAGACAGAGTGCAGGAATCACATCCTACTGTCCCCGACACAGAGCAGGAATCACAGCCTACTGTTGCAGACATAGAGCAGGAATCACATCCCACTGCCCTAGACACAGTGCAGGAATCATATCCTACTATCCCAAACACATTGCGGGAATCACATTCTACTGTCCCAGACACAGTGCAGGAATCATATCCTACTATCCCAGACAGAGTGCAGGAATCACATCCTACTGTCCCCGACACAGAGCAGGAATCACATCCTCCTGTCCCAGACACAGAGTAGGAATCACATCCCACTGCCCCAGACACAGAGCAGGAATCGAATCCCACTGCCCCAGACACAGTGCAGGAATCACATCCCACTGTCCCAGACACAGTGCAGGAATCACATCCTACTGTCCCAGACACAGAGCAGGAATCACATCCTCCTGTCCCAGACACAGAGCAGGAATCACATCCTCCTGTCCCAGACACAGAGCAGGAATCACATCCTTCTATCCAAGACACAGTGCAGGAATCATATCCCACTGCCCCAGACACAGAGCAGGAATCGAATCCCACTGCCCCAGACACAGAGCAGGAATCACATCCTATTGTCCCAGACACAGAGCAGGAATCACATCCTTCTGTCCCAGACACAGTGCAGGAATCAAATCCTACTGTCCCAGACACAGAGCAGGAATCACATCCTACTGCCCCAGACAGAGAGCAGGAATCACATCCGACTGTCCCAGACACAGAGCAGGAATCACATCCTACTGTCGCAGACATAGAGCAGGAATCACATCCCACTGCCCTAGACACAGTGCAGGAATCATATCCTACTATCCCAAACACATTGCGGGAATCACATTCTACTGTCCCAGACACAGTGCAGGAATCATATCCTACTATCCCAGACAGAGTGCAGGAATCACATCCTTCTGTCCCAGACACAGTGCAGGAATCAAATCCTACTGTCCCAGACACAGAGCAGGAATCACATCCTACTGTCCCCGACACAGAGCAGGAATCAAATCCGACTGTTCCAGACACAGAGCAGGAATCACATCCTACTGTCCCAGACACAGTGCAGGAATCAAATCCTACTGTCCCAGACACAGAGCAGGAATCACATCCTACTGTCCCAGACGCAGTGCAGGAATCACATCCTACTGTCCCAGACACAGAGCAGGAATCACATCCTACTGCAGCAGACATAGAGCAGGAATCACATCCTACTATCCCAGACACAGTACAGGAATCACATCCCACTGTCCCAGACACAGAGCAGGAATCATATCCTACTATCCCAGACACAGAGCAGGAATCACATCCTACTGTCCCAGACACAGAGCAGGAATCACATCCCACTGCCCCAGACAAAGAGCAGGAATCACATTCTACTGCCCCAGACACAGAGCAGGAATCACATCCTACTGTCCCAGACACAGAGCAGTAATCACATCCTCCTGTCCCAGACACAGAGCAGGAATCACATCCACCTGCCCCAGACACAGTGCAGGAATCACATCCTACTGTACCAGACACACAGCAGGAATTACATCACACTGCCCCAGACAAAGAGCAGGAATCACATCCCACTGCCCCAGACAGAGAGCAGGAATCACATCCTACTGTCCCAGACACAGAGCAGGAATCACATCCTTCTGTCCCAGACACATTGCAGGAATCACATTCTACTGTCCCAGACAAAGAGCAGGAATCACATCCTTCAGTCCCAGACACAGAGCAGGAATCACATCCTATTGTACCAGACACAGTGCAGGAATCATATCCTACTATCCCAGACACAGTGCAGGAATCACAGCCTACTGCCCCAGACACAGAGTAGCAATCATATCCCACTGCCCCAGACACAGAGCAGGAATCACATCCTTCTGTCCCAGACACTTTGCAGGAATCAAATCCTACTGTCCCAGACACAGAGCAGGAATCACATCCTACTGTCCCAGACAGAGAGCAGGAATCACATCCGACTGTCCCAGACACAGAGCAGGAATCACATCCTACTGTCGCAGACATAGAGCAGGAATCACATCCCACTGCCCTAGACACAGTGCAGGAATCATATCCTACTATCCCAAACACATTGCGGGAATCACATTCTACTGTCCCAGACACAATGCAGGAATCATATCCTACTATCCCAGACAGAGTGCAGGAATCACATCCTTCTGTCCCAGACACAGTGCAGGAATCAAATCCTACTTTCCCAGACACAGAGCAGGAATCATATCCTACTGTCCCCGACACAGAGCAGGAATCAAATCCTACTGTCCCAGACACAGAGCAGGAATCACATCCTACTGTCCCAGACACAGTGCAGGAATCACATCCAACTGTAGCAGACATAGAGCAGGAATTACATCCCACTGCCCCAGACAAAGAGCAGGAATCACATCCCACTGCCCCAGACACAGAGCAGGAATCACATCCTACTGTCCCAGACACAGAGCAGGAATCACATCCTTCTGTCCCAGACACATTGCAGGAATCACATTCTACTGTCCCAGACAAAGAGCAGGAATCACATCCTTCTGTCCCAGACACAGAGCAGGAATCACATCCTATTGTACCAGACACAGTGCAGGAATCATATCCTACTATCCCAGACACAGTGCAGGAATCACAGCCTACTGCCCCAGACACAGAGCAGCAATCATATCCCACTGCCCCAGACACAGAGCAGGAATCATATCCTTCTGTCCCAGACACAGTGCAGGAATCAAATCCTACTGTCCCAGACACAGAGCAGGAATCACATCCTACTGTCCCAGACAGAGAGCAGGAATCACATCCGACTGTCCCAGACACAGAGCAGGAATCACATCCTACTGTCGCAGACATAGAGCAGGAATCACATCCCACTGCCCTAGACACAGTGCAGGAATCATATCCTACTATCCCAAACACATTGCGGGAATCACATTCTACTGTCCCAGACACAGTGCAGGAATCATATCCTACTATCCCAGACAGAGTGCAGGAATCACATCCTTCTGTCCCAGACACAGTGCAGGAATCAAATCCTACTGTCCCAGACACAGAGCAGGAATCACATCCTACTGTCCCCGACACAGAGCAGGAATCATATCCTTCTGTCCCAGACACAGTGCAGGAATCATATCCTACTGTCCCAGACACACAGCAGGAATCACATCCTACTGTCCCAGACAGAGAGCAGGAATCACATCCGACTGTCCCAGACACAGAGCAGGAATCACATCCTACTGTCGCAGACATAGAGCAGGAATCACATCCCACTGCCCTAGACACAGTGCAGGAATCATATCCTACTATCCCAAACACATTGCAGGAATCACATTCTACTGTCCCAGACACAGTGCAGGAATCAAATCCTACTGTCCCAGACACAGAGCAGGAATCACATCCTACTGTCCCCGACACAGAGCAGGAATCATATCCTACTGTCCCAGACACAGAGCAGGAATCACATCCTACTGTTCCAGACACAGTGCAGGAATCACATCCTACTGTAGCAGACATAGAGCAGGAATCACATCCTACTATCCCAGACACAGTGCAGGAATCACATCCCACTGTCCCAGACACAGAGCAGGAATCATATCCTACTATACCAGACACAGTGCAGGAATCACATCCTACTGTCCCAGACACAGAGCAGGAATCACATCCTACTGCCCCAGACACAGAGCAGGAATTATATCATACTGTCCCAGACGCAGAGCAGGAATCATATCCTCCTATCCCAGACACGGTGCAGGAATCACATCCTTCTGTCCCAGACACATTGCAGGAATCACATTCTACTGTCCCAGACAAAGAGCAGGAATCACATCCTTCTGTCCCAGACACAGAGCAGGAATCACATCCTATTGTACCAGACACAGTGCAGGAATCATATCCTACTATCCCAGACACAGTGCAGGAATCACAGCCTACTGCCCCAGACACAGAGCAGGAATCATATCCCACTGCCCCAGACACAGAGCAGGAATCACATCCTTCTGTCCCAGACACAATGCAGGAATCAAATCCGACTGTCCAAGACACAGAGCAGGAATCACATCCTACTGTCGCAGACACAGAGCAGGAATCACATCCCACTGCCCTAGACACAGTGCAGGAATCATATCCTACTATCCCAAACACATTGCGGGAATCACATTCTACTGTCCCAGACACAGTGCAGGAATCATATCCTACTATCCCAGACAGAGTGCAGGAATCACATCCTACTGTCCCCGACACAGAGCAGGAATCACATCCTCCTGTCCCAGACACAGAGCAGGAATCACATCCCACTGCCCCAGACACAGAGCAGGAATCGAATCCCACTGCCCCAGACACAGTGCAGGAATCACATCCCATGGTCCCAGACACAGTGCAGGAATCACATCCTACTGTCCCAGACACAGAGCAGGAATCACATCCTCCTGTCCCAGACACAGAGCAGGAATCACATCCTCCTGTCCCAGACACAGAGCAGGAATCGAATCCCACTGCCCCAGACACAGAGCAGGAATCACATCCTATTGTCCCAGACACAGAGCAGCAATCACATCCCATAGCCCCAGACACAGTGTCGGAATCACATCCAACTATCCCAGATACAGTGCAGGAATCACATCCAACTATCCCAGATACAGTGCAGGAATCACATCCTGCTGCCCCAGACACATAACAGGAATCATATCCTACTGTCCCAGACACAGTGCAGGAATCACATCCTACTGCCCCAGACACAGAGCAGGAATCATATCCTACTATCCCAGACACAGTGCAGGAATCACAGCCTACTGCCCCAGACACAGAGCAGGTATCATATCCCACTGCCCCAGACACAGAGCAGGAATCACATCCTTCTGCCCCAGACATAGTGCAGGAAACAAATCCTACTGTCCCAGACACAGAGCAGGAATCACATCCCACTGTCCCAGACAGAGAGCAGGAATCACATCCGACTGTCCCAGACACAGAGCAGGAATCACATCCTGCTGTCGCAGACATAGAGCAGGAATCACATCCTACTGTCCCAGACACAGTGCAGGAATCAAATCCTACTGTCCCAGACACAGAGCAAGAATCACATCCTACTGTCCCAGACGCAGTGCAGGAATCACATCCTACTGTCCCAGACACAGAGCAGGAATCACATCCTTCTGTCCCAGACACAGTGCAGGAATCACATCCCACTGTCCCAGACACAGAGCAGGTATCATATCCTACTATCCCAGACACAGTGCAGGAATCACATCCTACTGTCCCAGACACAGAGCAGGAACCACATCCTCCTGTCCCAGACACAGAGCAGGAATCACATCCTATTGTCCCAGACACAGAGCAGCAATCATATCCTTCTATCCCAGACACAGTGCAGGAATCACATCCCATTGCCCCAGACAAAGAGCAGGAATCACATCCTACTGCCCCAGACACAGAGCAGGAATCACATCCTACTGTCCCAGACACAGAGCAGTGATCACATCCTCCTGTCCCAGACACAGAGCAGGAATCACATCCTCCTGCCCCAGACACAGTGCAGGAATCACATCCTACTGTACCAGACACACAGCAGGAATTACATCCCACTGCCCCAGAAAAAGAGGAGGAATCACATCCCACTGCCCCAGACAAAGAGCAGGAATCACATCCTACTGTCCCAGACACAGAGCAGGAATCACATCCTTCTGTCCCAGACACATTGCAGGAATCACATTCTACTGTCCCAGACAAAGAGCAGGAATCACATCCTTCTGTCCCAGACACAGAGCAGGAATCACATCCTATTGTACCAGACACAGTGCAGGAATCATATCCTACTATCCCAAACACATTGCGGGAATCACATTCTACTGTCCCAGACACAGTGCAGGAATCATATCCTACTATCCCAGACACAGAGCAGGAATCACATCCTTCTGTCCCAGACACAGTGCAGGAATCAAATCCTACTGTCCAAGACACAGAGCAGGAATCACATCCTACTGTCCCCGACACAGAGCAGGAATCAAATCCTACTGTCCCAGACACAGAGCAGGAATCACATCCTACTGTAGCAGACATAGAGCAGGAATTACATCCCACTGCCCCAGACAAAGAGCAGGAATCACATCCCACTGCCCCAGACACAGAGCAGGAATCACATTCTACTGTCCCAGACACAGAGCAGGAATCACATCCTTCTGTCCCAGACACAGAGCAGGAATCACTTCCTATTGTACCAGACACAGTGCAGGAATCATATCCTACTATCCCAGACACAGTGCAGGAATCACAGCCTACTGCCCCAGACACAGAGCAGCAATCATATCCCACTGCCCCAGACACAGAGCAGGAATCACATCCTTCTGTCCCAGACACTTTGCAGGAATCAAATCCTACTGTCCCAGACACAGAGCAGGAATCACATCCTACTGTCCCAGACAGGGAGCAGGAATCACATCCGACTGTCCCAGACACAGAGCAGGAATCACATCCCACTGCCCTAGACACAGTGCAGGAATCATATCCTACTATCCCAAACACATTGCGGGAATCACATTCTACTGTCCCAGACACAGTGCAGGAATCATATCCTACTATCCCAGACAGAGTGCAGGAATCACATCCTTCTGTCCCAGACACAGAGCAGGAATCACATCCTACTGTCCCCGACACAGAGCAGGAATCAAATCCTACTGTCCCAGACACAGAGCAGGAATCACATCCTACTGTCCCAGACACAGTGCAGGAATCACATCCTACTGTAGCAGACATAGAGCAGGAATTACATCCCACTGCCCCAGACAAAGAGCAGGAATCACATCCCACTGCCCCAGACACAGAGCAGGAATCACATCCTACTGTCCCAGACACAGAGCAGGAATCACATCCTTCTGTCCCAGACACATTGCAGGAATCACATTCTACTGTCCCAGACAAAGAGCAGGAATCACATCCTTCTGTCCCAGACACAGAGCAGGAATCACATCCTATTGTACCAGACACAGTGCAAGAATCATATCCTACTATCCCAGACACAGTGCAGGAATCACAGCCTACTGCCCCAGACACAGAGCAGCAATCATATCCCACTGCCCCAGACACAGAGCAGGAATCATATCCTTCTGTCCCAGACACAGTGCAGGAATCAAATCCTACTGTCCCAGACACAGAGCAGGAATCACATCCTACTGTCCCAGACAGAGAGCAGGAATCACATCCGACTGTCCCAGACACAGAGCAGGAATCACATCCTACTGTCGCAGACATAGAGCAGGAATCACATCCCACTGCCCTAGACACAGTGCAGGAATCATATCCTACTATCCCAGACACAGTGCAGGAATCACAGCCTACTACCCCAGACACAGAGCAGGAATCATATCCCACTGCCCCAGACACAGAGCAGGAATCACATCCTTCTGTCCCAGACACAATGCAGGAATCGAATCCCACTGCCCCAGACACAGTGCAGGAATCACATCCCACTGTCCCAGACACAGTGCAGGAATCACATCCTACTGTCCCAGACACAGAGCAGGAATCACATCCTACTGTCCCAGACACAGAGCAGGAATCACATCCTTCTGTCCCAGACACAGTGCAGGAATCAAATCCTACTATAGCAGACACAGAGCAGAAATCACATTCTACTATCCCAGACAGAGTGCAGGAATCACATCCTTCTGTCCCAGACACAGTGCAGGAATCAAATCCTACTTTCCCAGACACAGAGCAGTAATCACATCCTACTGTCCCCGACACAGAGCAGGAATCAAATCCTACTGTCCCAGACACAGAGCAGGAATCACATCCTACTGTCCCAGACACAGTGCAGGAATCACATCCTACTGTAGCAGACATCGAGCAGGAATTACATCCCACTGCCCCAGACAAAGAGCAGGAATCACATCCCACTGCCCCAGACACAGAGCAGGAATCACATCCTACTGTCCCAGACACAGAGCAGGAATCACATCCTTCTGTCCCAGACACATTGCAGGAATCACATTCTACTGTCCCAGACAAAGAGCAGGAATCACATCCTTCTGTCCCAGACACAGAGCAGGAATCACATCCTATTGTCCCAGACACAGTGCAGGAATCATATCCTACTATCCCAGACACAGTGCAGGAATCACAGCCTACTGCCCCAGACACAGAGCAGGAATCATATCCCACTGCCCCAGACACGGAGCAGGAATCACATCCTTCTGTCCCAACAACAATGCAGGAATCAAATCCGACTGTCCCAGACACATTGCGGGAATCACATTCGACTGTCCCAGACACAGTGCAGGAATCATATCCTACTATCCCAGACAGAGTGCAGGAATCACATCCTACTGTCCCCGACACAGAGCAGGAATCACAGCCTACTGTCGCAGACAGAGTGCAGGAATCACATCCTACTGTCCCCGACACAGAGCAGGAATCACAGCCTACTGTCGCAGACATAGAGCAGGAATCACATCCTTCTGTCCCAGACACAATGCAGGAATCAAATCCGACTGTCCCAGACACATTGCGGGAATCACATTCGACTGTCCCAGACACAGTGCAGGAATCATATCCTACTATCCCAGACAGAGTGCAGGAATCACATCCTACTGTCCCCGACACAGAGCAGGAATCACAGCCTACTGTTGCAGACATAGAGCAGGAATCACATCCCACTGCCCTAGACACAGTGCAGGAATCATATCCTACTATCCCAAACACATTGCGGGAATCACATTCTACTGTCCCAGACACAGTGCAGGAATCATATCCTACTATCCCAGACAGAGTGCAGGAATCACATCCTACTGTCCCCGACACAGAGCAGGAATCACATCCTCCTGTCCCAGACACAGAGTAGGAATCACATCCCACTGCCCCAGACACAGAGCAGGAATCGAATCCCACTGCCCCAGACACAGTGCAGGAATCACATCCCACTGTCCCAGACACAGTGCAGGAATCACATCCTACTGTCCCAGACACAGAGCAGGAATCACATCCTCCTGTCCCAGACACAGAGCAGGAATCACATCCTCCTGTCCCAGACACAGAGCAGGAATCACATCCTTCTATCCAAGACACAATGCAGGAATCATATCCCACTGCCCCAGACACAGAGCAGGAATCGAATCCCACTGCCCCAGACACAGAGCAGGAATCACATCCTATTGTCCCAGACACAGAGCAGGAATCACATCCTTCTGTCCCAGACACAGTGCAGGAATCAAATCCTACTGTCCCAGACACAGAGCAGGAATCACATCCTACTGCACCAGACAGAGAGCAGGAATCACATCCGACTGTCCCAGACACAGAGCTGGAATCACATCCTACTGTCGCAGACATAGAGCAGGAATCACATCCCACTGCCCTAGACACAGTGCAGGAATCATATCCTACTATCCCAAACACATTGCGGGAATCACATTCTACTGTCCCAGACACAGTGCAGGAATCATATCCTACTATCCCAGACAGAGTGCAGGAATCACATCCTTCTGTCCCAGACACAGTGCAGGAATCAAATCCTACTGTCCCAGACACAGAGCAGGAATCACATCCTACTGTCCCCGACACAGAGCAGGAATCAAATCCGACTGTTCCAGACACAGAGCAGGAATCACATCCTACTGTCCCAGACACAGTGCAGGAATCAAATCCTACTGTCCCAGACACAGAGCAGGAATCACATCCTACTGTCCCAGACGCAGTGCAGGAATCACATCCTACTGTCCTAGACACAGAGCAGGAATCACATCCTACTGCAGCAGACATAGAGCAGGAATCACATCCTACTATCCCAGACACAGTACAGGAATCACATCCCACTGTCCCAGACACAGAGCAGGAATCATATCCTACTATCCCAGACACAGAGCAGGAATCACATCCTACTGTCCCAGACACAGAGCAGGAATCACATCCCACTGCCCCAGACAAAGAGCAGGAATCACATTCTACTGCCCCAGACACAGAGCAGGAATCACATCCTACTGTCCCAGACACAGAGCAGTAATCACATCCTCCTGTCCCAGACACAGAGCAGGAATCACATCCACCTGCCCCAGACACAGTGCAGGAATCACATCCTACTGTACCAGACACACAGCAGGAATTACATCACACTGCCCCAGACAAAGAGCAGGAATCACATCCCACTGCCCCAGACAGAGAGCAGGAATCACATCCTACTGTCCCAGACACAGAGCAGGAATCACATCCTTCTGTCCCAGACACATTGCAGGAATCACATTCTACTGTCCCAGACAAAGAGCAGGAATCACATCCTTCAGTCCCAGACACAGAGCAGGAATCACATCCTATTGTACCAGACACAGTGCAGGAATCATATCCTACTATCCCAGACACAGTGCAGGAATCACAGCCTACTGCCCCAGACACAGAGTAGCAATCATATCCCACTGCCCCAGACACAGAGCAGGAATCACATCCTTCTGTCCCAGACACTTTGCAGGAATCAAATCCTACTGTCCCAGACACAGAGCAGGAATCACATCCTACTGTCCCAGACAGAGAGCAGGAATCACATCCGACTGTCCCAGACACAGAGCAGGAATCACATCCTACTGTCGCAGACATAGAGCAGGAATCACATCCCACTGCCCTAGACACAGTGCAGGAATCATATCCTACTATCCCAAACACATTGCGGGAATCACATTCTACTGTCCCAGACACAATGCAGGAATCATATCCTACTATCCCAGACAGAGTGCAGGAATCACATCCTACTGTCCCAGACACAGTGCAGGAATCACATCCTACTGTAGCAGACATAGAGCAGGAATTACATCCCACTGCCCCAGACAAAGAGCAGGAATCACATCCCACTGCCCCAGACACAGAGCAGGAATCACATCCTACTGTCCCAGACACAGAGCAGGAATCACATCCTTCTGTCCCAGACACATTGCAGGAATCACATTCTACTGTCCCAGACAAAGAGCAGGAATCACATCCTTCTGTCCCAGACACAGAGCAGGAATCACATCCTATTGTACCAGACACAGTGCAGGAATCATATCCTACTATCCCAGACACAGTGCAGGAATCACAGCCTACTGCCCCAGACACAGAGCAGCAATCATATCCCACTGCCCCAGACACAGAGCAGGAATCATATCCTTCTGTCCCAGACACAGTGCAGGAATCAAATCCTACTGTCCCAGACACAGAGCAGGAATCACATCCTACTGTCCCAGACAGAGAGCAGGAATCACATCCGACTGTCCCAGACACAGAGCAGGAATCACATCCTACTGTCGCAGACATAGAGCAGGAATCACATCCCACTGCCCTAGACACAGTGCATGAATCATATCCTACTATCCCAAACACATTGCGGGAATCACATTCTACTGTCCCAGACACAGTGCAGGAATCATATCCTACTATCCCAGACAGAGTGCAGGAATCACATCCTTCTGTCCCAGACACAGTGCAGGAATCAAATCCTACTGTCCCAGACACAGAGCAGGAATCACATCCTACTGTCCCCGACACAGAGCAGGAATCATATCCTACTGTCCCAGACACAGTGCAGGAATCACAGCCTACTGCCCCAGACACAGAGCAGCAATCATATCCCACTGCCCCAGACACAGAGCAGGAATCATATCCTTCTGTCCCAGACACAGTGCAGGAATCATATCCTACTGTCCCAGACACACAGCAGGAATCACATCCTACTGTCCCAGACAGAGAGCAGGAATCACATCCGACTGTCCCAGACACAGAGCAGGAATCACATCCTACTGTCGCAGACATAGAGCAGGAATCACATCCCACTGCCCTAGACACAGTGCAGGAATCATATCCTACTATCCCAAACACATTGCAGGAATCACATTCTACTGTCGCAGACACAGTGCAGGAATCAAATCCTACTGTCCCAGACACAGAGCAGGAATCACATCCTACTGTCCCCGACACAGAGCAGGAATCATATCCTACTGTCCCAGACACAGAGCAGGAATCACATCCTACTGTTCCAGACACAGTGCAGGAATCACATCCTACTGTAGCAGACATAGAGCAGGAATCACATCCTACTATCCCAGACACAGTGCAGGAATCACATCCCACTGTCCCAGACACAGAGCAGGAATCATATCCTACTATACCAGACACAGTGCAGGAATCACATCCTACTGTCCCAGACACAGAGCAGGAATCACATCCTACTGCCCCAGACACAGAGCAGGAATTATATCATACTGTCCCAGACGCAGAGCAGGAATCATATCCTCCTATCCCAGACACGGTGCAGGAATCACATCCTTCTGTCCCAGACACATTGCAGGAATCACATTCTACTGTCCCAGACAAAGAGCAGGAATCACATCCTTCTGTCCCAGACACAGAGCAGGAATCACATCCTATTGTACCAGACACAGTGCAGGAATCATATCCTACTATCCCAGACACAGTGCAGGAATCACAGCCTACTGCCCCAGACACAGAGCAGGAATCATATCCCACTGCCCCAGACACAGAGCAGGAATCACATCCTTCTGTCCCAGACACAATGCAGGAATCAAATCCGACTGTCCCAGACACAGAGCAGGAATCACATCCTACTGTCGCAGACACAGAGCAGGAATCACATCCCACTGCCCTAGACACAGTGCAGGAATCATATCCTACTATCCCAAACACATTGCGGGAATCACATTCTACTGTCCCAGACACAGTGCAGGAATCATATCCTACTATCCCAGACAGAGTGCAGGAATCACATCCTACTGTCCCCGACACAGAGCAGGAATCACATCCTCCTGTCCCAGACACAGAGCAGGAATCACATCCCACTGCCCCAGACACAGAGCAGGAATCGAATCCCACTGCCCCAGACACAGTGCAGGAATCACATCCCATGGTCCCAGACACAGTGCAGGAATCACATCCTACTGTCCCAGACACAGAGCAGGAATCACATCCTCCTGTCCCAGACACAGAGCAGGAATCACATCCTCCTGTCCCAGACACAGAGCAGGAATCACATCCTTCTATCCCAGACACAGTGCAGGAATCATATCCCACTGCCCCAGACACAGAGCAGGAATCGAATCCCACTGCCCCAGACACAGAGCAGGAATCACATCCTATTGTCCCAGACACAGAGCAGCAATCACATCCCATAGCCCCAGACACAGTGTCGGAATCACATCCAACTATCCCAGATACAGTGCAGGAATCACATCCAACTATCCCAGATACAGTGCAGGAATCACATCCTGCTGCCCCAGACACATAACAGGAATCATATCCTACTGTCCCAGACACAGTGCAGGAATCACATCCTACTGCCCCAGACACAGAGCAGGAATCATATCCTACTATCCCAGACACAGTGCAGGAATCACAGCCTACTGCCCCAGACACAGAGCAGGTATCATATCCCACTGCCCCAGACACAGAGCAGGAATCACATCCTTCTGTCCCAGACATAGTGCAGGAAACAAATCCTACTGTCCCAGACACAGAGCAGGAATCACATCCCACTGTCCCAGACAGAGAGCAGGAATCACATCCGACTGTCCCAGACACAGAGCAGGAATCACATCCTCCTGTCGCAGACATAGAGCAGGAATCACATCCCACTGCCCTCGACACAGTGCAGGAATCATATCCTACTATCCCAAACACATTGCGGGAATCACATTCTACTGTCCCAGACACAGTGCAGGAATCATATCCTACTATCCCAGACAGAGTGCAGGAATCATATCCTACTCTCCCAGACACAGAGCAGGAATCACATCCTCCTGCCCCAGACACAGAGCAGGAATCATATCCTACTGCACGAGACACAGAGCAGGAATCACCTCCTACTGTCCCAGACACAGTGCAGGAATCAAATCCTACTGTCCCAGACACAGAGCAGGAATCACATCCTACTGTCCCAGACAGAGAGCAGGAATCACATCCGACTGTCCCAGACACAGAGCAGGAATCACATTCTACTGTCCCAGACAAAGAGCAGGAATCACATCCTTCTGTCCCAGACACAGAGCAGGAATCACATCCTATTGTACCAGACACAGTGCAGGAATCATATCCTACTATCCCAGACACAGTGCAGGAATCACAGCCTACTGCCCCAGACACAGAGCAGCAATCATATCCCACTGCCCCAGACACAGAGCAGGAATCATATCCTTCTGTCCCAGACACAGTGCAGGAATCAAATCCTACTGTCCCAGACACAGAGCAGGAATCACATCCTACTGTCCCAGACAGAGAGCAGGAATCACATCCGACTGTCCCAGACACAGAGCAGGAATCACATCCTACTGTCGCAGACATAGAGCAGGAATCACATCCCACTGCCCTAGACACAGTGCAGGAATCATATCCTACTATCCCAAACACATTGCGGGAATCACATTCTACTGTCACAGACACAGTGCAGGAATCATATCCTACTATCCCAGACAGAGTGCAGGAATCACATCCTTCTGTCCCAGACACAGTGCAGGAATCAAATCCTACTGTCCCAGACACACAGCAGGAATCACATCCTACTGTCCCAGACAGAGAGCAGGAATCACATCCGACTGTCCCAGACACAGAGCAGGAATCACATCCTACTGTCGCAGACATAGAGCAGGAATCACATCCCACTGCCCTAGACACAGTGCAGGAATCATATCCTACTATCCCAAACACATTGCGGGAATCACATTCTACTGTCCCAGACACAGTGCAGGAATCAAATCCTACTGTCCCAGACACAGAGCAGGAATCACATCCTACTGTTCCAGACACAGTGCAGGAATCACATCCTACTGTAGCAGACATAGAGCAGGAATCACATCCTACTATCCCAGACACAGTGCAGGAATCACATCCCACTGTCCCAGACACAGAGCAGGAATCATATCCTACTATACCAGACACAGTGCAGGAATCACATCCTACTGTCCCAGACACAGAGCAGGAATCACATCCTACTGACCCAGACACAGAGCAGGAATTATATCATACTGTCCCAGACGCAGACAGGAATCATATCCTCCTATCCCAGACACGGTGCAGGAATCACATCCTTCTGTCCCAGACACATTGCAGGAATCACATTCTACTGTCCCAGACAAAGAGCAGGAATCACATCCTTCTGTCCCAGACACAGAGCAGGAATCACATCCTATTGTACCAGACACAGTGCAGGAATCATATCCTACTATCCCATACACAGTGCAGGAATCACAGCCTACTGCCCCAGACACAGAGCAGGAATCATATCCCACTGCCCCAGACACAGAGCAGGAATCACATCCTTCTGTCCCAGACACAATGCAGGAATCAAATCCGACTGTCCCAGACACAGAGCAGGAATCACATCCTACTGTCGCAGACACAGAGCAGGAATCACATCCCACTGCCCTAGACACAGTGCAGGAATCATATCCTACTATCCCAAACACATTGCGGGAATCACATTCTACTGTCCCAGACACAGTGCAGGAATCATATCCTACTATCCCAGACAGAGTGCAGGAATCACATCCTACTGTCCCCGACACAGAGCAGGAATCACATCCTCCTGTCCCAGACACAGAGCAGGAATCACATCCCACTGCCCCAGACACAGAGCAGGAATCGAATCCCACTGCCCCAGACACAGTGCAGGAATCACATCCCATGGTCCCAGACACAGTGCAGGAATCACATCCTACTGTCCCAGACACAGAGCAGGAATCACATCCTCCTGTCCCAGACACAGAGCAGGAATCACATCCTCCTGTCCCAGACACAGAGCAGGAATCACATCCTTCTATCCCAGACACAGTGCAGGAATCATATCCCACTGCCCCAGACACAGAGCAGGAATCGAATCCCACTGCCCCAGACACAGAGCAGGAATCACATCCTATTGTCCCAGACACAGAGCAGCAATCACATCCCATAGCCCCAGACACAGTGTCGGAATCACATCCAACTATCCCAGATACAGTGCAGGAATCACATCCAACTATCCCAGATACAGTGCAGGAATCACATCCTGCTGCCCCAGACATATAACAGGAATCATATCCTACTGTCCCAGACACAGTGCAGGAATCACATCCTACTGCCCCAGACACAGAGCAGGAATCATATCCTACTATCCCAGACACAGTGCAGGAATCACAGCCTACTGCCCCAGACACAGAGCAGGTATCATATCCCACTGCCCCAGACACAGAGCAGGAATCACATCCTTCTGTCCCAGACATAGTGCAGGAAACAAATCCTACTGTCCCAGACACAGAGCAGGAATCACATCCCACTGTCCCAGACAGAGAGCAGGAATCACATCCGACTGTCCCAGACACAGAGCAGGAATCACATCCTCCTGTCGCAGACATAGAGCAGGAATCACATCCCACTGCCCTCGACACAGTGCAGGAATCATATCCTACTATCCCAAACACATTGCGGGAATCACATTCTACTGTCCCAGACACAGTGCAGGAATCATATCCTACTATCCCAGACAGAGTGCAGGAATCACATCCTACTCTCCCAGACACAGAGCAGGAATCACATCCTCCTGCCCCAGACACAGAGCAGGAATCATATCCTACTGCACGAGACACAGAGCAGGAATCACCTCCTACTGTCCCAGACACAGTGCAGGAATCACAGCCTACTGCCCCAGGCACATAGCAGGAATCACATCCTACTGTCCCAGACACAGTGCAGGAATCACATCCTACTGTCCCAGACGCAGTGCAGGAATCACATCCTACTGTCCCAGACACAGAGCAGGAATCACATCCTACTGCAGCAGACATAGAGCAGGAATCACATCCTACTATCCCAGACACAGTGCAGGAATCACATCCCACTGTCCCAGACACAGAGCAGGAATCATATCCTACTATCCCAGACACAGTGCAGGAATCACATCCTACTGTCCCAGACACAGAGCAGGAATCACATCCTCCTGTCCCAGACACAGAGCATGAATCACATCCTATTGTCCCAGACACAGAGCAGCAATCATATCCTACTGTCCCAGACACAGTGCAGGAATCACATCCTACTGTCCCAGACACAGAGCAGGAATCACATCCCACTGCCCCAGACAAAGAGCAGGAATCACATTCTACTGCCCCAGACACAGAGCAGGAATCACATCCTACTGTCCCAGACACAGAGCAGTAATCACATCCTCCTGTCCCAGACACAGAGCAGGAATCACATCCTCCTGCCCCAGACACAGTGCAGGAATCACATCCTACTGTACCAGACACACAGCAGGAATTACATCCCACTGCCCCAGACAAAGAGCAGGAATCACATCCTACTGTCCCAGACACAGAGCAGGAATCACATCCTTCTGTCCCAGACACATTGCAGGAATCACATCCTATTGTACCAGACACAGTGCAGGAATCATATCCTACTATCCCAGACACAGTGCAGGAATCACAGCCTACTGCCCCAGACACAGAGCAGCAATCATATACCACTGCCCCAGACACAGAGCAGGAATCATATCCTACTGCACGAGACACAGAGCAGGAATCACCTCCTACTGTCCCAGACACAGTGCAGGAATCACAGCCTACTGCCCCAGACACATAGCAGGAATCACATCCTACTGTCCCAGACACAGTGCAGGAATCACATCCTACTGTCCCAGACGCAGTGCAGGAATCACATCCTACTGTCCCAGACACAGTGCAGGAATCACAGCCTACTGCCCCAGACACAGAGCAGCAATCATATACCACTGCCCCAGACACAGAGCAGGAATCACATCCTTCTGTCCCAGACTCTTTGCAGGAATCAAATCCTACTGTCCCAGACGCAGAGCAGGAATCACATCCTACTGTCCCAGACAGAGAGCAGGAATCACATCCGACTGTCCCAGACACAGAGCAGGAATCACATCCTACTGTCGCAGACATAGAGCAGCAATCACATGCCACTGCCCTAGACACAGTGCAGGAATCATATCCTACTATCCCAAACACATTGCGGGAATCACATTCTACTGTCCCAGACACAGTGCAGGAATCATATCCTACTATCCCAGACAGAGTGCAGGAATCACATCCTTCTGTCCCAGACACAAAGCAGGAATCAAATCCTACTTTCCCAGACACAGAGCAGGAATCACATCCTACTGTCCCCGACACAGAGCAGGAATCAAATCCTACTGTCCCAGACACAGAGCAGGAATCACATCCTACTTTCCCAGACACATTGCAGGAATCACATCCTACTGTCCCAGACACAGAGAAGGAATCACATCCTACTGTCCCAGACACAGTGCAGGAATCACATCCTACTGTAGCAGACATAGAGCAGGAATTACATCCCACTGCCCCAGACAAAGAGCAGGAATCACATCCCACTGCCCCAGACACAGAGCAGGAATCACATCCTACTGTCCCAGACACAGAGCAGGAATCACATCCTTCTGTCCCAGACACATTGCAGGAATCACATTCTACTGTCCCAGACAAAGAGCAGGAATCACATCCTTCTGTCCCAGACACAGAGCAGGAATCACATCCTATTGTACCAGACAGAGTGCAGGAATCACATCCTACTATCCCAGACACAGAGCAGGAATCACATCCTCCTGCCCCAGACACAGAGCAGCAATCATATCCCACTGCCCCAGACACAGAGCAGGAATCATATCCTTCTGTCCCAGACACAGAGCAGGAATCATATCCTACTATCCCAGACACAGTGCAGGAATCACATCCTACTGTCCCAGACACAGAGCAGGAATCACATCCTACTGCCCCAGACACAGAGCAGGAATTATATCATACTGTCCCAGACGCAGAGCAGGAATCATATCCTCCTATCCAGACACGGTGCAGGAATCACATCCTACTGTACCAGACACAGAGCAGGAATCAAATCCTTCTGTCCCAGACACATTGCAGGAATCACATTCTACTGTCCCAGACAAAGAGCAGGAATCACATCCTTCTGTCCCAGACACAGAGCAGGAATCACATCCTATTGTACCAGACACAGTGCAGGAATCATATCCTACTATCCCAGACACAGTGCAGCAATCACAGCCTACTGCCCCAGACACAGAGCAGGAATCATATCCCACTGCCCCAGACAGAGTGCAGGAATCACATCCTTCTGTCCCAGACACAGTGCAGGAATCAAATCCTACTGTCCAAGACACAGAGCAGGAATCACATCCTACTGTCCCAGACACAGAGCAGGAATCACATCCTACTGTCCCAGACACAGTGCAGGAATCACATCCTACTGTACCAGACACAGAGCAGGAATCACATCCTTCTGTCCCAGACACATTGCAGGAATCACATTCTACTGTCCCAGACAAAGAGCAGGAATCACATCCTTCTGTCCCAGACACAGAGCAGGAATCACATCCTATTGTACCAGACACAGTGCAGGAATCATATCCTACTATCCCAAACACATTGCGGGAATCACATTCTACTGTCCCAGACACAGTGCAGGAATCATATCCTACTATCCCAGACAGAGTGCAGGAATCACATCCTGCTGTCCCCGACACAGAGCAGGAATCACATCCTCCTGTCCCAGACACAGAGCAGGAATCACATTCCACTGCCCCAGACACAGAGCAGGAATCGAATCCCACTGCCCCAGACACAGTGCAGGAATCACATCCTACTGTCCCAGACACAGAGCAGGAATCACATCCTCCTGTCCCAGACACAGAGCAGGAATCACATCCTCCTGTCCCAGACACAGAGCAGGAATCACATCCTTCTATCCCAGACACAGTGCAGGAATCATATCCCACTGCCCCAGACACAGAGCAGGAATCGAATCCCACTGCCCCAGACACAGAGCAGGAATCACATCCTATTGTCCCAGACACAGAGCAGCAATCACATCCCACAGCCCCAGACACAGTGTCGGAATCACATCCAACTATCCCAGATACAGTGCAGGAATCACATCCAACTATCCCAGATACAGTGCAGGAATCACATCCTGCTGCCCCAGACACATAACAGGAATCATATCCTACTGTCCCAGACACAGTGCAGGAATCACATCCTACTGCCCCAGACACAGAGCAGGAATCATATCCTACTATCCCAGACACAGTGCAGGAATCACATCCTACTGCCCCAGACACAGAGCAGGAATCACATCCTAATGCCCCAGACTCAGAGCAGGAATCACCTTCTCCTGTCCCAGACACAGTGCAGGAATCAGAGTCTACTGCCCCAGACACAGAACAGGTATCATATCCCACTGCCCCAGACACAGAGCAGGAATCACATCCTTCTGTCCCAGACATAGTGCAGGAAACAAATCCTACTGTCCCAGACACAGAGCAGGAATCACATCCCACTGTCCCAGACAGAGAGCAGGAATCACATCCGACTGTCCCAGACACAGAGCAGGAATCACATCCTCCTGTCGCAGACATAGAGCAGGAATCACATCCCACTGCCCTCGACACAGTGCAGGAATCATATCCTACTATCCCAAACACATTGCGGGAATCACATTCTACTGTCCCAGACATAGTGCAGGAATCATATCCTACTATCCCAGACAGAGTGCAGGAATCACATCCTACTCTCCCAGACACAGAGCAGGAATCACATCCTCCTGCCCCAGACACAGAGCAGGAATCATATCCTACTGCACGAGACACAGAGCAGGAATCACCTCCTACTGTCCCAGACACAGTGCAGGAATCACAGCCTACTGCCCCAGACACATAGCAGGAATCACATCCTACTGTCCCAGACACAGTGCAGGAATCACATCCTACTGTCCCAGACGCAGTGCAGGAATCACATCCTACTGTCCCAGACACAGAGCAGGAATCACATCCTACTGCAGCAGACATAGAGCAGGAATCACATCCTACTATCCCAGACACAGTGCAGGAATCACATCCCACTGTCCCAGACACAGAGCAGGAATCATATCCTACTATCCCAGACACAGTGCAGGAATCACATCCTACTGTCCCAGACACAGAGCAGGAATCACATCCTCCTGTCCCAGACACAGAGCAGGAATCACATCCTATTGTCCCAGACACAGAGCAGCAATCATATCCTACTGTCCCAGACACAGTGCAGGAATCACATCCTACTGTCCCAGACACAGAGCAGGAATCACATCCCACTGCCCCAGACAAAGAGCAGGAATCACATTCTACTGCCCCAGACACAGAGCAGGAATCACATCCTACTGTCCCAGACACAGAGCAGTGATCACATCCTCCTGTCCCAGACACAGAGCAGGAATCACATCCTCCTGCCCCAGACACAGTGCAGGAATCACATCCTACTGTACCAGACACACAGCAGGAATTACATCCCACTGCCCCAGACAAAGAGCAGGAATCACATCCCACTGCCCCAGACACATAGCAGGAATCACATCCTACTGTCCCAGACACAGTGCAGGAATCACATCCTTCTGTCCCAGACTCTTTGCAGGAATCAAATCCTACTGTCCCAGACGCAGAGCAGGAATCACATCCTACTGTCCCAGACAGAGAGCAGGAATCACATCCGACTGTCCCAGACACAGAGCAGGAATCACATCCTACTGTCGCAGACATAGAGCAGCAATCACATCCCACTGCCCTAGACACAGTGCAGGAATCATATCCTACTATCCCAAACACATTGCGGGAATCACATTCTACTGTCCCAGACACAGTGCAGGAATCATATCCTACTATCCCAGACAGAGTGCAGGAATCACATCCTTCTGTCCCAGACACAAAGCAGGAATCAAATCCTACTTTCCCAGACACAGAGCAGGAATCACATCCTACTGTCCCCGACACAGAGCAGGAATCAAATCCTACTGTCCCAGACACAGAGCAGGAATCACATCCTACTTTCCCAGACACATTGCAGGAATCACATCCTACTGTCCCAGACACAGAGAAGGAATCACATCCTACTGTCCCAGACACAGTGCAGGAATCACATCCTACTGTAGCAGACATAGAGCAGGAATTACATCCCACTGCCCCAGACAAAGAGCAGGAATCACATCCCACTGCCCCAGACACAGAGCAGGAATCACATCCTACTGTCCCAGACACAGAGCAGGAATCACATCCTTCTGTCCCAGACACATTGCAGGAATCACATTCTACTGTCCCAGACAAAGAGCAGGAATCACATCCTTCTGTCCCAGACACAGAGCAGGAATCACATCCTATTGTACCAGACAGAGTGCAGGAATCACATCCTACTATCCCAGACACAGAGCAGGAATCACATCCTCCTGCCCCAGACACAGAGCAGCAATCATATCCCACTGCCCCAGACACAGAGCAGGAATCATATCCTTCTGTCCCAGACACAGAGCAGGAATCATATCCTACTATCCCAGACACAGTGCAGGAATCACATCCTACTGTCCCAGACACAGAGCAGGAATCACATCCTACTGCCCCAGACACAGAGCAGGAATTATATCATACTGTCCCAGACGCAGAGCAGGAATCATATCCTCCTATCCAGACACGGTGCAGGAATCACATCCTACTGTACCAGACACAGAGCAGGAATCAAATCCTTCTGTCCCAGACACATTGCAGGAATCACATTCTACTGTCCCAGACAAAGAGCAGGAATCACATCCTTCTGTCCCAGACACAGAGCAGGAATCACATCCTATTGTACCAGACACAGTGCAGGAATCATATCCTACTATCCCAGACACAGTGCAGCAATCACAGCCTACTGCCCCAGACACAGAGCAGGAATCATATCCCACTGCCCCAGACAGAGTGCAGGAATCACATCCTTCTGTCCCAGACACAGTGCAGGAATCAAATCCTACTGTCCAAGACACAGAGCAGGAATCACATCCTACTGTCCCAGACACAGAGCAGGAATCACATCCTACTGTCCCAGACACAGTGCAGGAATCACATCCTACTGTACCAGACACAGAGCAGGAATCACATCCTTCTGTCCCAGACACATTGCAGGAATCACATTCTACTGTCCCAGACAAAGAGCAGGAATCACATCCTTCTGTCCCAGACACAGAGCAGGAATCACATCCTATTGTACCAGACACAGTGCAGGAATCATATCCTACTATCCCAAACACATTGCGGGAATCACATTCTACTGTCCCAGACACAGTGCAGGAATCATATCCTACTATCCCAGACAGAGTGCAGGAATCACATCCTACTGTCCCCGACACAGAGCAGGAATCACATCCTCCTGTCCCAGACACAGAGCAGGAATCACATCCCACTGCCCCAGACACAGAGCAGGAATCGAATCCCACTGCCCCAGACACAGTGCAGGAATCACATCCTACTGTCCCAGACACAGAGCAGGAATCACATCCTCCTGTCCCAGACACAGAGCAGGAATCACATCCTCCTGTCCCAGACACAGAGCAGGAATCACATCCTTCTATCCCAGACACAGTGCAGGAATCATATCCCACTGCCCCAGACACAGAGCAGGAATCGAATCCCACTGCCCCAGACACAGAGCAGGAATCACATCCTATTGTCCCAGACACAGAGCAGCAATCACATCCCACAGCCCCAGACACAGTGTCGGAATCACATCCAACTATCCCAGATACAGTGCAGGAATCACATCCAACTATCCCAGATACAGTGCAGGAATCACATCCTGCTGCCCCAGACACATAACAGGAATCATATCCTACTGTCCCAGACACAGTGCAGGAATCACATCCTACTGCCCCAGACACAGAGCAGGAATCATATCCTACTATCCCAGACACAGTGCAGGAATCACATCCTACTGCCCCAGACACAGAGCAGGAATCACCTTCTCCTGTCCCAGACACAGTGCAGGAATCAGAGTCTACTTCCCCAGACACAGAACAGGTATCATATCCCACTGCCCCAGACACAGAGCAGGAATCACATCCTTCTGTCCCAGACATAGTGCAGGAAACAAATCCTACTGTCCCAGACACAGAGCAGGAATCACATCCCACTGTCCCAGACAGAGAGCAGGAATCACATCCGACTGTCCCAGACACAGAGCAGGAATCACATCCTCCTGTCGCAGACATAGAGCAGGAATCACATCCCACTGCCCTCGACACAGTGCAGGAATCATATTCTACTATCCCAAACACATTGCGGGAATCACATTCTACTGTCCCAGACACAGTGCAGGAATCATATCCTACTATCCCAGACAGAGTGCAGGAATCACATCCTACTCTCCCAGACACAGAGCAGGAATCACATCCTCCTGCCCCAGACACAGAGCAAGAATCATATCCTACTGCACGAGACACAGAGCAGGAATCACCTCCTACTGTCCCAGACACAGTGCAGGAATCACAGCCTACTGCCCCAGACACATAGCAGGAATCATATCCCACTGACCCAGACACAGAGCAGGAATCACATCCTACTGTCCCAGACACAGTGCAGGAATCAAATCCTACTGTCCCAGACACAGAGCAGGAATCACATCCTACTGTCCCAGACACAGAGCAGGAATCACATCCTACTGTCCCAGACACAGAGCAGGAATCACATTCTACTGTCCACAGACACAGACTAGGAATCACATCCTACTGTCCCAGACACAGAGCAGGATTCACATCCTACAGCTGCAGACACAGTGCAGGAATCACATCCTACTGTCCCAGACACAGAGCAGGAATCACATCGTCCTGTCCCAGACACAGAGCAGGAATCACATCCTCCTGTCCCAGACACAGAGCAGGAATCACATCCTTCTATCCCAGACACAGTGCAGGAATCATATCCCACTGCCACAGACACAGAGCAGGAATCGAATCCCACTGCCCCAGACACAGAGCAGGAATCACATCCTATTGTCCCAGACACAGAGCAGCAATCACATCCCACAGCCCCAGACACAGAGCAGGAATCACATCCAACTGCCCCCGACACAGAGCAGGAATCACATCCCACTGCCCCATACACAGAGCAGGAATCACATCCTACTGTCCCAGACACAGTGCAGGAATCACATCCTACTGCCCCAGACACAGTGTCGGAATCACATCCAACTATCCCAGATACAGTGCAGGAATCACATCCAACTATCCCAGATACAGTGCAGGAATCACATCCTGCTGCCCCAGAGACATAACAGGAATCATATCCTACTGTCCCAGACACAGTGCAGGAATCACATCCTGCTGCCCCAGACACAGAGCAGGAATCATATCCTACTATCCCAGACACAGTGCAGGAATCACATCCTACTGCCCCAGACACAGAGCAGGAATCACATCCTAATGCCCCAGACACAGAGCAGGAATCACCTTCTCCTCTCCCAGACACAGTGCAGGAATCACAGCCTACTGCCCCAGACACAGAGCAGGTATCATATCCCACTGCCCCAGACACAGAGCAGGAATCACATCCTTCTGTCCCAGACACAGTGCAGGAAACAATCCTACTGTCCCAGACACAGAGCAGGAATCACATCCCACTGTCCCAGACAGAGAGCAGGAATCACATCCGACTGTCCCAGACACAGAGCAGGAATCACATCCTCCTGTCGCAGACATAGAGCAGGAATCACATCCCACTGTCCTCGACACAGTGCAGGAATCATATCCTACTATCCCAAACACATTGCGGGAATCACATTCTACTGTCCCAGACACAGTGCAGGAATCATATCCTACTATCCCAGACAGAGTGCAGGAATCACATCCTACTGTCCCAGACATAGAGTTGGAATCACATCCTACAGCCCCAGACACAGAGCAGGAATCACATCCTACTGTCCACAGACATAGAGCAGGAATCACATCCTACTGTCCCAGACACAGAGCAGGAATCACATCCTGCTGTCCCGGACACAGAGCAGGAATCACATCCTACAGCCCCAGACACAGAGCAGGAATCACATCCTACAGCCCCAGACACAGAGCAGGAATCACTTCCTACAGCCCCAGACACAGAGCAGGAATCACATCCTACTGCCCCAGACACATAGCAGGAATCACATTCTACTGCCCCAGACACAGAGCAGGAGTCACATCCTACTGTCCCAGACACAGAGCAGGTATCACATCCTACAGCCCCAGACACAGTGTAGGAATCACATCCTACTGCCCCAGACACAGTGCAGGAATCACATCCTACTGCCCCAGACACAGTTCTTGAATCATATCCTACTGCCCCAGGCACAGTGCAGGAATCACATCCAGAGAAAGTTCAACTCTTGGCTATGTGCAGGGCACCCAGTGGATTTGATGAGGGAGTTCTATTGCAAGTCACAGACTGCCTTCCACAACAGAGAGATGTTGCTATCATGTATTTTTTTTTATTCGTTTCCAGATATGGGCGTCCCTTGCAAGGCCGACATTTATTACCCATCCCTAATTGCCCTTGAGAAGGTGATGGTTAGCCGCCTTCTTGAACCGCTGCAGTCCAGGTGGTGAAGGTGCTCCAACAGTGCTTTCGGGAGGGAGTTCCAGGATTTTGACCCAGCAATGATGAAGGGTTAGCCGATATATTTCCAGGTTAGGATTGTGTGTGTCATGAAGGGGAAAGTGGAGTTGATGGTGATCAAATGCGCCTGCTGCCCTTGTCCTTCTAAGTGGTAGAGGTCATGGGTTTGTGAGATGCTGTCGAAGAAGCCTTGGCGAGTTGCTGCAGTGCATCTTGTAGATGGTACACACTGCAGCCACGGTATGCCGTTGGTCTCGCTTGTTGGAGATGGTCATTGCCTGGCATTTGTGTGGCGCAAATGTTGCTTGCCGCTTATCAGCCCAAGTTTGAATGTTATCCAGGTCTTGCTGCATGCGGGCACGGACTGCTTCATAATTTGAGGAGTTGCGAATGGAACTGAACACTGCGCAATCATCAGCGAACTTCCGCACTTCTGACCTTATGATGGAGGGAAGGTGATTGATGAAGCAGCTGAATATGGTTGGGCCTAGGGCACTGCCCTGCGGAATTCCTGCAGCGATGTCCTGGGGTTGGGATGATTGACCTCCAACAACCACAAACCTCTTCCATTGTGCTAGATATGACTCCAGCCAGTGGACTTCAATTTTACTGGGGCTCCTTGATGCCACACTCAGTCAAATGCTGCCTTGATGTCAAGGGCAGTCACTCTCCCCTCACCTCTGGAATTTTGCTTTTTTGTCCATGTTTGGACCAAGGATTTAAAGAGGTCTTGAGCCAAGTGGTCCTGGCAGAACCCAAACGGAGCATCAGTGAGCAAGTTATTGGTGAGTAAGTGCCGCTTGATAGCACTGTTGATGACACCTTCCATCACTTTGCTGATGATTGAGAGTGGGCTGATGGGGCGGTAATTGGCGGGATTGTATTTGTCCTGCTTTTTGTGGACAGGACATACCTGGGCAGTTTTCCATATTGTTGGGTAGATGCCAGTGTTGTAGCTGTACTGGAACAGCTTGGCTAGAGGTGCGGCTAGTTCTGGAGCACAAGTCTTCAGCATAACAGCCAGGATGTTGTCGGGGCCCATAGCCTTTGCTGTATCCAGTGCACTCAGCTGTTTCTTGACATCACGTGGAGTGAATCCAATTGGCTGAAGTCTGGCTTCTGTGAAGGTGGGGACCTCAGGAGGAGGCCGAGATGGATCATCCAATCGACACATCTGGCTGAAGATGGTCAGTTGCTCAAGGCAATGCCACACAAATTGCTTGTGTTCAACAACAGCTGCCGGCATTTCTAGGGCATAGAATATATCCCCAAGGCCCTTCATAGAAAGGGGCAGAGAAAACAGACGAACGAATGTACAGGGACTTGAACACTAGAATTATAGACTGGTTAGCCTGACATCGGTGGTAGGGAAAATGTTGGAATCAATTATTAAAGATGAAATAGCAGCGCATTTGGAAAGCAGTGACAGGATCGGTCCAAGTCAGCATGGATTTATGAAAGGGAAATCATGCTTGACAAATCTTCTAGAATTTTTTGAGGATGTAACTGGTAGAGTGGACAAGGGAGATCCAGTGGATGTGGTGTATTTGGACTTTCAAAAGGCTTTTGACAAGGTCCCACACAAGAGATTGGTGTGCAAAATTAAAGCACATGGTATTGGGGTAATATATTGACGTGGATAGAGAGCTGGTTGGCAGACAGGAAGCAGAGAGTCAGGAATAAACGGGTCCTTTTCGGAATGGCAGGCAGTGACTAGTGGGGTGCCGCAGGGCTCAGTGCTGGGACCCCAGCTATTTACAATATACATCAATGATTTAGATGAATGTAATATCTCCAAGTTTGTAGATGACACTAAGCTGAGTGGCGGTGTGAGCTGTGAGGAGGATACTAAGAGGCTGCAGGGTGACTTGGACAGTTAGGTGAGTGGGCAAATGCATGGCAGATGCAGTATAATGTGGATAAATGTGAGGTTATCCACTTTGGTGGAAAAAACACAAAGACAGAATATTATCTGAATGGTGACAGATTAGGAAAAGGGGAGGTGCAACGAGACCTGGGTGTCATGGTACATCAGTCATTGAAGGTTGGCATGCAGGTACAGCAGGCGGTGAAGAAAGCAAATGACATGTTGGCCTTCATAGCTCGAGGATTTGAGTATAGGAGCAGGGATGTCTCACTGCAGTTGTACAGGACCTTGGTGAGGCCACACCTAGAATGTGTTCAGTTTGGTCTCCTAATCTGAGGAAGGACGTTCTTGCTGTTGAGGGAGTACAGCGAAGGTTCACCAGACTGATTCCCGGGATGGCAGGACTGACATATGAGGAGAGACTGGATCAACTGGGCTTGTATCCACTGGAGTTTAGAAGAATGAGAGGGGATCTCATAGGAACATATAAAATTCTGACGGGATTGGACAGGTTAGAGGCAGGAAGAATGTTCCTGTTGCTGGGGAGTTCCAGAACCAGGAGTCACAGTCTAAGAATAAGGGATAAGTCATTTAGGGCTGAGATGAGGGGAAACTTCTTAACTCAGAGAGTGGTTAACCTGTGGAATTCTCTACCGCAGAAAGTTGTTGAGGCCAGTTTGTTAGATATATTCAAAAGGGATTTAGATATGGCCCTTATGGCCAGGGCAATCAAGGGGTATGGAGAGAAAGCAGCAAAGGGGTACTGAGGTGAATGATGAGCCATGATCATATTGAATGGTGGTGCAGGCTCGAAGGGCCGAAGGGCCTGCTCCTGCACCTAATTTCTATGTTTCTATGTTTCTATGTTAACACATAATCCAAGGTGACACTCCAGTGCAGTACCGGGGAGTGCTGCGGATGAGACATTGAACCACTTCTCAGGTGGATATAAAAGAACCCATGGCACTATTTACGAACATACGAGAAAAAACGGACAGGTAAAGACCCTCTGGTCCATCGAGCCAGCCCCACACAATTGCGATACCTTGTGTAACACAACATGTACACTCCACCCCACCCCAAACCCTGTGATCAATGGGAGAGGCAAATTACCAGATTAACAACCCAGGATAATTTGGGGGAAAAAATCTGGGAAATTCCTCTCCGACCCATTTCAGCGATCGAAACTAGTCCAGGAGATCTCTGTGGCCTTGAATTCCCTGCAGTACCTATCTTCTGTAAGAGGTGATCTCCGTCACAGCCAGAAACAAATCCAGCTTTCGCTTGATGAAAAGCAGGGGAGTTCTCCCCAATGTTCTGGCCAATATTTATCCCTCAACCAACAACTAAAAACGGATTATCTGGTCATTATCAGGTTGCCGTTTGTGGTACCTTGCTGTGCGCAATTTGTGGTGTTTCCTACATTACAACCATGCCCTTCATTGGCTATGAAGCACATTTGGACGTCATGAGGTTGTGAAAGGCGCTATATAAATGGAACTTCTTTCCTTCCCTTTAATGTGGAACAAGCCATCGTGCGATGGTGTCATTGTACTTTCTACATTGTGCGCAGAAATCCCAAATCAGAATGAGTCGGTTCCCTGGGCCGGGGTAGTTGGAGCCTGTAACAGGCCCTGATTTGCCCGCTGTCACCTCAGTCCAATATCCCTCACTTCCCTGGGCTCCCAACAGCCAAGATAGCCAATTGTCCAGGGACATTTCATCACGGTGGCCTCTGGCTGTTCCTTCCCAACAAAGCCAGAATGAATTAGTGATTAAAAAGGATTGTTATGAACAAGTCCTTACACCTTACATTAATTGGAATAGTTGCTGTTAATCACAGTGAAGGAATGTCACCGATTTTCTTGCCTGGAGTCAGGTGTAATATGATCCTTTTTACTGAAAATAACTTGTGGTTCTAACACTCGCTCATTGTCATGGGCTGACAGAGAATGAAGTTCTCAGTTCTAATATTACAACACAGGTCAGTTATGAAACACAGCTGAGTCCGTGCATGTTGCTGCAATAAGCAGGTCTGGGAAAATCCAGGGGAGAGTATGTGCCCTTCCCCCAATTTTCTCCCCTTCTTCCCAAACGCTGGGTTAAGATCCTGTGGCTACCGACAGCCTTGCAGCAACTTACCCAAGTCATCTAACCCGGCAGAGTTAGAAGGTGGAGAAATTTGGCTGCTTTGCGCCTCGCGTTAGCACCTGTAGGGGGTGGTAACGGGGCGCTAAGGGGTCACACGACTGGGCGCGGCAAATTCACCGATGCCTGCGAGCTTCCCTGGTGGTTTTGCGCTGGCGCTAACACTTCCCGCCTCGCTCTCTTGCGCCCCGGAGATCGTGATGTATCCGGTGCGCAGCGCCCCGTTACCGCCACGGATGTGATATTCGCTCCCGCTCCCTGCAGCATCTCCGGGCGTCAACAACGGCAGCTGCAGGGGGCGTGGTCACCTCGGCTGGCCGCTTGGGGAGCGATATTTAAAGGCAGTGGTGGTCAGGTACGGCAAACTTAATTCCTCGCACCAGTCTGGTGCCTTCTGATTGCTTTTCACCGCTGATTTCTGCGTGATTTCTCCGCCCTCCACTCTCTGAGAGCGCTTGGGGCTGTAACGTAAGTCGCGCAGGTCCCATGGCCCCACTGGTGATTGTAGGGTGTTTGCTGTTCACTCTACTCTGATTCCCAGACCTCGGAACTTATAGTGGGAAAGGACAACACGTGCACAAAATTTAGGCTTAACCCAGTGTCCGTTTTATTGCGCAACAAAAAACGATTAAAACTACAGGGCTTAGACTTCTGAGAGAAATTGACTTAAGACATACAATCACCCTTCCTGACTGTAGCTATTGTAGGTGCGTGGTCGTTGATTCCGTGACTGGTTGGTCCTTCTTCTGGCCGTTCTCTGCAGAGCTGTTCCTTTCCTTCTGTGCCTACTTGTGTGTCTGTGTCCGTATATTTATATCCAGATTTTCGATAAGTTTCCTGCTGGGACGAAATTCGATTATTGATCTGTTTAACTGGTTGGTGATGAGTTTGAATGGCTACTAATTTGCACACGGCGTCGACAAGGATATTTCCTTATGCCGAATGCTGTTAGCCAAAAATTTGAATTCAGTTGGGGTCCTTTGTTGTCTGGTCTTATTACAGACTCGATGTCTCCAGTGGCTGTTTTCCCCACCCTGGTCAATCAAGTTCAGGGTCTCACATAACAACTCCATTGTTGTTATGCATGAAGTCAGTTTTATGTCCTCGATAGAATGTTCTTAATTGTCCGACTTAATTCAAAAAGCTTGGATCAATCAATTTTTTAGTTCATGGTCTGCGTGTTTCTGAAGATTAGTACCCTTGCACCACAGAGAGAGAACAGTAAGAATGTTTCAACCCATCGTTGGCCTTTCCCTTTAGGAGAAGGAGCCTCTAATGCCAGCAGCACTGCACTGCATGTTGTTCAGCGCTCTGCTGCTCCCGCCCCTCTCTCACTTAGTGCTCTCAGGGAAGTAGTCCCGCCCGATTTAGTGCTCCACTTCCCTCTTGGAGAGCTAAAACTGAAGCTCCTGGGAGCAGGAAATTATTTTTGCTTGCCGCTACTTTTGCAATAATTAAAAAGTTAATGCCCCAAACGGGGCGCCAAGCAATTTCTCGCCCCAAGTATCGAACCTGAGATGTCCTACACTTTATGGCTAATTATACAGCAAGTGCTGGCTTTACTCAGGGAGTTCAGGCATCTTGTTGCCACACTCATAAGAACATAGAGCAATAAAAGGTCATTCAGTTCACCAAGCCTGCTTCATCCAGACTAGATTTAGACTTCTCGATCCTGGATTTCCCCAGCTCCCACTAGCTCCTGATCCATTCCTTTAAGAAAGACTTGTTCCTTCTCCTCCCTCTCCAGAAAGAAAATCAAGCTCTCATACCAATATCTCGGTAATGTGCTTCCCCAATTGGGCACACCTTACGAACATATGAATATACTCATTGGAGTTTAGAAGACTGAGAGGTAATCTCATTGAAACGTATAAGATTCTGTGGGGGCTTGACAGGGGAGATGCAGAGAGAATGTTTCCTCCCGTGGGGGAATCTAGAACTAGGGGGAATAGTCTCAGAATAAGGGATCGCCCATTTAAAATGGAGACGAAGAAGAATTTCTTCTCTCAGAGGGTTGTGAATCTTTGGAATTCTCTACCCCCAGAGAGCTATGGAGGCTGGGTCATTGAATATATTTAAAGTGGAGATAGACATTTTGAAGAGGAAAGGGAGTCAAGGGTTATGGGGCGCGGGCAGGGAAGTGGAGTTGAGGCCAGGATCAGATCATCCATGATCTTATTGAATGGTGGAGCAGGCTCGAGGGGCCAGATGGCCGACTCCTGCTCCTATTTCTTATGTCCTTATAATGAGCAATGACAGACAGATAAAGACCCTGTGGTCCATCCAGCCTGTCCCACACAATCACAATACCTTGTGTATCGCAACATATACACTCCACCCCACCCCACCCCAAACCATGTGATCTCCTGGGAGAGTCAAAAAACAGATTAAAAAACCCAGGTCAAATTGGGGGGAAAAAAGGGGAAAATTCCTCTCCGACCCATCTAGGCGATGGAAAGTAGTCCAGGAGATCACTCTGGTCGTTAAATTCCCGCAGTAACTCCCTTGGCAATTTGAGTCACACACTGAGGCTAACGATTTCCTACCCAACGCTCACAGTGAGTATCAATCCTCGCTGAGACCGTCCGATCTGGGAACCAGCCCTCAATCCCTTCCTCACAAGATCGCGAGACACTCACGACTGAGGAAGGCCAGTCAGCCCGTCTTATTTCATCCATGTCACAACAACCCTACGCTCCCCCCATTACTGCATTTAATTGTCTCTTAAATGATGCCAGGGTTTTAGCCAACACCGCTGTCCATTCCACGTGTCGATCACTCTCTGTGTGAAAAAGGGCCTCCTGATCTCAGACCTGTTACATCGAATGTACCACACAGAAACGGGTCATTCGGTCCAACTGGTCCGTGCCGGTGTTTATGCTCCACACCAGCCTCTTCCAACCCCTCTCAGTCTATCAGCATCGCGATATATTCTTCTTACGACATCACTAAGAAACACACTACACTAGATGGATCTGACACAGAAACCTGTCATCATGTGACTTTGCACATGACCCTTTTATTATTTACATCAGTAGTTGCAGTACATCAGTAGTCCACCAGAAGGAGCAGAAGTCCACTAGGAGGAGCTCTATTACAAGCATATCCTTCTATTCCTCTCTCCCCCATGTGTTTACAGAACTTCCCCTTAAACATATCCATTCTATTTGCCTCAACCATTCCCTGTGGTGGCGAGTTCCACACTCTCACCACTCTTTGTGGAAAGATGTTTCTCCTGAATTCCCGATTGGATTTATTGGTGACTATCTTATATTGATGGCCCCCAGTTTTGGACCCCACCCCAAGTGAAAACATCTTCTCTACGTCTACCCTATCAAACCCCTTCGTAATCTTAAAGACCTCTATCAGGTCACCCCTCAGCCTTACCTTTTCGAGAGAAATGAGCCTCTGCCTGTTTGGTTTATGCTGTTAGGTATAACCTCTCAGTTCTGATACCAACCTTGCAAATCCTTTTTGCAGCTTCTCCAGTTCCTCTTGGGCCGGCCTTTGCTGAAAAATTGATGGTGACACTAAGAGTGCTCGCTGTTTTTTATGTGTAAATCGGACAGCAACAACCTAAAGTTACCTTTACTAGTTTGAACCTGCATCTCCTTATCTTACTGATGCTCTTGAATTTAAGGTAAGATTAATCCTTTCTTATATACCTCGATAAGACTCGACAGATATCAATTCCGTTCCCATTGAAAGGCATTAAGGACCCAAGTCACGGAATCAGTAACAGAAATGCCCTGCCCTGTGGAGGAAAACGTATTTCTGCTCTAGCCTTGCTGAAGGCTTGTGAATTTTGTCACTGTGACCTCCAGTCCTACATTAAATGTCCAAGTTAAATAGTTCCTTTGCTTCAATCTCATCTACACTTTATTGATTTATTTATTTTAAAGATCTGCGTCGTATTGCCCTGCAATTGTTCTGCTCCAATGAAAATATAATTTAATCACTTGAGGTTTTTTTTCATAACTCAGTGCCCCGAGGCATGGAATCCTCTGGTGCCCTGCCCCGAACCCTCGCTAACGGAGCCGTCTGCTTCTTGAGGTAGGGCGAGCAAAACATTTAAAATTTTACTTAGAAGAGCAGCGGAGTTCTCCCAGTGACCTGGTCAAAATGTATCCCCCAAACAACATTGCTAAAAACAGACTATCTGGTCATTATCTCATCGCTGTTTGTGGGAGTTTGCTGTGCGCAAAAATGGCTGCCGCGTTTCCAACAACAACAACGGTGATTACATTTCAAAAGTACTTCATTGGCTGTGAAATATTTTGGGACCTTCTGAGGATGTGAAAGATGCTATATAAATACAAGTTATTTCTTAAGTGATAAGCAAGGGCGTATTAATGCCGATGAGCCAATTCAGCCAAATGCTTATTGCTTTTGATTCTAAAATGGTTAGATGTGGAGCCGATAGGCGTGGTACTAGATTCAAGAGACATCTTTTCATAGAATCATAGAGTTGGAGAGCACAGGAGGAGGGTATTCGGGCCCATCGTATGTGTCGGCTTTTCGAAGAGCGATCCAATTAGTCCCACTCCCCTGTTCTTTCCCAGCGACCCTGCACAATTCTCCTTTTCAAATAAATAGAGCGCTTGCTCCCAGCCGGTAGCTTTGTGGATCGAAGTTCTCGATCAGGCCAACATCCCCAGCATCGAAGCACTGACCACACTCGACCAGCTCCGTTGGGCGGGCCACATTGTCCGCATGCCCGACACAAGACTCCCAAAGCAAGCGCTCTACTCGGAACTCCTACACGGCAAGCGAGCCCCAGGTGGGCAGAGGAAACGTTTCAAGGACACCCTCACAGCCTCCCTGATAAAGTGCAACATCCCCACCGGCACCTGGGAGTCCCTGGCCAAAGTCCGCCCTAAGTGGAGGAAGAGCATTCGAGAGGGCACTGAGCACCTCGAGTCTCGTCGCCGAGAACATACAGAAATCAAGCGCAGGCAGCAGAAGGAGCGTGAGGCAAACCTGTCCGACCCTCCCTTTCCTTCAACCACTGTCTGTCCCACCTGTGACAGAGTCTGTAATTCCCGTATTGGACTGTACAGTCACCTGAGAACTCACTTTTAGAGTGCAAGCAAGTCTTCCTCAATTTCGAGGGACTGCCTGTGATGATGATGGATGGAAGTGGCAGGATTCCAAACACTGCTTTCTCACAAAGAATGTTGCCCATATTGCGCAGCTGACTGTTGGTTACATAGAATAATATCGAGCGGCCAGCACAGAAACCGCCCATTTGGCCCAACAAGCCATGCTCCACACGAGCCTCCTCCCTCCCCTCTTCACATTGCCCTCTCAACATACCCTTCTGTACCTTCTACATAGTGTCAACTGTGGCTCAGTGGGTAGCACAGTCACCTGAGTCAGAAGGTTGTGAGTTCAAGTCTCACGCCAGGAACTTAAGCACATAAATCTAAGTCAACTGTCCAGTGCAGTGCTGAGGGAACGCTGCACTGTCGGAGATGTTGTTAAACCGAGGCCCCATCTGCTCGTAAAGAGCCCATGGCACTATTTAAAAGAAGAGCAGGCCCCAGTGTCCTGGCCAACATTTACCCCCCAAACAACATAACAAAAAAACAGGTTATCTGCTCATTACCACATTGCTGATTGTGGGAGCTTGCTGTGCGCAAATTGGCTGCCGCATTTCCCACATTACAACAGTGACTACACTCCAAAAGTACTTAATTGGCTGTAAGGCGCTTTGCGACATCTGTTGGTCGTGAAAGGCGCTATATAAATGCAAGTCTTTCTTTCTTTCTCCCTCATGTGTTTATCTAGCTTATACTATTCGCTTCAATCACTCCCTGTGGTAGCGAGTTCCACGTTCTCACCACTCTCTGGGTAGAATTCCCGACTGGATTTATTAGTGACTACCTTATATTTATGGCCTCTAGTTCTGGTATCTCTTCAAGTGGAAACGTCTTCTCTACATCTACCCTATTGAACCCCTTCATAATTTAAAGAACTCTATCAGGTCACCTCTCAACCTTCTACTTTCTAGAGATATGTGCCCTAGCCTCTACAAGGTTTCCTGATCGGTATTACCTCTCACTTCTGGCATCATCCTTATAAATCTTTCCAGTACCTTCTCCAGTGCCTCAGGTTTGTATTAAACAAGAAAATGCTGGAAATACTCAGCGGGTCAGGCAGCATCTGTGGAGAGAGAACATAAGAACATAAGAAATAGGAGCAGGAGTAGGCCATACGGCCCCCCGAGCCTGCTCCGCCATTCAATAAGATCATGGCTAAACTGATCATGGACTCAGCTCCATTTCCCTGCCCGCTCTCCATAACCCCTTATCCCCTTATTGTTTATCTCTGTCTATTTCTGTCTTAAATTTATTCAATGTCCCAGCTTCCACAGCTCTCTGAGGCAGCAAATTCCACAGATTTACAACCCTCTGAGAGAAGAAATTTCTCCTCATCTCTGTTTTAAATGGGCGGCCCCTTATTCTAAGATCGTGCCCTCTAGTTCTAGTCTCCCCCATCAGTGGGAACATCCTCTCTGCATCCACCTTGTCAAGCCCCCTCATAACCTTATACGGTTCAATAAGATCACCTCTCATTCTTCTGAATTCCAATGAGTAGAGGCTCAACATACTCAACCTTTCCTCATAAGTCAACCCCCTCATCCCGGGAATCAACCTAGTGAACCTTCTCTGAACTGCCTCCAAAGCAAGTATATCCTTTCGTAAGTATGGAAACCAAAACTGCACGCAGTATTCCAGGTGTGGCCTCACCAATAGCTTATATAGCTGTAGTAAGACTTCCCTGCTTTTATACTCCATCCCCTTTGCAATAAAGGCCAAGATACCATTGGCCTTCCTGATCACTTGCTGTACCTGCATAGTATCTTTTTGTGTTTCATGCACAAGTACTCCCAGGTCCCACTGTACTACAGCACTTTGCAATCTTTCTCCATTTAAATAATTTTTTCTGCCAAAGTGCATGACCTCACATTTTCCAACATTATGCTCCATCTGCCAAATTTTTGCCCACCCTGTCTATGTCCTTTTGCAGATTTTTTGTGTCCTCCTCACACATTACTTTTCCTCCCGTCGTTGTATCATCAGCAAACTTGGCTACGTTACACTCAGTCTCTTCTTCCAAGTTGTTAATATAGATTGTAAATAGTTGGGGTCCCAGCACTGATCCCTGCGGCACCCCACTAGTTACTGGTTGCCAACCCAAGAATTAACCATTTATCCCAACTCTCTGTTTTCTGTTAGTTAGCCAATCCTCTATCCATGCTAATATATCGCCCCCAACAGAGTTAACGTTTCGGGTCTGTCAGAACTGGAAAATGTTAAAGATGTAACAGGTTTTAAGCAAATGCAGAGGCAGGGAAAGGAGGGGAGTCTGTGATAGGGTGGAGGGTAGAAGAGATTAAATGACACAAGGAATGATGGAGCAAAGCAAAAGGAGATGGTAATGGGATGAGTAAAGAAACAAATTATGGGTCTAGAAGAGCCCTAAATGGCAACACCAAAATCATTTCCAGCAGCTGCTGTCTGACAAAATGGCGGCAGAGGTTATGGTCTGAAATTGTCGCACTCAATGTTGAGTCCAGGAGTGCTTAGTTGAAAGATGAGGTGCTGTTCCTCGAACTTATGTTGAACTTCATTGGAAGTGTAGGAGACCGAGGACGGAGAGATCAGAGTGGGAGTGACAGGTGACCGGAAACTCGGGGTCAACCCTAGGGACTGAATGGAGGTGTTCCGTAAAGCGGTCACCCAATCTGTGTTTGGATTTCCCAATGTAGAGGAGACCACACCATGAGCAGCGAATGCAATATACTAAATTGCAAGAAGTACAAGTAAATCGGTGTTTCATCTGGAAGGAGTGTTTGGGGCCCTGGACAGTGGGCAGGGAGGAGGTGAATCTCCTGCGCTTGCACGGGAAGGTGCCATGGGAATGGGAGGGGCTTCTGGGGGTGATTGAGGAGTGGACCAGGGTGTCACAGAGAGGGCGGTCCCTTCGGAAAGCTGAGGGGGGCGGGGTGGGGAAGATGTGATTGGTGGTGGGATCACGCTGGAGGTGGCGGAGGATGATCCGTTGAACGTGGAAGCCGGTGGGGTGAAAGGTGAGGACAAGGGGAACCGTATCATGGTTCTGGGAGGGAGGGGAAGGGGTGAGAGCAGCAGTGCGGGAAATAGAACGGACACAGTCAACTGCAATGTCAACCACGGAAAAGGGAATCCTCGGTTGAGGAAAATGGAAAACATATCGGAAGCACTGATGTTATTGTCGGAACAGATGCGACGGAGACGGAGTAACTGGGAGAATGGAATAGAGTCCTTACAGGAAGCGGGGAGGAAGGAAGTGTAATCCAGGTAGCTGTGGGAGTCAGTGGGCTTATAGTGGATATTAGTGGCTAGCCCATCCCCAGAGATGGAGATGGAGAAGTCGAGGAAGGGAAGGGAAGAGCCGGAGATGGACTGTGTGAAGGCGAGGGAGGGATGGAAATTAGAAGCAAAGTAGGTGACATTTTCCAGTGCGAGGCGAGAACAGGAAATGGCACCGATAGTTCTCAATGTACTGGAAAAGAGGTGAGGGAGTGGGCCTGGGGACAAAAAATGTTCCACACAAAAAGGCTGGCAAAGCCAGGACCAACACGTTAATGACTATCGGTGCAGTTTCCTGCTCTCTGCAGGTACTGGAGTGAGCTGCTGCCTCTGGATGTGTAAGGGACAGATGGGAAGAAAACTCCAACAGGGAAGAAATACTGCAGGAGCAAGAGAGAGATGGGATGGAGAGGGAGAGAGAGTGAGGATGGAAAAGGAAACATGGGATGAGGGAGAGAGAGGGAGAGGGAGTGAGGGGCGAGAGCGAAAGAGAGGAAGAGAGGGAGAGAGAGATACAGAGAGAAAAAGAGGAACAGAGGAAAGGAGAGAGAGGGAAAAGAGAGTGATATAGAGAAAGAGATGGAGAGATAGAGAGCTGGAGAGAGGGAAATGGAAATATAGAGAGGGAGGTACAGAGAGGTAGAGAAAGTGAGAAATAGAGACAGAGAGAGAGTGAGAAAGAGAAAGGCAGAGAGACAGAGGCAGAGAGAGAGGTAGAGAGCGAAAAAGAGAGAGAAAGACAGAGAGAAAGGTAGAGAGAGAGGTAGAGAGAGAATGGTAGAGAGAGGGGTAGAGAGAGAAAAAGAGGTAGAGAGCGAAAGAGGGAAGTAGAAATAGAGAGGTAGAAAGAGAGCGAGAGAGAGGTAGAGAGAGAGTACTGATGCAGAATGGTCACACCTAGATTTATTAATTAAATCTGAAGGAGGAGTGGTAGTTTGAAGGTCCCAGAGGAGCAGGAAGAACATTAAATTTAATGAACCAGATAAACAATTGATCCCACCCACCCTCTGCAGGGGCAGGCACGGTGCTGCTCAGAAATAGCCAGTTTCTGGGAAATGCAAGTCTCGGATGGCTGGGTAAATGGTACAAGCAACCTTTGACTAAATTCCAAATAGTTTTCAGAGTGATAACAAAGGAGACACTAATTCTGTACAAACTGTAAGCATGTGTATAGAATGAGGTCATCATCAGCACGGGGCGATGGAGGAGAATAACAAGAAGGTAGGCATAGTAACACAACCAAATAAGGAAATGAACTAAGGAATACTGACAGGTCCTAATGAAACGGCAGGTGAGATACAGGTTAAACTGGGCACTGGAGATTTATCGGAATTTAAAAAAAAATTTAATCCTGGGATGTGGGGATTGCTGGCAAGG
This sequence comes from Pristiophorus japonicus, assembly GCF_044704955.1. Classification (NCBI taxonomy): domain Eukaryota; kingdom Metazoa; phylum Chordata; class Chondrichthyes; family Pristiophoridae; genus Pristiophorus; species Pristiophorus japonicus. Next base: position 29,352,710 of record NC_091998.1, on the reverse strand, counting down.
TCGGCATTTATTGCCCATCCCTAGTCACCCTTGAGAAGGTGGTGGTGAGCCGCTTTCTTGAACCACTGCAGTCCGTGTGGTGAAGGTACTCCCACAGTACTGTTTGGGAGGGAGTCCCAGGATTTTGACCCAGCGACGGTGAAGGAACAGCGATATATTTCCAAGTCAGGATGGTGTGGGATTTGGAGGGGAACGTGGAGGTGGTGGTGTTCCCATGCACCTGCTGCCATTGTCCTTCTAGGTGGTAGAGGTCACAGATTTGGGAGGTGCTGCCGAAGAAGCCTTGGTGAGTTGCTACAATGCATCTTGTAGATGGTACACACTGCAGCCACGGTGCGCCGGTGGTGGAGGGAGTGAATGTTGAAGGTGGTGGATGGGGTGCCAATCATGCGGGCTGCTTTGTCCTGGATGGTGTCGAGCTTCTTGAGTGTTGTTGGAGCTGCACTCATCCAGGCAAGTGGAGAGTATTCCATCACACTCCTGACTTGTGCCTTGTAGATGGTGGAAAGGCTTTGGAGAGTCAGGAGGTGAGACACTCGCCGCAGAATACCCAGCCTCTGACCTGCTCTTGTTGCCACAGTATTTATGTGGCTGGTCCGGTTAAGCTTCTGGTCAATGGTGACACCTCCCCAGGATGTTGAAGGTTGGGGATTCGGCGATGGGAATGCCGATGAATATCAAGGGGCGATGGTTAGACTCTCGGTTGCTGGACATAGTCATTGCCTGGAACTTGTGTGGTGTGAATGTAACTTATCACTTATCAGCTCAAGTCTGAATGTTGTCCAGGTCTTGCTGCATGCGGGCACGGACTGCTTCATTATCTGAGGCGTTGCGAATGGAACTGAACACCGTGCAGTCATCAGCAAACATCCCCACTTCTGACCTTATGAGGGAGGGAAGGTCATTGATGAAGCAGCTGAAGATGGTTGGGCCTAGGACACTGCCCTGAGGAACTCCTGCAGCGATGTCCTGGTGCTGGGACGATTGACCTCTAACCACCACAAACTTCTTCCTTTGTGCTAGGTATGACTCCAGCCAGTGGAGAGTTTTCCTCCCGATTCCCATTTACTTCAATTTTACTAGGGCTCCTTGATGCCACACTTGGTCAAATGCTGTCTTGATGTCCAGGGCAGTCACTCTCTCCTCACCTCTGGAATTCAGCTCTTTTGTCCATGTTTGGACCAAGGCTGTAATGAGGTCTGGAGCCGAGTGATCCTGGTGGAACCCAAACTGAGCATCGGTGAGCAGGTTATTGGTGAGTAAGTGTCGCTTGATAGCACTGTCGACGACACTTTCCATCATTTTGCTGATGATTGAGAGTAGACTGATGGGACGGTAATTGGCCGGATTGGATTTGTCCTGCTTTTCGTGGACAGGACATACTTGGGCAGGTTTCCATATTTTTGGATAGATGCCAGTGTTGTAGCTGTAATGGAACATCTTGGCTAGAGATGCGGCTAGTTCTGGAGCACAAGTCTTCAGCACAACAGCTGGGATGCTGTTGGGGCCCATAGGCTACCAATTTGTCCTCGCTGCACAGCAATGCCTGCCAGTCATCAAGATCCACGGCGCGGCCCTGGACAACGTGGACCATTTCCCATACCACAAGAGCCTTTTATCAACATTGATGAGGAGATTCAACATCGCCTCCAGTGCGCCAGTGCAGCCTTCAGCCACCTGAGGAAAAGAGTGTTCGAAGATGAGGCCCTCAAACCTATCACCAAGCTCATGGTCTATAGGGCTGTAGTAATAACCGCCCTCCTGTATGGCTCAGAGACATGGACCATGTATACTAGACACCTCAAGTCACTGGAGAAATACCACCAACAATGTCTCCGCAAGATCCGACAAACTCCCTGGCAGAATAGACACACTAACCTTAGCGTCCTTGACCAGGCCAACATCCCCAGCATTGAAGCACTGACCACACTTGATCAGCTCCGCTGGGCAGGACACATTGTCCACATGCCAGACACGAGACTCCCGAAACAAGCACTGTAATTGGAACTCCTTCATGGCAGACAAGCCAAAGGTGGGCAGAGGAAACGTTACAAGGCCACCCTCAAAGCCTCCCTGAAAAAGTGCAACACCCTCACCGACTCCTGGGAGTCCTTGGCCGAAGACCGCCCTGGGTGGAGGAGGTGGATCCGGGAGAGTGTTAAGCGCCTCGAGACTCGTCGCCGAGTGCATGCGGAAGAAAAGCGCAGGTTGCAGAGGGAACGTGTGGCAGACCTTTCCCACCCTCTCTTACCCTCAATGACTGTCTGTCCCACCTGTGGCAGGTATTGTGGCTCTCACATTGAACTGTTCAGCCACCTAAGGACTCATTCTAAGAGTGGAAGTGTTTATATATGTAAGCTTGTATATACTTTGTAGAGCCACCAGAGGGCTCATCCCCTGGAGGTCCAAGGGATCCCATAATCCCTTGGGAGCACAGGTACTTAAGGAGGCCTCAAAGGCTGGAGAAGCACTCTGGAGACCTGCAATAAAAGACTATGGTCACACTTCACTTTGAGCTCACAGTATCCAGTCAGACTCTTCTTTCATACATAACAACTGGCAACGAGATACAAATGACGAACCCAACGATGCAGAGAACAGTGGGCGTCCTGGAGAAATTCTCGGAGGGAGATGATTGGGAAACCTTCGTGGAGCAACTCGACTAATACCTCGTGGCCAAAGAGCAGGAAGGAGAAGTGAATACTGCCAAATGAAGGGCGATTCTCCTCACTGTCTGTGGGGCACCAACGTATGGCCTCATGAAAAACCTGCTTGCTCCAGTGAAACCCACAGAGAGATCGTACGATGATTTGTGCACACTGGTCCGGGAGCATCTGAACCCGAAGGAAGGCGTTCTGATGGCGAGGTACCGGTTCTACACCTACAAAAGGTCTGAAGGCCAGGAAGTGGTGAGTTATGTCGCCGAGCTAAGACACCTTGCAGGACATTGTGAATTTGAAGGACATTTGGAGCACATGCTCAGAGACTTTTTCGTATTTGGCATTGGCCATGAAATGATACTTCACAAACTTTTGACTGTAGAGACCCCAACCTTGAGTAAGGCCATAGCGATAGCCAAGGCATTCATTGCCACCAGTGACAATACTAAGCAAATCTCTCAGCACACGAGTGCTGCTACAAGTACTGTGAACAAAGTGATGTTGTCTTCAATTCGCAACGTACAGGGCAGGCCCCACATGCTTGCAGCTGCATGTCTGCAGATGTCTCAGAGTCCACCATTAAGGGTGTTGAATGCAAGGCCATTAATACCTTGTTGGCGCTGCGGGGGTGATCATCATTTCCATTCATGCCGCTTCAAAGGATACGTTTGCAAGGGCTGTGGAACAATGGGACACCTCCAATGTATGTGCAGGCGAGCTGCAAATCCTGTTAATCCTGCAAACCACCATGTTGCAGAGGAGGACAGATCTACGGTGGATCACCACAAACCAGAGCCTCAGACCGAGGAGGCAGAGATATATGGGGTGCACACATTCACCACAAAGTGTCTCCCGATAATGCTGAAGGTTGAACTAAATGGACTCCCGGTGTCAGTGGAGCTGGACACGGGCACGAGCCAGTCCATTATGAGCAAAAAGACTTTTGAAAAATTGTGGTGCAGCAAGGCCTCAATGCCAGTCTTGACTCCAATTCGCACAAAACTGAGAACTTACACAAAGGAACTGATTCCTGTAATCGGCAGTGCTACTGTAAAGGTCTTCTACAATGGAGCGGTGCACAAGCTACCACTCTGGGTGATACCGGGTGATCGTCCCACGCTGCTCGGCAGGAGTTGACTGGGAAAGATACGCTGGAACTGGGACGACGTCTGAGCGCTCTCGTTCCGCTGACGACACTTCATGTGCCCAGGTCTTAAACAAGTTCCCTTCACTGTTCAAACCAGGCAATTGGAAGTTCCAAGGAACAAAAGTGCAGATCCACCTAATTCCGGGGGCGCAAACAATCCATTACAAAGCGAGAACAGTACCGTACATGATGAGAGAAAGGGTAGAGATTGAGCTCGACCGGCTGCAAAGAGAGGGCATCATTTCGCCGATCGAATTCAAAGAGTGGGCCAGCCCGATTGTTCCTGTCCTCAAGGGAGACGGCACCGTCAGAATCTGTGATGATTACAAAGTAACTATCAATTGTTTCTCCCTGCAGGACCAATACCCACTACCAAAGGCCGATGACCATTTTGCTACACTGGCGGGATGAAAGACGTTCACGAAGCAGGACTTGACCTCAGCCTACATGACGCAGGAGCTGGAGGAATCATCGAAGGCCCTCATCTGCATCAACACGCACAAAGGTCTCTTCATTTATAACAGATGGCCGTTTGGAATTCGATCAGCGGCGGCAATATTCCAGAGAAACATGGAAAGCTTACTGAAGTCGGTCCCACCCACGGTGGTCTTCCAGGATGACTCAACCGCATGGGGCTCAGGTTAAAATGCTCAAAGTGCGTTTTCCTGGCGCCTGAAGTGGAGTTCCTGGGCAGAAGAATTGCGGCGGACGGCATCAGGCCCACCAATTCAAAGACGGAGGCAATCGAGAACGCACCAAGGCCACAGAACGTGACGGAGCTGCGGTCGTTTCTAGGACTCCTGAACTATTTTGGTAACTTCTTATCGGATCTCAGCACACTGTTAGAACCACAGCACGCCTTACGGCATAAAGGAAATGAATGGGTATGGGGCAAAAGCCAAGAAAATGCCTTTGTAAAAGCTAGAAAATTGTTGTGCTCAAACAAATTGCTTGTGTTGTATGATCCATGTAAGCGTTTGGTACTAGCATGTGATGCGTCGCCGCATGGCGTCGGGTGTGTATTGTAACAAGCTAATGATTTTGGGATCCAGGAGTCTGTCTAAGGCTGAGAGAGCCTACAGCATGATTGAAAAAGAAGCGTTAGCGTGTGTCTATGGGGTAAAGAAAATGCATCAATATCTGTTTGGGCTAAAATTTGAATTGGAAACTGACCATAAGCCACTGATATCCCTGTTTTCCGAGAGTAAAGGGCTAAATACTAATGCATCGCCACACATCCAGAGGTGGCCGCTCACGTTGTCCACATACAACTACTCCATCCGTCACAGGCCAGGCACAGAAAACTGTGCCGATGCTCTCAGATTTAGTCATGGTTATGGAAGCATTTGAGAGTGAGCAATCATCCATCACAGCCTGACAGATTAGAACCTGGACGAGCCAGGACCTCTTACTGTCCCTAGTTAAAAACTGTGTAAAAGCTTCACGGGAGCTGGTCCAGTGTCTCAGTGGAAATGCAGGAAGAGATAAAGCCGTTCCAGCGGCGCAAAGATGAAATGTCTATACAGGCAGGTTGCCTTCTGTGGGGAAATTGGATAGTGGTTTCCAAGGAGGGCAGAGACACCTTCATCGGTGACCTCCACAGTACCCACCCAGGCATCGTAATGATGAAAGCGATAGCCAGATCTCTTATGTGGGGGCCCGGTATCGATGCGAACTTAGAATCCTGCGTGCACAGATGTAACACGTGCTCGCAGTTAAATAATGCACCCAGGGAGGCGCCACTAAGTTTATGGTCTTGGCCCTCCAAACCGTGGTCTCTGGTCCATGTCGACTATGCCCGTTCTTGAGTAAAATGTTCCTTGTGGTTGTAGATACGTACTCCAAGTGGATTGAATGTGAGATAATGTCGGCGAGGACATCCGCTGCCACTGAAAACCTGTGGGCCATGTTTGCCACGCACGGACTACCCGATGTCCTTGTGAGCGACAACGGGCCATTTTTTACCAGTGCCAAGTTCAAAGACCTGCAACGGGATCAAACATGTCACATCTGCCCCGTTCAAACCAGCACCCAATGGTCAGGCAGAGAGAGCAGTGCAAACTATCAAGCAGGGCTTGAAGGGGGTAACTGAAGGCTCACTGCAGACTCGCCTCTCCTCAGTCCTGCTCAGTTACCGCATGAGACCCCACTCGCTCACTGGGATTCCACCCGCTGAACTGCTCATGAAAAGGGCACTTAAGACAAGGGTGTCGTTAGTTCACCCTGATCTACATGAACAGGTAGAAAGCAGGCGGCTTCAACAAGGTACATATCATGATAGCGCAAATGTGTCACGCGAAATTGAAATCAACGAACCTGTATTTGTATTGAATTATGGACAAGGTCCCAAGTGGCTTCCCGGCACTGTCGTGGCCAAAGAGGCGAGCAGGGTGTTTCGGATCAAAGTTTCAAATGGACTCATTCACCGGAAACACTTGGACCAAATCAAACTCAGATTCATGGACTAGCCTGAGCAAACCATTTTGGACCCTACCTTCTTTGACCCCCCAACATACACACCAGTGGCAACCGACACCGCGGTTGGCCACGAAACAGAACCCATCATCCACAGCAGCCCTGCAGGACCAAACACACCAGGCAGTCCAGCAAGGCCAGCTGCACAGCAGCCCAGCGAGGGCCCAACAGATGGTTCACCAAAACCAGCATTTGCACCGAGACGATCAACCAGGGAAAGAAAGTCCCCAGATCGACTCACCTTGCAAATAGTTACACTGTTGACTTGGGGGGGTGGGGGGAATGTTGTTAAATATGTAAGCTTGTATATACTTTGTACAGCCACAAGAGGGCTCATCCCCTGGAGTTCCAAGGGATTCCATAATCCCTTGGGTGCACAGATACTTAAGGAGGCCTCACAGGCTAGAGAGACACTCTGGAGACCTGCAATAAAAAAACGAAGGTCACACTTCACTTTGAGCTCACAGTATCCAGTCAGACTCTTCTTTAATACATAACAGGAAGCAAGTCTTCCTCGATTCCGAGGGACTGCCTATGATGAATCTTTGCTGTATCCAGTGCACTCAGCCGTTTCTTGATATCACGTGGAGTGAATCGAATTGAATGAAGACTGGTTTCTGTGATGGTGAGGACCTCAGGAGGAGGCCGATATGGAAATAAAAGCACACTCACTATATCTTATCACTGTTTGCATACAAAACTAATATGCTTATTGCAAAACATTCCTTATAGACGTGGATCAAAATGCAGTAATGTAGGCTTCTGCCCCTAAATACGAGTTTGATTATCGGTGGAGACTTATGACTGCATTTAGAGTTGCCAACGCTCCTAGACTGCTCAGGAGTTTCCTGGAATTGCGGATTAGGAGAAGAGCAGCACTTTACACTGGATCTGATGCCTTACATCCTAGGGTCTTAGAGAAGTGGCTGCAGGGATTGTGGATGCATTGGTTGTAATCTACCAAAATTCCCTGGATTCTGGGGCGGTCCCAGCAGATTGGAAAACTGCAAATGTAACGTCCCTATTTAAAAAAGGCGGCAGATAAAAAGCAGGAAACTATAGACCAGTTAGCCTAACATCTGTGGTTGGGAAAATGCTGGAGTCCATTATTAAGAAATCAGTAGCGGAATATTTGGAAAAGCATAATTCAATCAAGCAGAGTCAGCATGGTTTCATGAAAGAGAAATCATGTTTGAAAAATTTGCTGGAGTTCTTTGAGGATGTAACGAGCAGGGTGGATAAGGGGGAATCAGTGGATGTGGTGTGTTTGGATTTCCAGAAGGCATTTGATAAGGTGCCACATAAGAGGTTACTGCACAAGATAAAAGCTCACGGGGTTGGGGGTAATATATTAGCATGGACAGAAGATTGGCTAACTAACAGAAAACAGAGTCGGGATAAATGGGTCATTTTCCAGTGGCAAACAGTGATTAGTGGGGTGCCGCAGGGATCGATGCTGGGTCCTCAACTATTTACAATCTATATTAATGACTTGGATGAAGGGATTGAGTGTAATGTAGCCAAGTTTGCTGATGATACAAAGATGGGTGGGAAAGCAAATTGTGAGGAGGACACAAAAAATCTGCAAAGGGATATAGACAGGCTAAGTGAGTGGGCAAAAATTTGGCAGATGGAGTATAATGTGGGAAAATGTGAGGTTTTCCACTTTGGCAGAAATAATAGAAAAGCAAATTATATTTTAAATGGAGAAAAATTGCAAAGTTCTGCAGTACAGAGAGACCTGGGGGTCCTTGTGCATGAAACACAAAAAGTTAGTATGCAGGTACAGCAAGTAATCAGGAGGGCAAATGGAATGTTGGCCTTTATTGCAAGGGGGATAGAGTATAAAAGCAGGGAGGTCCTGGAGTACCGCGTACAGTTTTGTATTTAAGAAAGGATATACTTGCATTGGAGGCTGTTCAGAGAAGGTTCACTAGGTTGATTCTGGAGATGAGAGGGTTGACTTATGAAGATAGGTTGAGTATGTTGGGCCTATACACATTGGAGTTCAGAAGAATAAGAGGTGATCTTATTGAAATTTATAAGATAATGAGAGGGCTCAACAAGGTGGATGCAGAGAGGATATTTCCACTTATAGGAGAAACTAAAACTAGGGGACATAGTCTTAGATTAACGGGCCGCCCATTTACAACTGAGATGGGGAGAAATTTCTTCTCTCAGAGGGTTGTGAATCTGTGGAATTCTCTGCCCCAGAGAGCTGTGGAGGCTGGGACATTGAATATATTTAAGGTGGAGATAGACAGATTTTTGAGCAATAAGGGAGTAAAGGGTTATGGGGAGCGGGCGGGGAAGTGGAGCTGAGTCCATGAGCAGATCAGCCATGGTCTTATTAAATGGTGGAGCAGGCTCGAGGGGCCAGGTGGCCGACTCCTGCTCCTATTTCTTATGTTCTTATGTGCACACCTTTGCACCTCGGGTGGACTTGGGAGGGGAGAAAATCCAGGAATATGGCCATAAAGAACAGTAATAACCGGGAGGGTGGGAAGGGTCCAGCACGGGGCAAGAGGTATGAATTTAGAACAGTAAGATTAATCTTGCAGCTTACCAATTCATCGCCTTTGTCCGTTTCCCTGGCCCCGCCCCTCAGCCTTTGTCCATTTCCCTGGCCCCACCCCTTGGCCTTTGTCCATTTCCCAGGCCCCGCCCCTCGGCCTCTGTCCCTGTACCTGGCCCCGCCCCTCGGCCTTTGTCTGTTTCCTTGGACCCGCCCCTCAGCCGTTGTCCATTTCCTAGGCCCCGCCCCTTGGCCTCTGTCCCTGTACCTGGCCCCGCCCCTCAGCATTTGTCCGTGTCCCTGGCCCCGCCCCTCGGCCTCTGTCCGTTTCCCTGGCCCCACCCCTCGGCCTTTGTCCGTTTCCCTGGCCCCGCCCCTTGGCCTCTGTCCCTGCACCTGGCCCCGCCACTAAGCCTTTGTCCATTTGCCTGGCCCCGTCCCTCGGCCTTCCTGTCGATCAACTGCCTCCATGTGACCGATCTGTCCAGTCTCCTATTCAGGTACAGGGACCCATACGAGGCAGGCAGGATAGCAGCAGCAAGAAGCAAGCCAGGGACACAAGGGAGCGTAGGGGCGGCTGCGGCCCCGGACCTTAAAGTAGTCCAGATGCAGGATCCGGTCCTGAAGGCTGCCTTGGCTGCTATCAAAAAGGGGGAAAAGGCAGAGGGCCCATACAGTGCTGCAGATATTGCTGTGCGGGAAGGCATGTTGTTTAAAGGGGACAAATGGGTAGTGCCGTCACAACACCGGCGGGAATTCCTTCAGCTGGCCCATGAGGGTCCAGGTGCGGGACACCCCGGGCTGGAATCTACCTGGCAACAGGTAGAAAAGGCAGGGTGGTGGCCAGGCCTACGGGAAGACGTCCGCGACTTCTGTGCGGGCTGTCTGGTTTGCGCTGCAAACAACCCAGACCCTCAGAAAAGGAAGGTGTCTATGGGACACATCAGGCGGGTAGAGGGACCATGGCAGTCGATCCAGATCGACTACATCGGACCCCTACCGGCCGCCCAGGAAGGTTATAAATACTGCCTCGTCCTGGTGGATGTGTTTTCCAATTGGGTGGAAGCCTCCCCTTGCCGAACAGCTACCGCGGTGAGGACTGCAAAAATCCTGGTGAGGGAGTTGTTCTCTCGGTGGGGTCTACCTCAAATCGTGGAGTCCGACCGGGGAAGCCACTTCACCGGCCAGGTGATGCAGGCCACCCTAAAGGTGCTGGGGATAAGAGCCAAATGGCATGTCGCCCACAACCCTCAGTCCTCAGGCCCCGTAGAACGCCTGAACCGGACCCTAAAGGAAAAGCTGCGCAAGGAGACGGGAGACTCACCGAACAAGTGGGTGGAGGTCATACCATTGGTCCTCATGGGAATCCGGGCCAGTCAGTCAAAGAGCACAGGGTACTCACCCCATGAGCTGATGACTGGCCGGATCATGAGAACCCCAGTACATGTGTTGCCGCCGGTTCTCACCGAAGGGCAGCTTCGAGAGGTGAACCGGGACCGGTTTGTCAGGAACCTGTTTGAACAGCTTCAACAGATTCACTGGCAGGCGGCCAACAACATGGGTAAACAGCACCGTGCCAATCGGCTGCTGCTGGAACCCTGCAGTCACCATGATTGGGAGGTGGGCGACCAGGTGATGGTGAGAAGCTTCGCCCGGGTCGGGGTATTTGAACCACTGTATATGGGACCATACAGCATAGTCGACAAGGCTAGCCCTGTGGTCTATGCGGTTCGATTGCCTCGCCGGGTGAAGTGGTATCACATTAATCAGTGTAAATTGTTTGACCCCAAAAGAGGTAAAAAACAGAGGGGACAAGCAAGGGAAGGGAATCAGGCACTGGGGGAAGAACAGGCCCCGGTGGATTTGGAGGCTCCGGAGGAGGCACTGGGCCTCGAAGCTCTACAGCCGGGGATGGTTCACTGCTCCAGTAAGGCTATCCCACCACTGGGCAGAGGTTCCCAGCCCACTAACAGAAGTAGGGAGAAAGGCTCTACCATTAGCAAGGTCCAAGGGGAAGCTGAACCTCCCATGGTGGATCAGCTGGGGCTAGCCCAAGAGGTGGAGGAGATAGCATTGCAGCCCATAACGTGGGACTCTGCACCGACAGTAAGGAGGAGTGACAGAGTGCCACAATCCAGGGTGCCGTGGTCCCCTGTTTACTGAGCTCCCCGCCCCAGACCAAAAAGGCGAAAGACAACAGGGAGGGTGCTCTGTTGCGCTAGCAAGGGTCCTCCACCGATTATCCGGGGCTCGGGAGGGCCTTGGAGGGCAGCACAAGACTCATTACGGGGGACTATACGAGCCCCTCAGCGGAGGGCATCCTGGTCCCCAGGGTACGGTCAGCCGAGTGGTCGACGACGCCTGTACAGTGACAGGATGTAGCCTGGCCACCCGGGGATGGGTGGCGGTGTATATATTTTCCCTTCCTGTTTTGTTACTTTGTGTTGTGTGCATATGTGTTTAGGTAAGGCAGTGACGGTTGGGTACAGCATTTTTGTGTCTGGAACATGTTAAGTGGGCCGAGCCTGGAGAGGTCTCTCAAGGCAAGGCCATGTTCTTCTTGCCTTTCAGATGTCAACACCTCCCTACTGGACGTTAGTGATGCTGGTATCGCCAAGGATCTACACCGAGGGGACACCGAGGACTCCCTGGTTTTCGAATGCTCCGGGGGCAGAGCGCCGACAGTGACCACAGGAGAAGGGACTCCGGCGGCGGATGGCCGGGTCACCTACTCCCACGAGGGGAGATGGCCTGGGTGGTTGGGATCGAACTCCACCAAGTACTCCAACCATAAGGACTTTACCTACGGAGAGGCCTCCATCCCCTGCCCGGAGATCACTGTGGCCACTTCTAGAGTGAGAGTGACAGAAGGCAGGAAGGTATGCCTAACTTGCCAAGGGGACATACCTCTGGGACGGTGGTGGTGGCTCAGAAAGCTCAAGAGGGACGTGGGAGACCGACACTCAGACTGGGAACGTCTGGATAATGATACCTACTGAACCATCATGGGGTCATCTGGCGGGGTCACGGTGTGCTAGGAGAAATGGTGGGCGTACGACCAAGGAATTTATTTGTGTATGTGGGGGTCCACTTGCGTGTGTTCAGAGGGGGGTCTCCATTGCTTTCTATAGGTGCTGGCAGGATGTTGGGGATGAGGTGGTATGGGATCGCAGCGGGGAGGCGTGTGTGACCCCCAATCCCGGGTACCAGTAAACGCCACCGAACTTGTAGTTCGGGAAAGAAAACCCCCACCCACGGTCAAGCCCACCGTCCCACACGGGTGCCCGACAACAACCAGGCGGCCGGGGAATGGTTTTAGTGTTGGTCCCTACCAAGAAACTATTTTATCAGGGGGTACACTACGCGGTGGCATCAGTGGTGCTAAATCTGACAGAAGTCCGCCTACCTACGTGGTGTCCCCGGGAAACCGAGCTGTTATACCAGGTTCTGCTGTGGGAGATGTTCCGGAAGTTCTATGAACTGGACTTCGGGGATGTCAAAGTGACAGACTTGTATAAACAGTGGGATAGGGCCGAACTGGGCAGGCAGAGGCGTGGCACTTTAAATGACATTTTCACGGGGTTTAACACCGGGGCGTCCACCATAAACAGTTTGGATAACATGCAGCTGGCCCTCCAGATAAATGGGTTAAAGAGTCAGCTGCGCAAAGTCCTGGGGGATGAGAATACCGTAGTGGGATCCGCGCTCCACGAAGAGGTGGCAATGACGGTTCACTTAAAGGAGATTATCTCTCAATTGTAGGCGCAGGCCAGGGCTGTAAACGCCTTGATTCGGGAGGATAGAAACGCCTCCGATCAAGCCGCCCAAAATGAGATGTGCGTGCTCCATGGGGCCTGGTTGCTGGGAGAGGGACGGAGTAACCTCGAGGATCTGAGACAGGGACAGGTCCCCTCCTGGATCAGCAACCAGCACTTAGCAGCACTGCACCCTTATGATAATGTTTTGAGTCCTTGCCAACTTCGTGTAGCGTCGGAAGCCTACCCGGTACCGGTGGACTGTGGAAAGTCAAACCATACCATCATGGGTGTGGTGGTCAGGATGCCTGTGATGGGGGTGTCCCCACGACCAGCACCCCTGTGGGAGTCATTCGTGGAGGGGTGCATGTTCGATTCCAAGAGGTCCAACCTTATGTCACAATGTGGGAGCACACTGTGACAGGTACAGACCTCTCGGGTTTTCGGAGCAGGGGAGCACAGGTAATCCTGTGCCCCCAGCACTTGAACGCTTTTGCAAGGCCACAATGCAGGTTCAGCACTGCTGGGGCAGAGCCTATCAATTGCACAATGGAGGTAATGGCCCCTAACTACATGCCTCCACAGGTGGCATATGTAGGCGGTGGGACATATTGTGTCACCACAAGTGCCCAACGGTATGAACACGGACCGGGAAGGTGGTGTCCAATACCGTACAGCAGCTTTTGCTTTAAACCCAGGGCAGAGGTTCAAGTGGCACACACCAGAATCACACCCATCCCTGAACCTTCCACGATTCTCCTCACGGTACAAAACAACCTCAGCCACCTACAACAATATGTCGCCCATTTTGGCTATCCCATTGTCCCACTACCTGAGAAACTTACAGCCCTCCTCCAGGCAGTGGATTTGTCTCAAAAACATTTTTACACCATGGAGCAGAAAACTGAAATTCTAGCAGAGGAGAGTGCCCAGATTAAACCCCCAGCATGGTGGGATTTGGGGATACGGGCAGACATACCTGCGTGAATCCGGGTGGGATCGCATGCCTTAGTAATCGGCCAACTCCTGATTGTAGCATATCTGCTAGTTACAAGCTGTAAGCTCAGGAGAAAAAGAAAAAGAAAGCAGTTCCTCAGGCTACTACACAGCCAGGAGAGCCGTTGCTAAACACCCAAGGTGTATAAACAAAGCTTGACCGCGACACTTCGGTGGTTTTGTTATTCCCAGGGATGACTGCGTTTTCATACATGGCACCTGGGGAGTTAGCAGGGCAGGTTTCTTTGTTTTACGGTTAAGACTGAAATGAGACTCAATGTACAATTACTGCTGTAACCTTAAGTACATATATGATGTATATTGCTGTCGTATATTGTAACCTGTTGGATTCTGTGTTTTGTACCGCGTTAAAAGGAATTACGATATATATCGACGGGATCAGTTTAGAGTTAAACTGGGGAAAGTTGGGCAATTTGGGAGACCTAGGGTTTTCTCAGCACCCTGAACTTTGACACACTCGAGTGGTGTCTGACTGTGTCAGATGGGGGATTATGTAGGGGAGGACGAAAACCCCCTCATTTTACCCAGAAGGAAAAGGGCTGTGGGATCTGTCTGTGCTGCAATGTGAATTGAAACCAAGACAGTTTGACCTTGGCAGAGCAGTGATTGGACGGGGGAGGACACCGGAGGGCCAATGGTGGGACAGAGTCAGCCCGAAGCATGGGGCTTTCAAGCCAATGGGAGAGCACTTGCTCGAAAACTGACTCATCGCCATTATCGGGCTATTGTCTTCCCCATGGAGGGAAATTATGCAGACCTTCAGAAAACTAGGGAACCCAAAACAAACTAAGGACCTACACAATGGCTACAGGAGGCCAACGCAAGCAACACCTACTCAAAACTTGAGTAGGTTAACATCAGTGGAAAAAAAACCCCGCAATAATCTAAAACTGCTGCATTTTTCAAAATCACAAAGCCCACCAATGGGAAGGATCGATTTCAGCACGAGAGGCGGACTGGATAATCTGGCTATAAAAAGGGGTTTCTGACCCAGTGTGTGTGGTTCCCTGCTCTCGTGATCCAACAACCAGCAAGCCTCTCGACACTGAAGGAAAACCAGTGTCCGAAGACACCGAGGATAGAAGAAACAAACCACCAGACTGCAGAAGGCACATTAGTGAGTATAACCTCTGGTCCCCAGAACTCCCAACTCAGTTAGGCCAGGAAAGGTGGGAGGTTGGGCATTGTACTGCTAATACTTGTGTAAAAAATTTTGTTGTGTCCGTTTAGTGGGATTTAAGGGGATTATTTTGTTGGTGTATTGCTGTTTGTTGAGATACACCTTGTCAAATAAATTGGAAGCCTAAGTTCCTCTTGGAATCACCTTGTCTCAGTTCTATTGTATTACATCTCCTGATCGTGAGTCTTATGTCAGAACAGAAGCTAGGAGCGCCTCGAAAACACTCAACTGTGTGTCACAGGCTAGGGAAGAAGGGGTTAGGAGTGTTTGACACTCACAGGTGCATCACAGGCTAGGCATAAGCTGTGAGGACACATGAGTCTCAAAACCCCCTTCTAGAGACACAGTCTCTCCAGGGGTGCTCTTGCAGCACTCAGGGTACCTCACAGGCCAGGCATAAGCTGCAAGGGCAGAAGCCCAGAGAGAGACACCCTGGGAGACAGCAACACTCCCCCAGAACCCCAGACACGCCGCACTGCACGATGGCGGCTCGGATCGTGCCGCAGAGCCCCGCGAGCAGAGTGAGGCCCGGTTCGCTACCCGCAAGACTGGTGCTGACATCGCTCGTCAGGCTCAGGGGTCGCCACGCACGCCAATGATATAATCACCGGTTGCGCAGCAGCCCGGGGAGCTACTAGTGCGGCGCGGCACTACCGTGGCACTGCCTCCGTTAACCGTTAACCCCCGCGCAATGTCACGGGAGCCTGTAGTGTCCCCCCTCCCCCTCCCCCGGGCAGAAACAGCTTTGCCCCCCGTTAGCGCCCCCCCGGTGGGCAATTTTGGACCTTCATTTCTCAACTGCTTTTCAGTTTTTTAACCCCACTCACTGACTATTGCCTCCATGGCTTCTCCTGTCGTGCATCTCTGTTAACCCCCATACTCTAAATAGGCCAGGATAGGACTACCATTGGGAATACTGCTCTATCTGTGTTTCTCGGAGGAGGAAGAAGGGGAGCAATGGGCGGAGGACGGGCTGCTCAGGTGTACGGGGGAATGGAGGTCTCGGAATAGGGTCGGGGAGATAGGAATGAAGGCTGGTAGAGAGAGGGGGAATGGGGGTCAGGGGACGGAGGTTGGGGTGAGCGGGCTGACGGTCGGGGATCAGAGGATGGGGTCAGGGGAGAGAGGGAGACTGCAGAATAGGGGTCGTGAGGTTCGGGCGCGGATAGAGTGAAGAGGAGGAATTGGGGGGGGTGGGAGGTGGGGGGGGCGGCCCTGAATTTCCTGCAGTGTTGGGAGCTTCAGCAATGTGGTGGGTGGGGGAAGCAGTGCTGAGAGAGGGGCAGCCAATACAGGGGTGAGTGAAACCTGGGGGGCCTTACTGTGGGTAAACAGTGAAAGATTGGTTCCACTGATGGGCGAATGGGGAGCAAGGGGATGGAGACCAAGGATTCTCACTGGAAGAACCAACTGGGCAGGAAGAAGGAAAGTTTTTGAACTGAGGGCTATTGGACCATGGTATACTTCACCATGTGGCTATTGGGGCTCACATAGAACATCATTTAAAAGGAAATCGGGTAAGCATTTCCAAAGGATCTTGGGGAGTGGGGTTACAGGAGAGAACACTGGGAGCCGAATGGCCTCCTCCAGCACTGTAATTTATACCGCTCTATGAAAATTCTCTTTTCTTGAGTGCGAGCACAGGGAGTGGTCTGGAAATGTTGGTGCTGGGCTGAGCTTAGGATGGTGCGCCCGGTGAGACCTGCCCCAAACACCCAGCCCTTTGCCGTCTGTGCGATCTCTCAGCGTGGTTCCGCTCAGCCTGTGCTGCCTGGTCCTGACGTTGGTTCAATGCCAACTCATTGGCGTTTGCAAACCTATCGTGACCGGGCCGTGGGATCCCAGCCCACGGTGCCCCGTGACAGGGAAGGGACGTCATCGCTTGGGGCAACTGATCAGTTGACGTATTTGGAGACCTTCCAGACTTAGTTTTCCCAGATAAGGCGCGGCAACTTGTTCTGGGAGTGGCTAAGAGATTGGGTTTATTTTTGGCCTCTCGGATTCTCTCAATATCTGTACTCCTTTGTTTTTCCGTCTCTTGTCTCCGTTCCCTTTTCACCCACGGACACCAAGATGGCTCAGCACAGACCCCAACACACTTGGGGCTTATTTCCTGGTACAGATGCCTGTGCATCGAGGGAGCCATGCCGAGTCAGCTGCAAGGAAGACTGACATTTATTCAGTGCCTTTAATGACATCAGGACATCCCAACATGTTTTACAGCCAGTGAAGTACTTTTGAAAGCAGCAGCCAATTTGCACACAGCAAGGTTCCATAACCAGCAATGTGAAAAATGACCAGGTCATCTGTTTTTATAGGTGTTGCTTGAAGGACAAATATTCACCAGGAAGAACTTCCCTGCTCTTCTTCGAAATGTTGCCGTGGGATCCTTTACGTTCCCCGGAGAGGGCAGACGGGGGGGTGGGGGGGGCCTTGGTTTAACGTACACCCGAAGGCACGATGCTTGCAGACCATGGTGCTGCTATATAAGCTGGAGGCAGGAGGGTGTTGGTGTAGGTATTGGGGGGTGGGGTACTGGCGGGGGAGACCCCATTCCGAGACCTCCATTCCCCCGTACACCTGAGCAGCCCGTCCTCCGCCCATTGCTCCCCTTCTTCCTCCTCCGAGAAACACAGATAGAGCAGTATTCCCAATGGTAGTGGGGCGTGGGAGCGAGTGGGAGGGGTGGGGAGTTCAACTGCAGCGGTGGCAGGAAACTTAAAACCCAAAGTTCCCCCGAGCTGTTAGCAGCAGGACAGGGGAGATTCATGCCCCATTCCGGGAGAGTCGCGGACAATCTGGCTGGCTTGGCAATGGCACCTCTATTGGCTGTCCTCCCCTGGGAAGACAGACACACCAACATTAGCGTCCTCAACCAGGTCAACATCCCCAGCATTGAAGCACTGACCGCACTTGATCAGCTCCGTTTTGCGGGACACATTGTTCGCATGCCAGACACGAGATTTCCAAAGCAAGCGCTCTACTCAGAACTCCTACACGCCAAACGAGCCAACGTTGGGCAGAGGAAACGTTTCAAAGACACCATCAAAGCCTCCTTGATAAAGTGCAGCATCCCCAACGACACCTGGGGATCGCTGGCCAAAGACCGCCCTAAGTGGAGGAAGTGCATCCGGGAGGGCGCTGAGCACCTCGAGTTTCATCGCCGAAACCAAGCACAGGCAGCAGAAAGATGTGCGGCAAACCAGACCTACCCACCCATTCCCTCAACGATAGTCTGTCCCACCTGTGACAGGGACTGTGGTTCTCGTACTGAACTGTACAGCTGTCATGTATGAACGTTCTGATTGTAGCCACCAGATGGCGTCAATGTTGGAGGCCACTGAGCAGCACGCAAATGGTATAAAAGGCCAGCCATTTTGAGAGTCAGGCACTTTGGGCCTTAATAAAACAGAGCGAAGGTTGTACCTTGCTTCGTTAAACAGTACTCAGTTTGAACCTTTATTGCATACAGAACATTTGGCGACAAGAATGCAATAACTTTTGTTTGCAAAATGAGCACGATTGGATTTTTAGAGCGATTCGTGGAGGGAGAAGATTGGGCAGACTTGGTGAGCCGTTTGAACCAGTACTTCGTGGCCAACAAAATGAAGGGGGTCGACGATGCAGATCGGCGCCGGGCCGTGTTCCTCACTGTGTGTGGTTCAAAGGTCTACGGCAGTGCCGATTTAAGCAATATAGTTGCAAAGGCTGTCTGAGAGTGGGGCATCTCCAGCGCAAGTGTCCGCAGATGAGCAAGCAAGCTGCGACACACCATGTGGAGGATGAGAGTCAGACTAGCGCGGATCCGGATACACAATCCGAGATGCCAGAGGAGGAAGTGTATGGACTGTACTCGTTCATAACAAAGAGTAAACCAATTTTGATTAATGTGAAGTTTAACGGGATACCGGTATCAATGGAACTGGACATGGGGGCGAGTCAATCGATCATGAACGGGAGAGCATTTAATAAGCTGTGGGATACTAAGAACGTGAGGCCCAGGCTGAGCCCTGTTAACGCCAAGCTGCGCACATACATCAAAGAACTGATAAAGGTGATTGGTAGTGCACAAATTAACATGTCGTTACCGCTGTGGATTGTTCCAGACAATGGCCTAACGCTGCTCGGCAGGAGCTGAAAATCAGACGCAACTGGAACAACATAAAGGCTTTGTCATCGGAGGAAGATATATGTGCTCAAGTATTGAGCAAGTTCCCCTCGCTGTTCGAACCAGGCATCGGCAACTTCACGGGAGCCAAGATGCAGATCCACGTGGACTCAGATGCAAGACCTGTCCATCATAAAGCTCGGGCAGTGTCGTATATGATGAGGGAGAAGATCAAAATTGAACTGGACAGGCTCCAGTGTGAAGAGATCATATCACCGGTTGAATTTAATGAATGGGCCAGCCCCATTATTCCTGTGCTGAAAAGTGATGGCACAGTCAGAATCTGTGGAGACTACAAGGCTACGATCAACAGGGTTTCGAAACAAGATCAGTACCCATTACCGAAGGCTGATGATTGTTTGCGACATTAGCCGGAGGGAAGTCGTTCACAAAACTGGACTTGACGTTGGCCTATATGACGCAGGAGTTGGTCGAGACGTCAAAGAGATTTACGTGCATTAACACTCACAAAGGACTGTTTATTTACCACAGGTGCCCTTTTGGAATTCGCTCGGCTGCAGCAATACTCTAGAGAAATATGGAAAGTCTACTGAAGTCCGTTCCCAGAACCGTCGTGTTCCAAGATGACATCCTGATCACCGGTCGTGACTCCAAGGAACATCTGAACAACCTGGAAGAGATTCTACTGCATTTGGACAGAGTGGGACTCAGACTGAAACGCTCGAAGTGCATCTTCATGGCACGGGAGGTTGAATTCCTGGGGAGGAAACTCACCGCTGATGGCATCAGACCTACTGACGTGAAAACCAAGACCATCAAGAATGCACCCAAGCAGAATGTGACGGAGCTGCGTTCATTCCTGGGTCTACTCAACTACTTTGGTAACTTCCTACCTAAATTGAGCACCTTACTAGAACCACTGCACATGCTATTGAGAAAAGGCAACAACTGGGTGTGGGGCGCATTGCAAGACAGAGCCTTCGAGAAAGCCACCAATCTGCTTTGCTCGAACAAGGTACAAAATGACCCATGTAATTGGAATTGGTTGTGTACTCCAACAAGCCAATGAGTCGGGGAAACTTTAACCTGTCGTGTATGCATCCAAAAGTTTGTCTAAAGCGGAAAGAGCCTACAGCATGGTAGGAAAAAAAGCTTTAGCATGTGTGTACGGTGTTAAAAAGATACATCAACACCTCTTCGGTCTGAGGTTCAAATTAGAGACTGATCACAAGCCGCTCATTTCATTGTTTTCCGAGAGCAAAGGTATCAATACCAACGCTTCATCCCGCATCCAAAGGTGGGCGCTGACATTATCTGCCTATGATTATGTCATTCGCCACAGAGCTGGCACGGAGAATTGTGCCGATGCTTTGAGCCGGTTGCCGTTGCCCACACCGGAGCTGGAAACACCAAAATCAGCGGATCTAATGTTAATCATGGATGCTTTTGAGAGTGAAGGAACTCCTGTAATGGATCAACAAATTAAGACCTGGACCAGCCAGGACCCGATTTTATTGGTAGTAAAGGGTTGCATCCTCATTGGTCTGCCATACTTAAGCAAATGTGTGAGGAGGCCGAACCGTACATTCGTCGTAAGGACGAACTGTCTATTCAAGCAGATTGCATATTGTGGGGCAATCACGTTGTAATGCCCAAGAAAGGGAGAGAGAAGTTCGTGCGTGAGTTACACAGCACACATCCGGGTATAGTGATGATTGCCAGGTCCCATGTATGGTAGCCAGGAATTGATTCTGAGCTGGAAGCATGCGTGCATCAGTGCAACACTTGCATGCAGCTCAGCAAAGCACCAGCAGAATCACCGCTGAGTCTGTGATCGTGGCCATCCAAACCTTGGTCCAGGATCCATGTAGATTTTGCAGGTCCCTTCCTGGGCAAGATGTTTTTAGTGGTGGTGGATGTTTATTCGAAGTGGATAGAATGCATAATCATGTCATCCAGCATGTCCATGGCAACCATAGAGAATCTCAATGTCATGTTCGTGACACATGGCCTGCCTGACAGAGTGGTGAGTGACAATGGGTCGTGCTTCACCAGTCAGGAGCTTCAGGAGTTTGTGAAACTTAATGGCATAAAATATGTAAGGTCAGCACCGTTCAAGCCTGCGTCCAATGGGCAAGCAGAACGTGCAGTACAAATTATCAAGCAAAGCATGAGGAGAGTAACCCAAGGGTTACTGCAGACCCGTTTGTCCTGCATACTGCATACTTGAGTTACAGGACAAGACCCCACACACTTGCAGGGGTCTCGCCTGCTGAACTCATGATGAAAAGAGGTCTTAAGACCAAGCTATCTCTGGTACACCCGGATTTAAATAATCATGTTGAATACAGAAGACAAAGTCAACAAGGGTACCACGATGGCGCAACTGTGTCATGCAAGATTTCTGTAAATGATCCTTTGTATGTGTTAAACTATGGTCAGGGTCCCAGATGGGTCGCTGGTACGGTCATGGCAAGGAGGGCAACAGAGTATTTGTTATTAAGATCAAGAATGGGAAAATTTGCAAGAAACACATAGATCAGACAAAGCTGAGGCACACAGACAAGCCAGAACAGTCGGACGAAGAAACCGTCGACGACCAACCAACCTACCAGTAGTCTTCAGTGGACTCGAGGGTCATCAGTGAACCCAGAATTTCCATCACGGACCTGTTCAATAAAAATGGACTTGCAATTCCTGACATGGTCACTGCCGCCCCCAACAAGTCAGTCATCCAGCCATCAGCCACAACAGACCCCGCACACTCATCCAAGGCTGGAATCGAACTGAGACGGTCAACCCGGGAGCACAAAGCACCGGACCGTCTCAACCTGTGAAAGACTGTGATAAGATCTCAGAGGGGGGTATTGTCATGTATGTACATTCTGTTTGTAGCCACCAGATGGCGTCATTGTTGGAGGCCACTGAGCAGCACGTAAATGGTGCTGCTCGGGTATAAAAGGCAAGCCATTTTGAGAGTCAGGCACTTTGGGCCTAAATAAAGCACAGCCAAGGTTGTACCTCGCTTAGTTAAACAGTACTCAGTTTGAACCTTTACTGCATACATAGCAACAGTCACCTAAGAACTCATTTTTGGAGTGGAAGCAAGTCTTCCTCGATTCCGACGGACTGCCTATGATGATAATGATGGGTACAGGACAGCAAAGTACGGGGCATGAGTTTGGACTGAACAGAGGTAGATTGATGCACGGCGATGGAAAGCTCACTGACAGCTTGCTCAGTGTTTTTTGAAACAGTTGATGGGGTTGGATTGTAGGGCCAAATGGCTTCGCTCCTTCCTAGGGATCAGTTAAGGTTTCCACTGCCAGAAACTCTTTCCAAACCTGAACATGATTAATAACCGCAGTTAAAAACTACAAGCTCGAAGTCTGTGTCACCTCCCCCTAAATCCTGAGGTGATTGAGTTTTAGCTCTGGGGCATCTGACATTGCCATGTGAGTCCCGACCGGTTTCAATGGGAAGCAACATTTGCTTTGAGCTCAGTGAGACTTTCTGTCCTAACATGCAGGTCTCGCACAGTGTAACCCAGAGTAAACTTCCTTCCAATCCACCAATCCTCTCGTCCCGGTGGAGTTGACCTCAAAGTGTTGGAGTTCGGAGAATTGATTCAGGCTCTGGCTCCTTTTAATATGCAAATCGGGGTCCTATGACTTAATCGGTCGTTTTAAGGTCATTGGCAAAAGGGGAGAGATAAGAATTTCTTTACTCAGCGAGCTGCTGTGATATGGAATGTGCTGCCTGAAAGGGTGGAGGAAGCAGATTCAATAATAACGTTAAAAACCTGAATTGGATAAATAGAAACATTTGCAGGGCTAGGGGGAAAGGGCCAGGGAGTGGGGCTAATTGGAGCCCTGTCACAGAGCTGGCACAGGCATGATGGGCTGAATGGTCTCCTCCTGTGCTGTAGGATTCTATGACTGACATTTTAGGAAGGGACTGTTCGAAGCCTGTGCATTACTTGATTGCCGTGAGGCACGTTCCAACGTCCTGAGAGTGTGCGAGGCGTTGTATAAATACGCCCCGGTCAGTGCCGTCAGTGCCCCGGTTAGTGTCCCGGTTAGTGTCCTGGTTAATGTTCTGGTTAGTGTCCTGGTTAATGTTCTGGTTAGTATCCTGGTTAGTGTCCTAGTTAGTGTCCTGGTTAATGTCCCGGTCAGTGTCCCGGTTAGTATCCTGGCTAATGTTCTGGATAGTGTCCTGGTTAATGTTCTGGTTAATGTCCCGGTTAGTGTCTTGGTTAGTGTCCCGGTTAATGTTCTGGTTAGTGTCCTGGTTAATGTTCTGGTTAATGTCCTGGTTAATGTCCTGGTTAGTGTCCTGGTTAATGTTCTTGTTAATTTCCTGGTTAATGTCCCGGTTAATGTCTTGGTTAGTGTCTTGGTTAGTGTCCTAGTTAATGTCCCGGTTCATGGCCTGGTTAATGTCCTGGTTAGTGGTCTGATAAATGTCCTGGTTAGTGTCCTAGTTAATGTCCTGGTAAATGGCCTAGTTAGTGTCCTGGTTATTTTCCTGGTTAGTGATCTGGTTAATGACCTGGTTAATGTGCTGGTTAATTTCCTGACAAATGTCCTGGTTAATGTCCTGGTTGGTGTCTTGGTTAATGTTTTGGTTAGTGGCCTGGTTAGTGGCCTGGTTAGTATCCTGGTTAATGTTATAGTTCATGTTCTGGTTAGTGTCCCAGTTAGTATACCGGTTAGTGTCCTGTTTAATGTTCCGGTTAGTGATCTGGTTAGTGTTCTGGTTAGTGTCTCTGTTAAAATAGCAGAGGACCTTTTAAAGATTATATAAGCTCTTATACAATCATCAGATCGATCTCCTCTAGTTGTGAAGCTCCTAGAACTTCAGCAGCATCTCCCAAACCCGTGACCTTCACAACCCAGAAGGGCAAGGGCAGAGGCACATGGGAACACCACTCCAAGTTCCTCCTGTGCACACCATCCTGACGAGGAAATATATCGGCCGTTCCTTCATCGTCGCTGGGCCAGAATCCTACAACTGCCTCCCTAACAGCACTGTGGGCCTTCACCACACGGGCAAGAAGGCAGCTCATCACCACCTTCTTAAGGACAATTAGCGATGAACAATAAATGCTGGCCTTACCAGCGACACCCACATTCCAATAATTAATCTTTTTAAGTATTAACTAGAAGTTTGCCGAACCATAACACAGTGCTAATTCCGCAGAGGATTTTCAGGGACGAGACTATCTGGTGCAGGTATCTGTGGGATGTTCCTCTCCAATGGTCCAGTATTAAGGCACATTCAACAAAAAGAAAGCAATAATTCCGTTTCGATAGCATCTTTCATAACCTCAGAACATACCAAAGCACTTTACAGCCAATGAAGTACTTTAGCAGTGGAGTCACTGGAGTAATGTAAGAAACCCAGCAGCCAATTTGTGCAGAACAAGGTCCCACAAAGAGCAATTAGATATCAAAACAGAAAACGCTGGAAACACTCAGCAGGTCAGGCAGCATCTGTGGAGAGAGGAACAGAGGTAATGTTTCGGGTCGATGACCTTTCGTCAGAACTGGAAAAAGTTAGAGACGTAACAGGTTTTTAAGCGAGTGTCGGGGCTGGGAAAGGGGGAGGGGAGGAAAGAACGAAGGGGAAGGTCTGTGATAGGGTGGAAGGCAGGAGAGATTAAATGACAAAAGGGATGATGGTGCGAGGCGAAAGGAGATGGTACTGGGACAAGTAAAGCAACAAAAGATGGGTGTAGAGGAGCTGAAACTCAACGGAAGCTCGAGGAACATAAGAACATAAGAAATAGGAGCAGGAGTAGGCCATACGGCCCCTCGAGCCTGCTCCGCCATTTAACATGATCATGGCTGATCTGATCATGGACTCAAGTCCACTTCCCTGCCCGTTCCCCATAACCCCTTTACTCCCTTATCGGTTAAGAAACTCTCTATCTCTGTCTTAAATTTATTCAATGTCCCGGCTTCCACAGCTCTCTGAGGCAATGAATTCCACAGATTTACAACCCTCTGAGAGAAGAAATTCCTCCTCGTCTCTGTTTTAAATGGGCGGCCCCTTATTCTAAGATTATGCCCCCTAGTTCTAGTCTCCCCCATCAGTGGAAATATCCTCCCTCCATCCACCTTGTCAAATCGCCTCATAATCTTATACATTTCGATAAGATCAGATCACTTCTCATTCTTCTGAATTCCAATGAGTAGAGCTCTTTCGCTTCAGCAACAATTTCAGAGCATAACCACTGCTCCCATTTTTTTGGACAGCAGTTGTTGCCGATGATTCTGCTGCAGTAATTTACACCTCCCCTAAGTACATCTTGTGTTTCTTGGCCCATTGCCATCCACTTCTGCCTTGCACCATCAGCTGTCAGCTTTGTAACAAGAAAGTGCCTTATCTCACCCCCTGGGTGTCGCAGCACAGTCCTGGGGTGAGACTAAAGAACCAGGTGGATTTTCGATTACAATTGATTTAATAACTTGACAAATAAATGGCTGGCACCCTAATGCTGCAGCAACACCGTCATCTTCAGAAACTACTGGGAACCTGACCAGAACAAACACGGCCGGTGAAAGAGAGTCAGCCACACCTGGATCAGAGACACGCAGGAGGGGGCATGCAGCAACTGAACGGCAGCGAGAGGAGACAAATATATAATCAGATCCAAGATGGGTTAGCCCGTAAGGCAGAAGGGCTTAAAACAAATGAACCCCCCCCTCCCTCCCGCCCTGGGTTCGATGGCATTTATCCCAGTTCTGGGGTAAACTAGGGGGCTTTGTGAAGCACTGATAGTCATTACGAAGGAGTCAGCTCGAACAGGTTAGGAAACAGGCTAATGCAGTGCGTATGTTGTAAAAGCCCGTCTGACAAGACACCGCCCACCACAAACCTATCAGCCTTACTTCAATTCCATGTATGTGCAGCAGTGGTGGGAGTGTCGGGTCGTGTGTCACTTGTGGCTCAGTGGGCAGCACACTTGCCTCAGAATGAGAAGGTTATGGGGTCAAACCCCACTCCAGGAACTTAGGCTCATAAATCTAGTACTGAGGGAGCACTGCACTGTTGGAGGTGCCATCTTTCAGATGAGATATTAAACCGAGGCCCCATCTGCCCTCTCAGGTAGACGTGAAAGATCCCATGGCATTATTTTGATGAAGAGAAGGGGAGTTATCCCCGGTGTCCTGGCTAATATTTATCCCTCATGCAACATAACAAAAAACAGATTATCTGGTCATTATCACATTGCTGTTTGTGGGAGCTTGCTGTGCACAAGTTGGCTACCGCGTTTCCTACATTACAACAATGACTGCACTTCAAAAAGTACTTCATTGGCTGTAAAGCGCTTTGGGACATACTGCGGCCGTGAAAGGCGCTATATAAATGCAAGTCTTTCTTTCTTATTTGTTCTGGATGGGTGAATTAAGATGGACCGAATGGCCTTCCAGATTCATGAAGCATCTTGTGATTTGGTGGCTCCTCACAGCTTTTACTAATCACTCCCAATCGGATTGAGATCCGTGCGAGTCGAGATTCGAAACCAGAAGTGGAGGAATTGATGGATGTGGGACAGGAGAGACACTGGCTTTTCACCGCTGGCTCAGTCCAACCCAGAGGGGACGAAAGTCGCCTCTCCCTGATTTGTGTGAAATGAGTTTGGCCCGTCTCAATCCAGCTTCCAGTGAGCACGGGCCTACACTACAGCAATGGCAACTTGCATTTATACAGCCCCTTTAACTACAGCTTAAACCTGATCCTTGACACCAATTGGCCAACAGACTCAGAGAGGCTAAAGGACGGCTTGTGTGGGGAATGGATGCAGTCATAGCCTCTCTTCTGAGGGTGGGACTGAAGCATGTTGTGGGGCCGAGAGAAGATGCCGCCTCTCTGGCTGTGCTGTACCTGCCCTGGGGGGTCTTTATGCTGAGATGTGAAGCGTTCTGTGCCCCAGTATCAATACCCCTCATCTACCTGACCATCAGTATCATCACCATACCATATCATAGGCAGTCCCTCGAAATCGAGGAAGACTTGCTTCCACTCCAAAAGTGAGTTCTCAGGTGACTGAACAATCCAATACGGGACCTACAGTCTCTGTCACATGTGGGACAGACAGTCGTTGAAGGAAAGGGTGGGTGGGGAGTCTCCTTGCCGCACACTCCTTCCGCGGCCTGCGCTTGGTTTCTGCATGCTCTCGGCGACGAGACTCGAGGTGCTCAGTGCCCTCCCGGATGCTCTTCCTCCACTTAGGGCGGTCTTGGGCCAGGGACTGACTCCCGGGTGTTGGTGGGGATGTTGCATTTTATCAGGGAGGCTTTGAGGGTGTCCCTGTAACGTTTCCTCTGCCCACCTGGGGCTCGCTTGCCGTGTATGAGTTCCGAGTAGAGCGCTTGCTTTGGGAGTCTCGTGTCGGGCATGCGGATGTAGCCCACCCAACGGAGCTGGTCAAGTGTGGTCAATGCTTCAATGCTTGGGATGTTGGCCTGAGCGAGAACACTGACATTGGTGTGTCTATCCTCCCAGTGGATTTGCGAGCAGAAATGTACGGGGCAGAACCCACGGGTCTGCAACTGCCAGCAGACCTCAGGTGACCCAGATGACTCAGAGTCCCCAACAAAAGATGAATGCAAGGCAATTCACACCTTGTTGGCGTTGTGGAGGCTTCCATTCAGCCTATTCATGCTGCTTCAAAGAGTATGTTTGCAAGAGCTGTGGAACAATGGGGCACCTCCAACAAGCTTGCAAATGAGCTGCAAGCTCTGCAAAACCTGCTAACCACCACGTGGCAGAGGAATATCGGTCCATGGTGGATCAAACCAATTTCGAGCCTCAGAGAGAGGAGGCAGATGCTGAAGTACACGGGGTGCACACATTTTCGACAAAATGTCCACCTATAATGCTAAACGTAAAATTGAATGGCTTAACTGTAGCCATGGAACTGGACACTGGCGCTAGCCAATCCATCATGAGTAAAAAGATGTTTGAGAGACTGTGGTGCAACAAGGCACTCAGACCAGCCCTGAGCCCCATCCACACGAAACTGAGAACGTACACCGAACGGTGCACGAACTGCCACTCTGGATTGTCCTGGGCGATGGCCCCACACTGCTTGGAAGGAGCTGGCTGGGCAAAATCCGCTGGAACTGGGATGACATCCGAGCGCTATCACATGTCGATGAGACCTCATGTACCCAAGTTCTTAACAAATTTCCTTCCCTTTTTGAGCCAGGCATTGGAAACTTTTCCGGGGCGAAGGTGCGGATCCACTTGGTCCCAGAGGCACGACCCATTCACCACAAGGCGCGAGCGGTACCTCACATGATGAGGGAGAGCGTGGAAATCGAGCTGGGCAGGCTGCAACGTGAGGGCATCATCTCCCCAGTGGAATTCAGCGAGTGGGCCAGCCTGATTGTTCCAGTACTCTAAAGTGATGGCACGGTCAGGATTTGCGGCGATTATAAAGTAACTATTCATCGTTTCTCGCTACAGGACCAATACCCGCTACCTAAGGCAGATGACCTATTTGCGACGCTGACAGGAGGCAAGACGTTCACCAAGCTTGACCTGACTTCGGCCTACATGACGCAGGAGCTGGAGGAGTCTTCGAAGGGCCTCACCTGCATCAACACGCACAAGGAACTGTTCATCTACAACAGATGCCGGTTTGGAATTCGGTCGGCTGCAGCGATCTTCCAGAGAAACATGGAGAGCGTACTCAAGTCGGTACCACACACGGTGTTCTTTCATGATGATATATTGGTCACGGGTCGGGACACCGCCGAGCACCTACAAAACCTGGAGGAGATCCACCAGCGACTGGATCACGTAGGGCTGCAGGTGAAGAGGTTGAAATGCGTCTTCATGGCAACAGAAGTGGAGTTTTTGGGGAGAAAGATCGCGGCGGGCGGCATTTGGCCCACAGATGCCAAGACAGAGGCTATCAGGAATGCGCCCAGGCCACTGAGCGTCACGGAGCTGCGGTCGTTCCTGGGACTCCTCAACTATTTTGATAACTTCCTACCGGGGTTAAGCACCCTTTTAGAGCCCCTACATGTGTTATTGCGCAAAGGTGAGAACTGGGTATGGGGAAAAAACCAAGTAATTGCTTTTGAGAAAGCCAGAAACATTTTATGCTCCAACAAGCTGCTTGTATTGTATAACCCGTGTAAAAGACTTGGGCTAGCATGTGACGCGTCATCGTACGGAGTCGGGTGAGTATTACAACAAGCTAACGTTGCGGGGAAGTTGCAACCTGTCGCCTATGCTTTCAGGAGTTTGTCTTAGGCTCAGAGGGCCTACAGCATGATTGAGAAAGAGGCATTAGCGTGCGTGTTCGTGGTAAAGAAAATGCATAAGTACCTGTTTGGCCTCAAATTTGAGCTGGAAACCGATCACAAGCCACTCACATTCCTGTTCGCTGAAAACAAGGGGATAAATACTAATGCCTCAGCCTGCATACAAAGGTGGGCACTCGCGCTATCAGCGTATAACTATACCATCCGCCACAGGCCAGGCACCGAGAACTGTGCGGATGCTCTCACTCGGCTACCATTGCCCACCACGGAGGTGGAAATGGCACAGCCTGCAAACTTGTTGATGGTGGCGCAGCCCGCAGACTTGTTGATGGTCGTGGAAGCGTTTGAAAATGATAAATCACCTGTCACGGCCTGCCAGATTAGGACTTGGACCAGCCAAGATCCTCTGCTGTCCCTAGTAAAAAAACTATGTGCTGCATGGGAGCTGGGCCAGCATCCCCGTTGAAATGCAAGAGCTAATCAAGCTGTTCCAGCGGTGAAAGGGTGAGCTGTCCATTCAGGCAGACTGCCTGTTCTGGGGTAACCACGTAGTGCTACCAAAAAAGGGCAGGGAGACGTTCATCTTGGATCTCCACAGCACACACCCGGGTATAGTAATGATGAAAGCAATAGCCAGATCCCACGTGTGGTGGCCCGGTATCGACTCTGACTTAGAGTCCTGTGTACATCAATGCAGCGTATGTGCTCAGTTGAGCAACGCCCCCAGAGAGGCACCACTAAGTTTGTGGTCCTGGCCCTCCAGACCATGGTCGAGGATCCATGCCGATTATGCGGGCCCGTTTCTCGGTAAAATGTTCCTGGTGGTGGTGGATGCTTTTTCAAAATAGATTGAATGTGAAATAATGTCGGGAAGCACCGCCACCGCCACCATTGAAAGCCTGAGGACCATGTTTGCCACCCACGGCCTGCCTGACATACTGTTCAGTGACAACGGGCCATGTTTCACCAGTGCCAAATTTAAAGAATTCATGACCCGCAATGGGATCAAACATGTCACCTCAGCTCCGTTTAAACCAGCCTCCAATGGGCAGGCAGAGCGGGCAGTACAAACCATCAAACAGAGCCTTAAACGAGTCACAGAAGACTCACTCCAAACCCGCCTGTCCCGAGTACTGCTCAGCTACTGCATGAGACACCACACGCTCACGGGGTGCCCCCGGCTGAGCTACTCATGAAAAGGACACTTAAAACCAGACTCTCGCTGGTTCACCCCAACCTGCATGATCAGGTAGAGAGCAGGCGGCAGCAACAAAATGTAAACGATGGTCGCGCCACTGTGTCACGGGAAATTGATCTGAATGACCCTGTGTATGTGCTAAACTATGGACATGGTCCCAAGTGGATCGCAGGCACGGTGATAGCTAAAGAAGGGAATAGGGTGTTTGTAGTCAAACTAGACAATGGAGAAATTTGCAGAAAGCACCTGGACCAAACGAGGCTGCGGTTCACAGACTGCCCTGAACAACCCACAGCAGACACCACCTTTTTCAAGCCCACAACACACACCCAAAGGATCAGCGACACCACCCCGGACCAGGAAATCGAACCCATCACCCCAGGCTCAACAGCCCTGCAGGGCCAACAACACACCAGCCGAGCGAGGGCACAGCCAACACACCAGAACAGACATTTGTACCGAGGCGGTCCACCAGGGAAAGAAAGGCTCCCGACCACCTCACCTTGTAAATAGTTTTCACTTTGACTTTGCGGGGGGAGTGACGTTGTGTATCTGTAAAGCATGCACTCCTATGTTCCGCCACCAGGGAGCTCATCCCCTGAAGTCCCAAGGGATGCTGGGAGCACTGTAGGGCCCGTTCCTCACTCTGGAGTGTCTTATAAAACAGACTGGGGTCACTGTTACTTTAACCTCCCTGTCTGCAGCCTCATCTGTGTTAGGAACACAATAGATTGAGGGATAAATATTGCAAACATTGCCACAGGATCTTTTACAACCACTTGAGAGGGCAGACAGGACCTCAGTTTAACATCTCATCTGAAAGACAGCACCTCTGACAGTGCAGCATTCCCTCAGTGCTGCACTAGAGTATCAGCCTAGATTTCTGAGCTCAAGTTCCTGGCGTGGGATTTGAATCCACAAACTTCTAGACTCAGAGGCGAGAATGCTACCCACTGAGCCACGGCTGACTCTCAGAAATAACGTTGGGCGATGGTGGAGAATGAGCGATATCGAATTGGTTGCCCGTTATACACCGCACTCGTTTGACTCTAACGGAAAAGGAAATAAGACCGGGTGTATCATGACGGTTAATTCGATATCACCTATTTTACTCGGTTGGAACAGGAGTAGGCCATTCAGCCCCTCGTGCCTGCTCCACCTTCCAATTGTCTCCCAGCATCCGCAGCTCTTCGGGAGAGAGAATCCCAGATTTCCACTCCCATCGGCCAAAGTTAACATGATTTCCGTGTAGATGTTTGATGTGCAGCTTTCCCTTCGAGTGTTTCTGCAGCTATGGCGCTGTTAGATGAAGATATACCAGTTGCCCGAGTACTGACCTGACACTCCCATAGCCTGAGGATTAACCACCAGAGGACTGTAAGGTGAAGTTACAGGGAATTTTTCGGCACAGAGGCGGATCAGAATGTGGAAAGCTTTACCGCAACAACAACAATAACTTGAATTTAACCTCGTAAAACATCACAAGGCGCTGCACATCAAACAACGTTTGACACCGAGCCACATAAGGAGCTATTCCGACAGATGATCCAAAGCTTGTTCAAAGAGGTAGGTTTTAAGCAGCGTCATAAAAGAGGAGAGAGGTAGAGAGGCGGAGAGTTGCAGGAATGGATGAGGTTACAGAGTAAGGGAGGGGCGAGGCCATGGAGGGATTTGAAAACAAGAATGAGAATTTTAAAATCGCATTGTTGCGCCGGCGTTGGAGTGTCAGCAGTGGCTCAGTGGGTAGCACACTCATCTCTGAGTCAGAAGGTTGTGGGTTCAAGTCCCACTCCAGAGACTTTAGCACAAAAATCTAGGCTGACACTCCAGTGCAGTGCTGAGGGAGCGCTGCACTGTCGGAGGTGCTGTCTTTTGGATGAGATGTTGAACCGAGGCCCCGTCTGCTCTCTCAGGTGGACGTAAAAGATCCCATGGGACTATTTTGAAGAAGAGCAGGGGGAGTTCTCCCCGGGGCCAATATTTATCCCTCAATCAACATAACAAAACCAGATTATCTGGTCATTATCACATTGCTGTTTGTGGAAGCTTGCTGTGCGCAAGTTGGCTGCCGCGTTTCCCACATTACAACAGTGACTGCAAAAGTACTTCATTGGCTGTAAAGCAGGTTTGGACGTCCAGAGGTCGTGAAAAGTACTCTATAAATGCAAGATCTTTCTTTCTTCATTGAAGTGGTTCAGTGGGCAACTGCTGCACACACTGTGGGAATGAATGATACGGGCCAGGGCGGTCCCAGCTTTCGTTCCCGGGCGTCGCGGGGTTAATTCATCTCTGCTGGGCTGGAAATGATGTGTAAATGTTGCTCTTTCACGCCTTTTAAAATTGCCTCCTGTGTTCCTGCGACGCGCCACTGCTTATGAAAAATGAAAAATCATTTCTGCAGGTTCACAAGCGTGCAGGTTCCAAAAGACATGCAGCGCCCAAAGGGTTAATCTGCGCAGTTTGCTTTCAGTAACGAGTGCCAGTGGCAAGAACATATGTTTTGGGTGTATTTATTGTTGTGGTTGACAGGATGTTGCGACTGTTTGCTTTGGACATTCTCGATCCATGTGAACCTGATTGCCTGGTCCGTATCATTCATTCCCACAGTGTGTGCAGCAGTTAGCCACTGAACCACTTCAATGAAGAAAGAAAGATCTTGCATGTATACAGCTCCGTTCACGACCCCATGAATCCAACCTGCTTTACAGCCAATGAATTTGCTTAGGTATTTGCCTCCCCACAAAGATTGATGGGCCGAAAGAGTTTATACATTTAAAACAGGCACAAAGCCAAACTGATGTACACCACTATTTAATGCTTTTATAAAGTGAACATAATGACTCCAAAACTACAAAGATATATCAAATTTTTAGGAAAAAAAACATTCATTTATATAGCGCCTTTCACCATCTCAGGACATCCCAAAGCGCTTTACAGCGGTGCAGTACTTTGTTTTTGGAGTGTAGTCACTATTGTAATGTTGGAAACGCGGCAGCCAATTTGCGCACAGCAAGCTCCCACAGACAGCAACGACCAGATAATCGCTTTTCTGATGATGTTGATTGAGGGATAAATATTGGCTCCAGGACACCGGGGCTAACTCCCCTGCTCTTCTTTGAAATAGTGCCATGGGATCTTTTACGTCCACCCGAGAGGGCAGACGAAGCCTCGGTTTACGTCTCATCTGAAAGACGGCACCTTCGACAGTGCAGCACTCCCTCAGCACTGCACTGGGAGTGTCAGCCGAGATTGTTTTGTGGTCAAGTCCCTGGAGTGGGTCTTGAACCTGCAGCCTTCTGGCTCTGGACATCCTGGAGGACGAGGTCCAGAGGAGGAGAAACGTCTGTACCTCACCCTCCTGTCCCTCTCCTGCAGCAGCTGGTGCTGCTCTGCCTGGCCTTGCCTCCTCCACCCATTCCTCCTACAGACAAAGGGGGGGCCCTTAGCAAGATGCCCAGAACCAATCACACCCTTTCTCCTGGTGACTCCTATAAGGTGTCCAATGGGTAGAGTAACACAGGTGAAATCTTCAGTGTGTTGTTGAAGTTGTGACACACTGTTCCAGAAAGTCTCCTGATGTGATTTTAAAGTCCTCTTCAAACGCAGTGCAAGCAGTCACTCTGAATCAGGAAGTGAACAGTGAAAGCTGAACATGCCTTGAAGTAGCGCTTGAAATCCACAATAATTATTTCTTTCCTCCTATTCAGCTGGTCACCGTTAGGAGAGGGCATTCGTTGAAGTATTAGGTACCAAAATGTGGTTAATGAGCGCTAGCAGACGATTTAACTGATCCTCTGGGCAGCCAGTTACTAGGTGCACTTCAGCTCCTTTACCAAGATGGCGCCTTGCGCTAAACCCAGGCTAAACCAGTGTTTCAGCTCAAGACCCCACCTTGGCCACCTTGGAGGCTCTTTAGCGCCTAAATTATCCGGGGAAAATCCCCACCATCCAGGTTCCAATTTTCGGTTATAACAACAACAACTTGCATTTATATAGCGCCCTTAATGTAGACAAACGTCCCACGGCCCATCACAGCAGGACCATCAGACAAAATTGGGTGTGGATTCAAAGAAGGCACTATTAGGACAGGTGGCCAAGGAGATTTAAGGAGGGAGTGAACAGAGGGGAGAGCAGTGGTGAGGCAGAGGGGTTTAGGGAGGGAATTCCAGAGCTTAGGGCCCAGGCGGCTGAAGACACGGCCACCGATGGTGGGGCCAAGGACAAAGGGACAAACTCACCAGAGGTCAATCTTTGCCGTTGACGTTTTATTTGGTAACACCAGTAAAACCTGACAGAAATAAAGGGGGAGAAGTTACTGAAAAGGGCAGGTGTTCTCACCTGGGGCCGTGTTCCCACGGACAGTTGGCAGTGCGACTCACTGAATGTGGACCCACGGCTGTCCGAAAGATCAGAGGGCAAACGTCTCAAACGAGAATTTTTCCACAGCAATAAACCCCTCTCGTCCCCCGACATCTGCATTTTCCCAACTTTCTCTTAAGTTCAAGCTTTATCGCTGAAAAAAAATTCAAGCACAGAGTTAGCGAGAAGGGAAAATGTCACGTTGGGAAAACACAGCTATCTCCAGGCATTAAAACAAGTTTGTTTTTAAGAGTCTATAGTGAACGAAAATGCGAAACAACCTAAATTAATTTAATCCTTCCAGTTCTGACAAAAGGCCATCGACCCGTTAACTCTGTTTCTATCTCCACAGATTCTGCCTGACCTGCTGAGTATTTCCAGTATTTTCTGTTTGTATTTTCGTTCCTTCTCTTTCCTCTTAACTTCAAATGGGCAAATAATTGGAAAAATAATTCTCCCAGTGACTTCCTAATTCCTTGTTTGGATTTAGGGGAATTCCATCCCCTGCTGGTGAGTCATTGCAGTGCCAATTGTCCGAGCTGCTCTCCATAAAGGCAGCTCCTGCCCGCGACTCGATCATTCTCCCATCAAGAGACACGGAGTCAGGATGCAGCCTCTCCCTCTCCTGTGCTGGGTGCTAGCGGTTACTCTCTGCATTTCTCTCCTGACGGAGGCTCACGAAAAGCAACTGAAAGGTGAGCATATTGC
Source organism: Pristiophorus japonicus (assembly GCF_044704955.1). Classification (NCBI taxonomy): domain Eukaryota; kingdom Metazoa; phylum Chordata; class Chondrichthyes; family Pristiophoridae; genus Pristiophorus; species Pristiophorus japonicus. The sequence continues at coordinate 29,317,278 of NC_091998.1, read as the reverse complement.
ACAGAGCTGCACTTGTACCTGTGAGGTGCTGCTACCTCCAGGAATGATGAGGTTAAGGTAGTGGCACTTATTAATAATTGCAATGCAAGTACAGAGCTGAAAATGACTTAAACATAATCTCTCATTAGTGAAAGAGACTGTCTTTTAGATTTCCGTGCTGTGCTGTATGTAGAAGCTACTCCGCCCACAACTTTCTAAAATCTTTCTGACCCAGAAACTCATGTCGGGCAGTGGAGCAAAACGTGTGTGATCAGAACGACCGCCCTAACCCGAACCCTAAACCTATCCCTAACCCTAACCCTAAACCTAACCCTAACCTAACCCTAACCTAACCCTAACCCTAACCCTAACCTAACCCTAACTCTAACCTAACCCTAACCTAACCCGAACCCGAACCCTAAACCTATCCCTAACCCTAACCCTAACCCGAAACCTAACCCTAACCTAACCCTAACCCGAACCCTAATCCTATCCCTAACCCTAACCATAAACCTAACCCTAACTTAACCATAACCTAACCCGAACCCTAAACCTAACTCGATCCCTAACCCTAACCCTATCCCCATACCTATCCCTAACCCTAAACCTATCTCTAACCCTAACCATAAACCTATCCCCAAACCCTAACCCTAACCCTAACCCTAACCCAAAAACTAACCCGAACCCTATCCCTAACCCTAAACCATCCCTAACCCGAAACCTATCCCTAACCCTAACCCTAACTCTATCCCTAACCCTAACCCTATCCCTATTCCCAACCCTGACCCTAACCCTGAACCTAACCCTGACCCTAACCCTGACCCTAACCCTGACCCTAACCCTGGCAGGTGCTTCCTATAATGAGCGCCGATCTGATACCGCCCGATTAGCGACACTGCCCGTGACAAATTTCTAGGCTGCTGCGTTTTCCAGCTGGGGGAGTGTGGGGTCAGTCGGGGGGAGTGTAGGGGTTGGTCAGGGGTAGTGTGGGGGTCAGGGAGAGTGTGGGGGTTGGTCAGGGGTAGTGTGGGGATCAGGGGGAGTGTGGGGGTCGGTCGGGGGGAGTGTGGGGGTCAGTCGGGGGGAGTATGGGGGTCGGTCGGGGGGAGTGTAGGGATTGGTCGGGGGGAGTGTGGGAATTGGTCAGGGGTAGTGTGGGGGTCAGGGGGAGTGTGGGGGTCAAGGGTAGTGTGGGGGTCAGGGGGAGTGTGGGGGTCGGTCGGGGGGAGTGTGGGGTTCGGTCGGGGGGAGTGTGGGGTCAGTCGGGGGGAATGTGGGATCGGGGGGGTGGGGGTCGGGGGGAGTGTGGGGCTCAGGGGGAGTGTGGGGGTCGGTCGGGGGGAGTGTGGGGTCAGTCGGGGGGAATGTGGGATCGGGGGGGTGGGGGTCGGGGGGAGTGTGGGGCTCAGGGGGAGTGTGGGGGTCGGTCGGGGTGAGTGTGGGGTTCGGTCGGGGGGAGTGTGGGGGTCGGGTGAGTGTGGGTGTCAGTCAGGGGGAGTGTGGGGGTCGGGGGGCGTGTGGGAGTCTGGGGGAGTGTGGCGATCGGTCGGGGGGAGTGTGGATGACAGTCAGGGGGAGTGTGGGGGTCGGAGGGCATGTTGGTGTCGGTCAGTGGGGCGTTTGGGGGTCGGGGGAGTGTGGGGGTTGGGGGGAGTGTGGGGGTCGGTCGGGGGGAGTGTGAGGGTCGGTCGGGGGGAGTGTGGGGGTCGGTCGGGGGGAGTGTGGGGGTCAATCGGGGGGAGTGTGGGGGTTGGTCAGGGGGAGTGTGCGGGTCGGTCGGTCGGGGTGAGTGTGGGGATCAGTCGAGGGGAGTGTGGGGTCAGGGGGAGTGTGGGGTCATGGGGAGTGTGGGGGTCGGTCGGGGGGAGTGTGGGGTCGGGGGGAGTGTGGGGTCGGGGGGAGTGTGGGGGTCGGTCGGGCACTGTATGTGCTGGTTTAGGTTGGAGTCCTTATAGAATTGACGGCCCTGATCTCAGTGCCCTTGCCTGGTTGCACCACCCGGGGTCTCAGCACTGCTGAGCTGGGTCAGGGTCCCGACAGCACCAGCGAGGGGGAATTGCCGGCTTTGAATGAGGGTGCTCCCGCTGAGAGGCAGTGGGAATGTCCGCTGCATCGCTCGGATTGACGGTGAGCTCCTGGCTCAGCGGTAGAATTCCCGCCACCAAGTCAGAACAACAACAACTTGCTTTTGTATAGCGCCTAGTACGAACACCCCAGTGCGTGTCACAGGGTCGCGATTAAACAAAATTTGTCACCGCGCCATGTAAGGAGATACTCAGGCAGAGGGCCAAAAGCTTGGTCAAGGGGGTAGGTCGAAGGAGCATCTTAAAGGAGGAGAGAGAGATAAAGAGGCAGAGAGGTTTAGGGAGGGAGTTCCAGAGCTTGGGGCCTCAGTTGCTGAAGGCACGGCCACCGATGGCAGAGCGATTATAATCAGGGATGCGCAAGTGGCCAGAATTAGAGGAGTGCGGAGGCTTGTAGGGTCGAAGGAGGTTTTTAGAGATAGGGAGGGGCGAGGCTATGGAAGGATTTAAAAATAAGGGTGGGGGTTCGAATCCCAGTCCAGGCGGTCCCGGTGAGTGGAAGCTGGAACTCCGGCTGGGAATTCCAGGCTGACTCCGGATGGACACTCGCGCCCGGTGGGAGGGAGTTGCGCCCCTCATCGCATGGTGTGTGGGAGCCCACTAAACCCTTATACCATGGGGGACTAACCCTCCCACCCCCATCAGCTGCGATACAGAGGGTTACAGTCACGGAAGGAATGTTAACGTTGCTGCCTGTCAGACTGTTATCCAGCCACTCGGCTGACACTCCAGCGCAGTGCTGAGGGAGCGCTGCACTGTCGGAGGTGCCGTCTTTCAGATGAGACGTTAAACCGAGGCCCCGTCTGCTCTCTTAGGTGGACCTTAAATATCCCATGGTACTATTTCAAAGGAGAGCAGGGAAGTTCTCCCCGGTGTCCTGGGGCCAATATTTATCCCTCAATCAACATCACTAAAACAGATTATTTGGTCATTATCACATTGCTGTTTGTGGGAGCTTGCTGTGCGCAAATTGGGTGCCGCGTTTCCCACATTACAACAGTGACTACACTCCAAAAGTACTTCATTGGCTGTAAAGTGCTTTGGGACGTCCTGAGGTTGTGAAAGGCGCTATATAAATGCGAGTTCTTTCTCACAAACCAACACTGTCCCTTTCAAACCTTCGAACACACAAGTCGTTGCGGCAAGTCACAGCATGGCCGCGTTTACGGGAGAGCAGGCAACAAAATGGTCAGCTCTTTCCAAGGCTGGACCTTCCGTCCCTTGCATGTCGGACATGCAGGGAGCTCAGTGTCGGGGTCAGTGTCCGGCTCCTAACCCTAACCCTAACCCTCAATGCAGTGCTGATTATCCAGTGCACCTACGATAAAATGCGTTGCAAGGAAAGCCGCAGGCGGCAAAGGATTTCTTGGGTGCGGTTTTCTCTCCAGTTGTTACAGCGACCACAAGATGTTGCAACTTATTCCTTTTGTACTGATCCGTAACTTGGATTTAATGCTTATAATGATTGCCGAACCAGTCCGTCAGCTGCCGTGAGTGGTTGCCATGGTGACCTGAAATCAGGCCTCTCGGCCAACCAGGCTCCACATATGTTTCCACTCGTAGAATCATAGAATGATACAGCACAGGAGGAGGCCATTCGGCCCATCGGGCTCCAGCCGGCTCTTTGAAAGAACTGCCCAATTAGTCCCACTCCCCCTGCCCTGTCTCCGCCGCCCTGTCAGCCGTGGCTCAGTGGGCCGCACTCTCACCTCTGAGTCAGAAGGTTGGGGGTTCAAATCCCACTCCAGAGTCGTGAACACAAACATCTCGGCTGAGGGAGCGCTGCACTGTCGGAGGTGCCGTCTTTTGGATGAGACTTTAAACTGAGGCCCTGTCTGCCCTCTCAGGTGGACCTATAAGATCCCAGGGCACTATTTTGAAGAAGAGCAGGGGAGTTTTCCCCGGTGTCCTGGGGCCAATATTTATCCCTCAACCAACATCACTAAAACAGATTATCTGGGTCATTATCACATTGCTGTTTATGGGATCTTGCTGTGCGCAGATTGGCTTATTTCCACTTCTTACATTACTACTCTTCAAAAGTTATTGGCTGTAAAGCGCTTTCAGGCATTCGGTGGTCGTGAAAGGGGCTATATAAATGCAAGTCTTTCCCTTTGTTTCACACGCCACATTGCCCATTAGCTATTGGTTTCACTCGGTCCTTACTGGATCCTTACAACCAGAACAGCGAGGAGAACTTAACCCCAGCAATCTGGGTGGGATTTAAACCCTCAAGGTCGAGCCCAATCTCCGTTCCATGTTCTTACTCTGGGGTTCGCAGGGTTCAGAAACAGCACGCAGAGGGAAAGCCCAGTTCTACGGGCAGCCCAGAGTTAATTCAAGCCTTTATCCAGGATGTGGGTGCCCCACCAGCTCAACACCCAGCTGATCTTCAATGATACAGCTCTACATTGATTCCAAACCGATCACTGTTTGCAGTGCACAGGTGCAAAGTCACAAGCAACGTGCAATTCAAACCTGCTTTAATCACCCAGACCTATTGAAAGCATCTGCTCCCATAGCCACAAGCTGAACAAAGAAACACTTACGTTTCTATCGTGCCAGACATCTCAAAGCACTTTGCAGCCACTTCACTGGAAAAGTTCGAGATGTAACCGGTTGTTAAGGAAGTGCAGGGGGAATGAAAGGGAGGAGGGGAGGAAAGAACAAAAGGGAAGGTCTGTGATAGGGTGGAAGGCAGGAGAGATTAGAGAGACAAAAGGGATGGTGGGCACAAATGAGATGGTAATGGGACAAGTTAAGAAACAAAAGTTGAGTCTAGACGGGGCGTAAATGGTGGAATCATCGGCAGTTGCCGTGGGAAACAGAGAAAAGAAGGGCCGAAGGGTTTGTAAGAAATAAAGGATGAAAGTGAGCAAAATCTGGGCAGAGGTTCTGGTCTGAAATTGTTGAACTCGATGTTGAGTCCAGAAGGCTGTAAAGAGCCGAAGCGAAGGATGGGGTGCTGCTCTTCGAGCTTGCGTTGAGCTTCATTCACATCGTTTCTGTTACATTTCTAACTTTTGCCAGTTCTGACGAAGGGTCACAGACCCGAGACGTTAACTCTGTTTCTCTCCACAGATGCTGCCTGACCCGCTGAGATCCCCAGCACTTTCTGTCTTTATTTCAGATTCCAGCATCCGCAGTGTTTTGCTTTTTTGTATAAGTATTTTTGAAGCGTCGTCACTTTTGTAGTCTAGGAAACGCAGCAGCCAATCTGCGCACAGCAAGCTCCCACAAACAGCAATGTGATCATGACCCAGATAATCTGTTTTTTTATTTTGTTATGTTGATTGAGGCGTTAAATATAGGTCCCAGGACACCGGGGATAACTCCCCTGCTCTTCTTCGGAATAGTGCCATGAGATCTTTTACAACCACCTGAGAGGAGCAGACTCTGTTTAGCGTCTCATCCAAAAGACGGCACCTCCGACAGTGCAGCACTCCCTCAGTACTGCACTGGGAGTGTCAGCCTAGATTTATGTGCTTAAGTCCCTGGAGTGGGACTTGAACCCACAAACCTTCTGACTCTGAGGCGAGTGTGCTGCCCACTGAGCCACGGCTGACAACTGTAGTTTAGCTTCTGTTTTAGTTTCTGATTTTTTTTTAGAATAAAGTAGGTTTATTGTGCAAGTAAGGGCGGTGGAAGCAGATTCAATAGTAAATCTCAAAAGGCAATTGAAGCTATAGATATAGATACATACTGGGCCATGGGGAAAGAGCAGGGGGAGTGGGACTAATTGGTAGCTCTTTCACCAAGCGGAACAGGCACGATGAGCCAAACGGCCTGCTCCTGTACTGTACGATCCTATGATCGTGTGTGATACAAAGCAGAGCTGAGCCCACTAAATCCAGGGTGTAGTCGTGTTGTGGCCGAGCCACCCAAGGGTTGAGTGTTCAAATCTCACCAGGACAGCCTGTGAAGTTGAATTTATCAAATCTGGTCATTTGTGGGCCAGATAACTTTGAAAGTTTTGTTATGGAGGCCAACTGTTGTCACTGACATCCTTGGGGGAAGGGAACCTGTCGCCCCAACACGTGACCACAGTCTGCACTCTGCCCAGACGCAAGTTGTTCAGTTTTGCGAACAATCGCTCAAGTTGCTCGTCACTGTAATAGAGCTCCACCGAGTGGACTACTGATGTAATTACAATGGCTGATGTAATAACAATAAACGGTCATGTGGCAAGGTCATGTGACACAGTTCTTGTTCAGGAGCCATCTTGTGTGTGTGTGTGCTTGCGTGTGTGTAGTGGTGTCTGAAGCTATCACAGCCAACACCTTCCCCAGGCAAAAAGCCTCGTCATTCTAGCAACCTGGAAACAAATGAAAAACGAGTCAGTAAAGTCGCAATGTTTTTAATTCTAGCCATGGGCCCTACTCCAGTCCCATTTGGGATTTTACTAAAAGGGAGCTTGATGATGTCACAGCAGAAGTGCTACACAAGATGGCTACCACCAGTTACCTTGCAGCCAAATGGTTTCTGAGGCTTTCTTTTCTGTTAGGCACAATTTTGAATCTGACAGCAAGTGAGCTGCCAGAAGCTGTGCTCAGTGCGATTGACCTGGGGCCAATGCTTCAGGAGGGCGGGCTGGGGGAGATTCCAACTACAAATGCCATCAGAAGTGGCAGTATAAAAGATTAAGGAGTGAACTAATTGAGGTATTTAAGGCGGAGATAGACAGATTGTTGAGCGATAAGGGAGTAAAGGGTTATGGGGAGCGGGCGGGGGAGTGGAGCTGAGTCCATGATCAGATCAGCCATGATCTTATTGAATGGCTGAGCAGGCTCGAGGGGCCGAAAAACCTAATCCTGCTCCTATTTCTTATATTCTTATGTTTAAGTTGATGAAAGGATTTGATAGGGTAGATGGACAGAAACTATGGCCAGAATTTTCACAGGAGCAGATTGTTCGAAGCCGCCGGGGGAGGGGGGGAAATGGGGAAATGTGAAAGTTGTATAAATCTAACCCCTCGACTGCAGCCGCCACCAACCTGCCCACTTTCACCGTTCACTCAGGCGGGACACTGGGGGGGGGAGCGAGCAGCCTATCGACTGCCAGGAGGCGGGTTGGCAATTTAAATATGCTAATGAGGCCTGAGGCCTGTGTTTTGCCGGTTTGACTGCAGGCGGCCGGGGGTCCCACGGCTCGGGGAGCAATCCTTGTGGGCTGGGAGGAGCAGGAGTATTTCCTTCCAGCCCCCCCTCAAAGCCCCCACACCACCCCCCCCCCCCCACAACTGCCTGCACCCCGCCGGGGTCAGGCTTTGGACCGTCCCAGAGATCAGACCCCTGCCCTCACTGGGCTTGGAACAGTCCAGCGCCCCCCCTCCACGCCCTCGTGGCATGAAACCTCCCCCCCCACCCCCCCATCCCTCTCCATCCTGGGCCCAGCACCGGCCTGCTCCTGTGGTGTCCCGTTCAGCGTTCCCCGCCCGGATCAGGCAGGCTCCCGGACGGAGAACACGGCCTTTACGTCGCACGCACGCCGTGAAGTTAAAACTCCACCGGTTGCCAGGAAACCCGAAGTTCGCCATTTCCCGTCATCTCACGGGTTCCTCCCGCACCGTGTGAGTGGGAAACGGGAAAATCCAGCCTTATTTCCTCTGGTGGGGGGAGTCAAGAACAAGTGGGGGGGGAGGGAGGGCAGAACCTTCAAATTAGAGCCATGCCGTTCAGGCATGATGTCAGGAAGTCAGACACACAGGGCAGTGCGAATCGGGAAAACTCGCTCCCTTAAAAAGCTGGTGAGGCTGCGGGGTCAATTGAAAATTTCAAAACTCAGATTGATAGATGAAGTATTAAGGGTTACGGAGCCAAGGCAGGTAGATGGAGTTTAGACACGGATCAGCCATGAACAGGCTCGAGGGGCTGAATGGCCTCCTCCTGTTTCTCTGTAAATTCTGAGGCCAGCACCACATCCATCGCTATTTGGCCACGGGGGGAATTCGCAGACTGAATTAAAATACAGAAATTAATCAGGAGTAAATCTACTGGGGGGTGGGCAGGGGGAATGGTGGGTGGGGGGGGTGGGCAGGGAGTGGGGATTGTGGGTGGTAGTGGGGGGAGAGCAGGGGGAAGGGGTGTTGTGGGCCGGGGGGGTGTTGTGGCCAGAGAGGTGGTAGTGGGGGAGGGGCCGGGGGTGGGGGAGGGCGGGGGGGCGGGGGTTGTGGGTCGTAGTGGGGGGGAGGGCAGGGGGGCCGGGGGGTGTGGGCTGGGGCGATATGCTAGGCAGGAAGACAGTAAGACTTCCTCCTTCAGTGACTGTGTGTTTGTTGCAGGTGGGAGAGTCTTGTGCTGCAGCAAGAAGAAAGGTCGCTGCCTCCGATGCCCGGGCACGATGCTTCACGGAGGTAACGGAGAAACCCGCTCACAACTTAAACACAGCCTGAGCTCTGACGAAGCAATGGCTCACAGTTTGTGATTTGTCGAGACTGAGGCTAGTCAACTCCCTCAATGGGTCAGAGGGCAGACACATGGGGGGGTCAGAGGGCAGACACATGAGGGGTCAGAGGGTAGACACATGGGGGGGATCAGAGGGCAGACACATGGGGGGGTCAGAGGGCAGACACATGAGGGGTCAGAGGGTAGACACATGGGGGGGATCAGAGGGTAGACACATGGGGGGGATCAGAGGGCAGACACATGGGGGGGATCAGAGGGTAGACACATGGGGGGGTCAGAGGGCAGACACATGAGGGGTCAGAGGGTAGACACATGGGGGGGATCAGAGGGTAGACACATGGGGGGGATCAGAGGGCAGACACATGGGGGGTCAGAGGGTAGACACATGGGGGGATCAGAGGGCAGACAAATGGGGGGGAGCAGAGGGCAGACACATGAGGGGTCAGAGGGTAGACACATGGGGGGGATCAGAGGGTAGACACATGGGGGGGATCAGAGGGCAGACACATGGGGGGGTCAGAGGGCAGACACATGAGGGGTCAGAGGGTAGACACATGGGGGGGATCAGAGGGTAGACACATGGGGGGGATCAGAGGGCAGACACATGGGGGGGATCAGAGGGTAGATACATGAGGGGTCAGAGGGTAGACACATGGGGGGGTCAGAGGGAAGACACATGGGGGGGTCAGAGGGTAGACACATGAGGGGTCAGAGGGTAGACACATGGGGGGGATCAGAGGGTAGACACATGGGGGGGATCAGAGGGCAGACACATGGGGGGGATCAGAGGGTAGATACATGAGGGGTCAGAGGGTAGACACATGGGGGGGTCAGAGGGAAGACACATGGGGGGGTCAGAGGGCAGACACATGGGGAGTCAGAGAGCAGACACATGAGAGGTCAGAGGGAAGACACATGAGAGGTCAGAGAGTATGCACATGAGGGGTCAGAGAGAAGACACATGGGGAGTCAGAGGGTATGCACATGAGAGGTCAGAGGGTATGCACAGAGGAGTCAGAGGGAAGACACATGAGGAGTCAGAGGGTATGCACATGAGAGGTCAGAGGGTATGCACATGAGAGGTCAGAGGGTAGACACATGAGAGGTCAGAGGGTAGACACATGAGGAGTCAGAGGGTATGCACATGAGAGGTCAGAGGGTATGCACATGAGGGGTCAGAGGGAAGACACATGAGGTGTCAGAGGGTATGCACATGAGGGGTCAGAGGGAAGACACATGAGGAGTCAGAGGGTATGCACATGAGAGGTCAGAGTGTATGCACATGAGGGGTCAGAGGGAAGACACATGAGGGGTCAGAGGGAAGACACATGAGGAGTCAGAGGGTATGCACATGAGAGGTCAGAGGGTATGCACATGAGGAGTCAGAGGGTAGATACATGAGGAGTCAGAGGGTAGACACATGAGGGGTCAGAGGGTAGACACATGAGAGGTCAGAGGGTAGACACATGAGGGGTCAGAGGGTAGACACATGAGGGGTCAGAGGGTAGACACATGAGGGGTCAGAGGGAAGACACATGAGAGGTCAGAGGGTAGACACATGAGGAGTCAGAGGGAAGACACATGAGGAGTCAGAGGGTATGCACATGAGAGGTCAGAGGGTATGCACATGAGAGGTCAGAGGGTAGACACATGAGAGGTCAGAGGGTAGACACATGAGGAGTCAGAGGGTATGCACATGAGAGGTCAGAGGGTATGCACATGAGGGGTCAGAGGGAAGACACATGAGGTGTCAGAGGGTATGCACATGAGGGGTCAGAGGGAAGACACATGAGGGGTCAGAGGGAAGACACATGAGGTGTCAGAGGGTATGCACATGAGGGGTCAGAGGGAAGACACATGAGGAGTCAGAGGGTATGCACATGAGAGGTCAGAGTGTATGCACATGAGGGGTCAGAGGGAAGACACATGAGGGGTCAGAGGGAAGACACATGAGGAGTCAGAGGGTATGCACATGAGAGGTCAGAGGGTATGCACATGAGGAGTCAGAGGGTAGATACATGAGGAGTCAGAGGGTAGACACATGAGGGGTCAGAGGGTAGACACATGAGAGGTCAGAGGGTAGACACATGAGGGGTCAGAGGGTAGACACATGAGGGGTCAGAGGGTAGACACATGAGGGGTCAGAGGGAAGACACATGAGAGGTCAGAGGGTAGACACATGAGGAGTCAGAGGGAAGACACATGAGGAGTCAGAGGGTATGCACATGAGAGGTCAGAGGGTATGCACAGAGGAGTCAGAGGGAAGACACATGAGGAGTCAGAGGGTATGCACATGAGAGGTCAGAGGGTATGCACATGAGAGGTCAGAGGGTAGACACATGAGAGGTCAGAGGGTAGACACATGAGGAGTCAGAGGGTATGCACATGAGAGGTCAGAGGGTATGCACATGAGGGGTCAGAGGGAAGACACATGAGGTGTCAGAGGGTATGCACATGAGGGGTCAGAGGGAAGACACATGAGGAGTCAGAGGGTATGCACATGAGAGGTCAGAGTGTATGCACATGAGGGGTCAGAGGGAAGACACATGAGGGGTCAGAGGGAAGACACATGAGGAGTCAGAGGGTATGCACATGAGAGGTCAGAGGGTATGCACATGAGGAGTCAGAGGGTAGATACATGAGGAGTCAGAGGGTAGACACATGAGGGGTCAGAGGGTAGACACATGAGAGGTCAGAGGGTAGACACATGAGGGGTCAGAGGGTAGACACATGAGGGGTCAGAGGGTAGACACATGAGGGGTCAGAGGGAAGACACATGAGAGGTCAGAGGGTAGACACATGAGGAGTCAGAGGGAAGACACATGAGGAGTCAGAGGGTATGCACATGAGAGGTCAGAGGGTATGCACATGAGAGGTCAGAGGGTAGACACATGAGAGGTCAGAGGGTAGACACATGAGGAGTCAGAGGGTATGCACATGAGAGGTCAGAGGGTATGCACATGAGGGGTCAGAGGGAAGACACATGAGGTGTCAGAGGGTATGCACATGAGGGGTCAGAGGGAAGACACATGAGGGGTCAGAGGGAAGACACATGAGGTGTCAGAGGGTATGCACATGAGGGGTCAGAGGGAAGACACATGAGGAGTCAGAGGGTATGCACATGAGAGGTCAGAGTGTATGCACATGAGGGGTCAGAGGGAAGACACATGAGGGGTCAGAGGGAAGACACATGAGGAGTCAGAGGGTATGCACATGAGAGATCAGAGGGTATGCACATGAGGAGTCAGAGGGTAGATACATGAGGAGTCAGAGGGTAGACACATGAGGGGTCAGAGGGTAGACACATGAGAGGTCAGAGGGTAGACACATGAGGGGTCAGAGGGTAGACACATGAGGGGTCAGAGGGTAGACACATGAGGGGTCAGAGGGAAGACACATGAGAGGTCAGAGGGTAGACACATGAGGAGTCAGAGGGAAGACACATGAGGAGTCAGAGGGTATGCACATGAGAGGTCAGAGGGTATGCACAGAGGAGTCAGAGGGAAGACACATGAGGAGTCAGAGGGTATGCACATGAGAGGTCAGAGGGTATGCACATGAGAGGTCAGAGGGTAGACACATGAGAGGTCAGAGGGTAGACACATGAGGAGTCAGAGGGTATGCACATGAGAGGTCAGAGGGTATGCACATGAGAGGTCAGAGGGTAGACACATGAGAGGTCAGAGGGTAGACACATGAGGAGTCAGAGGGTATGCACATGAGAGGTCAGAGGGTATGCACATGAGGGGTCAGAGGGAAGACACATGAGGTGTCAGAGGGTATGCACATGAGGGGTCAGAGGGAAGACACATGAGGGGTCAGAGGGAAGACACATGAGGTGTCAGAGGGTATGCACATGAGGGGTCAGAGGGAAGACACATGAGGAGTCAGAGGGTATGCACATGAGAGGTCAGAGTGTATGCACATGAGGGGTCAGAGGGAAGACACATGAGGGGTCAGAGGGAAGACACATGAGGAGTCAGAGGGTATGCACATGAGAGATCAGAGGGTATGCACATGAGGAGTCAGAGGGTAGATACATGAGGAGTCAGAGGGTAGACACATGAGGGGTCAGAGGGTAGACACATGAGAGGTCAGAGGGTAGACACATGAGGGGTCAGAGGGTAGACACATGAGGGGTCAGAGGGTAGACACATGAGGGGTCAGAGGGAAGACACATGAGAGGTCAGAGGGTAGACACATGAGGAGTCAGAGGGAAGACACATGAGGAGTCAGAGGGTATGCACATGAGAGGTCAGAGGGTATGCACAGAGGAGTCAGAGGGAAGACACATGAGGAGTCAGAGGGTATGCACATGAGAGGTCAGAGGGTATGCACATGAGAGGTCAGAGGGTAGACACATGAGAGGTCAGAGGGTAGACACATGAGGAGTCAGAGGGTATGCACATGAGAGGTCAGAGGGTATGCACATGAGGGGTCAGAGGGAAGACACATGAGGTGTCAGAGGGTATGCACATGAGGGGTCAGAGGGAAGACACATGAGGAGTCAGAGGGTATGCACATGAGAGGTCAGAGTGTATGCACATGAGGGGTCAGAGGGAAGACACATGAGGGGTCAGAGGGAAGACACATGAGGAGTCAGAGGGTATGCACATGAGAGGTCAGAGGGTATGCACATGAGGAGTCAGAGGGTAGATACATGAGGAGTCAGAGGGTAGACACATGAGGGGTCAGAGGGTAGACACATGAGAGGTCAGAGGGTAGACACATGAGGGGTCAGAGGGTAGACACATGAGAGGTCAGAGGGAAGACACATGAGAGGTCAGAGAGTATGCACATGAGGGGTCAGAGAGAAGACACATGGGGAGTCAGAGGGTATGCACATGAGAGGTCAGAGGGTATGCACAGAGGAGTCAGAGGGAAGACACATGAGGAGTCAGAGGGTATGCACATGAGAGGTCAGAGGGTATGCACATGAGAGGTCAGAGGGTAGACACATGAGAGGTCAGAGGGTAGACACATGAGGAGTCAGAGGGTATGCACATGAGGGGTCAGAGGGTATGCACATGAGGGGTCAGAGGGAAGACACATGAGGGGTCAGAGGGTAGACACATGAGAGGTCAGAGGGTAGACACATGAGGGGTCAGAGGGTATGCACATGAGAGGTCAGAGTGTATGCACATGAGGGGTCAGAGGGAAGACACATGAGGGGTCAGAGAGAAGACACATGAGGAGTCAGAGGGTATGCACATGAGAGGTCAGAGGGTATGCACATGAGGAGTCAGAGGGTAGATACATGAGGAGTCAGAGGGTAGACACATGAGGAGTCAGAGGGTAGACACATGAGAGGTCAGAGGGTAGACACATGAGGGGTCAGAGGGTAGACACATGAGGGGTCAGAGGGTAGACACATGAGGGGTCAGAGGGTAGACACATGAGAGGTCAGAGGGAAGACACATGAGAGGTCAGAGAGTATGCACATGAGGGGTCAGAGAGAAGACACATGGGGAGTCAGAGGGTATGCACATGAGAGGTCAGAGGGTATGCACAGAGGAGTCAGAGGGAAGACACATGAGGAGTCAGAGGGTATGCACATGAGAGGTCAGAGGGTATGCACATGAGAGGTCAGAGGGTAGACACATGAGAGGTCAGAGGGTAGACACATGATGAGTCAGAGGGTATGCACATGAGAGGTCAGAGGGTATGCACATGAGGGGTCAGAGGGAAGACACATGAGGTGTCAGAGGGTATGCACATGAGGGGTCAGAGGGAAGACACATGAGGAGTCAGAGGGTATGCACATGAGAGGTCAGAGTGTATGCACATGAGGGGTCAGAGGGAAGACACATGAGGGGTCAGAGGGAAGACACATGAGGAGTCAGAGGGTATGCACATGAGAGGTCAGAGGGTATGCACATGAGGAGTCAGAGGGTAGATACATGAGGAGTCAGAGGGTAGACACATGAGGGGTCAGAGGGTAGACACATGAGAGGTCAGAGGGTAGACACATGAGGGGTCAGAGGGTATGCACATGAGAGGTCAGAGTGTATGCACATGAGGGGTCAGAGGGAAGACACATGAGGGGTCAGAGAGAAGACACATGAGGAGTCAGAGGGTATGCACATGAGAGGTCAGAGGGTATGCACATGAGGAGTCAGAGGGTAGATACATGAGGAGTCAGAGGGTAGACACATGAGGAGTCAGAGGGTAGACACATGAGAGGTCAGAGGGTAGACACATGAGGGGTCAGAGGGTAGACACATGAGGGGTCAGAGGGTAGACACATGAGGGGTCAGAGGGAAGACACATGAGAGGTCAGAGGGTAGACACATGAGGAGTCAGAGGGTAGACACATGAGGGGTCAGAGGGTAGACACATGAGGGGTCAGAGGGTAGACACATGAGAGGTCAGAGGGTAGACACATGAGGAGTCAGAGGGTAGACACATGAGGGGTCAGAGGGTAGACACATGAGGGGTCAGAGGGTATGCACATGAGAGGTCAGAGGGTATGCACATGAGATGTCAGAGGGTATGCACATGAGGGGTCAGAGGGAAGATACATGAGGAGTCAGAGGGTAGACACATGAGGGGTCAGAGGGTAGACACATGAGGGGTCAGAGGGTAGACACATGAGAGGTCAGAGGGTGGACACATGAGGAGTCAGAGGGAAGACACATGAGGAGTCAGAGGGTAGACACATGAGGAGTCAGAGGGAAGACACATGAGGAGTCAGAGGGAAGACACATGAGGAGTCAGAGGGAAGACACATGAGAGGTCAGAGGGTAGACACATGAGAGGTCAGAGGGTAGACACATGAGGGGTCAGAGGGAAGACACATGAGGAGTCAGAGGGAAGACACATGAGGGGTCAGAGGGTAGACACATGAGAGGTCAGAGGGTAGACACATGAAGGGTCAGAGGACAAGCACATGGCGGGCTGGGGTAGGGGAGGTATCCATTTTCTTGTTTCCCTGAAAACCAGCTCCCGGGTCTTGTAGTAATTGTGTCTTTAAATTAATAAAAAGCAACAGAGATCCTCGCCAAGCCACTCCAAAATATAAATACTTAAAACGGAAACTTTTGCAGGACTGCGGGGGAAAGAGCAGGAGAGCCGGCACAGGCTCGAGGGGCTGACTGGCCTCCTTTTGTGCTGTGCGACTCTGCAATGCCAGCCACACGTAGCCCAGAGTCAGGCTTCCTTCCCGTGCAGGACCTCCGTGAACCAGTTGGGATGTTAACACAACCCAGACTGGTACGTTCCTCAGCACCAGTCGCCCCCCCCCCCCCACGGCGGGAGAGAAGGGGAGGGGTGCGGGGGTCGGGGGGGTCTAAATCACTGGGCTGATTTCCTATGCAATCGCTGTCAGGCCATCAAAATCCATGCAAGTACGCGGCTGGAAATTCCATTCTCAACCTACGCAAATTCTGTCGGGGAGAAAGTCAGGCCCCTGGTCGCATAGAATCATGCGGCACAGAAGCAGGCCATTCGGCCCATCGTGCCTGTGCCGGCTCTTTGAAAGAGATATCCAATTAGTCCCATTTCCTGCTCTTTACCCGTAGCCCTGCACATTCTCTCTTCGGGTATTTATCCAATTCATTTTTGAATGTTATTGAATCTGCTCCCATCACCCTTTCAGGCAGCGCATTCCAGATCACTGCATAAAAAAAAGTTCTCAGCTCCCCCTCTAGTTCTTTGGCCAATTACCTTAAATCCGTGCCCTCTGGTTACTGGCCTTCCTGTATTGGAAACTCTCCCTATGTACTCTTATCAAAACACCACATCATTTTGAACACCTCTGTTAAAACTCTCCTTAAGCTGCTCTGTTCTGAGGAGAACAACCCCAGCTTCTCCAGTCTCTCCATACAACTGAAGCCCCTCATCCCTGGTATAATTCTGGTACGTCTCCTGGGCACCCTCCAGGCCTTGGCATTCAAAGCCAACAGGTGGATCCTGGGCCTGGGCCAGTCGACGGAGCACTTTTCAAACGCTTCAAGCAGTCTGGTTTTAAATGTAGAAATTCAATACGTTCATGGCGGGGATTAAGCTTTTAAGGATAACAATGCGCTCAGGACATTGGGGGATGAGATGCAACTCCCATGAAACCTCTGTGCTTGTCATTTTGGCTAATTTCCTGTCTGCTCAATGGAGCCAAGAATGTCAGGTGTCACTCCGAGTGTGGCTCAGCAGCTCCACCACCAGCCACTCCGCAGTACTGCAGCCACGTCCCCAACACAAAGGGAAAAGCAAGAGTGGATTTGTGGGGCCTGAAACCAGCTCCCATTTCAAATCACCAAGACCTCAGTATCTTGATGACGGGCTTCAGCATCCCTCAACTTTAAAATTCTCATCCTGGTGTTGAAATCCCTCCGTGGCCTCTCCCCTCCCTATCACTGTGACCTCCTCCAGCCCCACCACCCTCAGAGGTCTCTGCACTCCTCCAATTCTGGCCTCTTGTCCACCCCAACCATTGGGGACCGTGCATTCAGCCACACACACCCTCAGCTCTGCAAACCCCTCCCAAAATCTCTCCACCTTTGTTTTAAGCTCACCCGCCCCATGGGGATGGAAATGGCTCAGGTCACTGCTGTTGACTGCAGTGCAGAGTATCATCATCGGCAGTCCCTCGAAATCGAGGAAGACTTGCTTCCACTCTAAAAGTGAGTTCTCAGGTGGCTGAACAGTCCAAGACGGGAATTACAGTCTCCGTCACAGGTGGAACAGACAGTGGTTGAAGGAAAGGGTGGGCGGGACAGGTTTGCCGCACGCTCCTTCCGCTGCCTGCGCTTGCTTTCTGCATGCTCTTGGCGACGAGACTCGAGGTGCTCAGCCCCCTACCGGATGTTCTTCCTCCACTTTGGGCGGACTTTGGCCAGAGACTCCCAGGTGTCGGTGGGGATGTTGTACTTTATCAGGGAGGCTTTGAGGTTGTCCTTGCAGAGTGTAACAGATTTGGCAGACCCCAAACCCGCTGGGCAGGGTGGGTTAAAATCGGGGCTAATGTTACCGAATGTCGATAGATCATTCAGAAACCCGTGGGACTAGGCCCATATTATGGGATGGCGCCATGGTTGACAAGAGTAGGAGAGAAGATGAGGTAAGACATGGATAATGGTGGTGCCGGGGCTGGCTTTTAAAAACCTCTGAATTGAAGGGTGAAGGGTGGATTGGGAGAGATAGCAGCTCCACAGTTTGGAATCCCTGCTAAGTATACTTGCTTGTCCCGCAATGGATTCTTGAGTCACTGCCTTCAGCGGAGGAGGGCTGGACTGGACCTGACAGGGGGGAAAGTTCCTTTCCTGACTGCCCTTTGTTTCTCTTACAGCGAAGCCTCTGCGGTCGAAGAAGTTGATACACAAGTGCAAGTTGTGTTTGAGAGAGGAACAGCACAACGCTTCCAGGAAGCCATGGCCCCCAATCATCCCACTGCCCGGAGTGTAGAGCGGGGAGCTATCGGAAATCAGCAGGAGCAGCTCGCAAATCATTCCAAATACCACACATGTACCCCACCCACCCTGTCAGCACTGAATATATTTTCATACTACTCCAAAATAAATCCTTGACTCACCACCACATTTTCCACATCGAACAGATCTCTGATTAACAGCCGTGTTCATTATCTTTGATCTAAAGCTTAAATGTTATTTGCCTAGATGATATCCCCCCCTCCCCCCCCCCCCCCCCCACCTTTTCATATGGACCGTTCCATCTGCTGGTGTCACAGATTGAACAGTTGATGCTCAAACCAAACGATAAGGGAATAAGGGGTTATGGGGAGCGGGGCGGGGAAGTGGACCTCAGTCCATGATCGGGTCAGCCATGATCGTATTAAATGGCGGAGCAGGCTCGAGGAGCCGTATGAACATAAGAACATAAGAATTAGGAACAGAAGTAGGCCATCTAGCCCCTCGAGCCTGCTCCGCCATTCAATAAGATCATGGCTGATCTGGCCGTGGACTCAGCTCCACTTACCCGCCCTCGCCCCATAACCCTTAATTCCCTTATTGGTTAAAATGGCCGACTCCTGCTCCTATTTCTTATGTTCTTAATGTACGGCACAAAAACAGGCCCTTTGGCCCAACTGCTCCGTGCCGGTGTTTATGCTCCACATGAGCCTCCTCCCACCCCTCTTCATCTGGCCCCATCAACATTTCTCCCTCATGTGTTTATCTAGCTTCTCATGATTGTGACTGATCTTTTCACAAAGATCATAAAGGAGAGTGTAAAAGGGTTGTCTGACCCAAACCCGCTGGGCAGGGGTGGGTTAAAGTCTGTTGCCATCTGCTGGAGATGGATCATTCAGAAACCCATGGGACTAAAAGAAAAAAGAAAGACTTGCATTTATATAGCGCCTTTCCTGACCACCGGACATCTCAAAGCGCTTTACAGCCAATGAAGTACTTTTGAAGTGTAGTCACTGTTGTAATGTGGGAAACGCGGCAGCCAATTTGTGCGCAGCAAGCTCCCACAAACAGCAATGTGATAATGACCAGATCATCTGTTTTCTGTTATGTTGAATAAGGGATAAATGTTGCAGGAAATGCGGCTGCCAACTTGCTGCATTGCAAACTCGGTCGGAGGCTTCCTGCGGGCAGACGCCTCCAACCAAAATTAGTTTTACAAAAGTACCTGGTGTTCCCGGAGGAAGGTAGACTTGCGCTCCGAGGCCTCCATTCACAGCGCGGCATATCGGCCCACGTAATCCCGGAGCGTATGTGAACCCTGGGATCACGTGGGCCTGGACCAACCAATGAACATGGAGTATTCCCATTGATAACGATGGGAGCTCCGTTTGTATGTGCTCCCGTAACTATCAATGAGAATAGCCCCAAAAACACAACACAATAAATTTTAAAAAACACCTCACATATTTAAAATTAATTGAAATTGAATGTTTCAGACGAGAAAAATAATTTAGAATTTTTTTTAATATGTTTTAATCGGGGTCAAAAAATAAACTTAACCTTAATGGACAGGATTTTTAATATAAAAATGAGTGATAAAATGTAATTTTTTTAAAACTCTTACGCTGTTAAAACCAGGCCCTATGCCTGCTGTTACCAGGTGTAAGAGTTTGAAGGACAATCACTGGGCAGGGGTTGGGCAAATAACCCAATCTCTGCCCCGCCAAGGCCCTTCTCCCGGAGACGCGTGCGATCTGTCCAAAGACATTTTGATGGTTCGCAAATGTCGGTTCTTGGCGCGTGTGCATCGCGCCCCGAGAACCGGAACTTGCAGTGCCTCTTCAGGCACCGTGCGCACTTTGTACCCACCCAGAGACGCCGCAATTCTCGGCCCATTATCCGCAGCATAACTGGGGCCGCCGGTGTTGGGCGGGTGATGGGGGAGCACCATGAATTCAGAACTGTCGATCATAGCACACTCAAATGTTTTGCAGTGAGGATCTGGACACAAAAACCATGATTTGTGAAGCAGAATTTCTCCACCGGCTTTGGATCTCCTGAAACGCAAAGTTATTGCGTTTTTCACTGAATTTTCATCCGCGCGAAACAACAATTAAAACAGCCTCACCTCCTTCCCCACCTCTGTCCTCCCTATCGACCTAACGACTCGTTAGCTCAAACCATTTTCCATTTCTCTCATGATCTTTTGCCGTGGTCAGCCCGTTCTGCTGGCCTTCCTGTGACCTTCTCGATCAGGCCAGAAAGAAACCCTGCGATGGCCTTCCAAAGAATTGCGATAGCAGGCTAGCTGGACGACAAACCTTTGCCAGTCTCCCTAAGGCCCCTGGCGCTGAGTGCCAGGGTGGAAAGTGCCTCTTGAGGAGTCTCCCCGAGGAACCCCCATATCAGCCCAGACTCGGGGTCCACCTGAGGACCCTGTGATTGGGCCCGAAATGCTTTCTGCTGATCTCCCTGAGCCTCATCACCGTTTCTGTCCGAGGCTTTGAACCAGACTGTTCGCAACCTTGTTGTCATATTTGACCCCGAAATGAGCTTTTGATCACATATCCACAGCATAACTAAGATCGCCTATCTCCACCTCTGTAACATCGCCCGTCTCCGCCCCTGCCTCAGCTCATCTGCTGCTGAAGCCCTCATTCATGCCTCTGTTAGCTCTAGACTTGACTATTCCAACACACTCCTAGCTGGCCTCCCTATGTAAACCAGAGGTGATCCAAAACAGGGCTGCCCGTGTCCTAACTTGCACCAAGTCCCCCACTCACCCATCACCCCTGTGCTCACTGACCTACATTGGCTTCTGGTTAAGCAACGCCTCGATTTCAAAATTCTCATCCTTACTTTCAAATCCTTCCATGGCCTCGCCCCTCCCTATCTTTGTAATCTCCTCCAGCCCCACAACCTCCGCCCCGCCCCCCCCCACCCGAGATGTCTTTGCTTCTCTAACTCTGCCCTCTTGAGCATCCCTGATTCTGTTGCCTGGGCCCCAAGCTCTGGAACTCCCTGCCTAAACCTCTCCGCCTCTCTACCTCTCTTTCCTCCTTCAAGACGCTCCTTAAAACCTATCACTTTGACCAAGATTGCGCTACTTATGCGGCTCGGTGTCAAATTTTTAACGCATAATACTCCTGTGAAGCGCCTTGGGACGTTGCACTACGATAAAGGCGCTATATAAATACAAGTTGCTGTTGTTGTATCGCTGGGGTTTAAAGACTCGGAACAGGAACTTCACAAATTGCCCACGAATGTACCAACAATTTTCCATTTCCAAATTCGCTGAAACACATTGAGATCTCAAGTACAAACCGCACTGGGGATTTGACCAGGCAACAAGGGATATTGGCCCAACATTGTAGCAATACTGAGCAACAAATAGCTTCCATTATGGGCGGCTCTGTTTCTGTAGCTGCAGTGCATCTCTGCGATTAATGGCTGTGCGCGTGTTCTCAAACCGAGGGCGTTTGATCAGTGACTCTTCACATGCTGCTTTCTTTGACAAGCTGCGGCTTTTTTCTTTTCTCTCGGCCTCCTCCGTCAGCATATCCCCCCACCCTCACCCTCTGGAAACCCGCTCCTCATTGTACTAGCCTCAAGTTAAATGTTCGGAGTAAAGAATAGGGTGTCAGATGGAACTACGTCACCCAAAGAACAACAGGGTTGTAGAATGTAAGTTCACAAGGAAGGCCATTGAAGTGGCGGTGGGGAGGGGAGGGGGGGGGTATATTGGTTCAAATAGGCAATTAGATACATTTACAGGAAGGGAAGGGATTAAAGGATTGAAGGGTTTATCCTGTCTCTTTTTGTCTCTCCCAGGAGATTACAGATTCTTGGAACAAAGGAAGCTGAGGGGAGATTTAATTGTGGTGTATACAATTGGGAGGGTCCCAGATTGAGTGGATAGGAAGGACCTATTTCCTTTAAAGGGGTCAATAACCAGGGGGCATAGATTTAAAGTAGTTGGTAGAAGGATTAGAGGGGAGATGAGAGAACATTTCTTCACACAGAGGGTGGGGGGGGGGGTCTGGAACTCACTGCCTGAAAGGGTGGTAGAGGCAGAAACCCTCACCACATTAAAAAGGTACTTGGATGTGCACTTGAAGAGCCAGGGGTGATGGTGCACTCCAGTCCCTCTGGCGGAAGGCCGCGAGCGTCCCGGTGGATACCGCGTGCTCCATCTCCAGGGATACCCTGGCGCGAACATGGCTGCAGAAGAGAGGCAGGCAGTCGGGCTGAACGACGCCCTCGACATCAACAGCTCTACAACTATTTTGAAAAGTAACTTTAAATCAGCTTTAAATCAAATGCCCCCCTTTTTTTTTGGAAGGCACCAAAAAAAAAACAACAATTGGAAATTAAAGGGAACCTTTTTCAAATCAGATCAACTTAAAATTTTGTTCCCTGTTGAAATGATGCATTCCAGTCCCTCCGATGCCCACCTCTTGCGGCAGGCCACGAGCATACCAGTGGACACCGCGTGCTCCATCTCCAAGGACACCCTGGCTTGGATGTAACCGCGGAAGAGAGGCAGGCAGTCGGGCGGAACGACCCCCTCGACCGCAACAGTTCTACAACTATTTTGGTTGTACCTGTAAATCAAATATAAATCAAATGCCCCCTTATTAAAGGGGCACTAAAACCGACAATTTAAACAAATTAACTTTTAACAACATGGTTCAAATTAAAATTTGGTTGCCGGGGCTGATGATGCACTCCAGTCCCTCCGGCACCCACCACTCACGGAAGGCCGCGAGCGTACCGGTGGACACCGCTTGCTCCATCTCCAGGGACACCCTGGCTCGGATGTAACCGCGGAAGAGAGGCAGGCAGTCGGGCTGAACGACCCCCTCGACCGCCTGCTGCCTGGACCAGCTGATGGCCCCCTTGGCCGTGCCCAGGAGCAGTCCTACAAGGAGGCCCTCGGACCTACCCACTCCCCTCCGCACAGGGTGCCCAAAGATCAGGAGTGTGGGACTGAAGTGCAACCAGAAATTGAGGAGCAGCCCCTTTAAATAATGGAACAGGGGCTGCAACCTCGCACATTCCGTAAAAACGTGCAGCCTGGGAGTCCATGAACCGCATTCGCAACAGCTCTACAACACTTTTGGAGTAAAACATAATTAACATTAAATCAAGTGCCTCCCGATCTGGGGGACACTCCAGACACTTATATCTGCCCTCTTTTTTTGTTGTTTTTGTTTTTTTTAGTGTTCTTTTTTCCTTTTGTGATTTTTTTGGGGCATTAAAATCATATAATTTACAAGTGCCCCCTATAAAAGGGGAGGGGGACACTAAAACCGGCAATTAAAACAAAATAAACTGTAAAATAAATAAAATCAAATTAAAATTTGGTTGCCGGGGGTTATAATGTACTCCAGTCCCTCCGGTGCCCACCTCTCGCGGAAGGCCGCGAGCGTACTGGTGGACACCGCGTGCTCCATCTCTAAGGACACCCTGGCCCGGATGTAGGCGCGGAAGAGAAGCAGGCAGTCAGGCTGAACGACCCCCTCGACCGCCTGCTGCCTGGATCGGATGATGGCACCCTTGGCCGTGCCCAAGAGCAGTCCTACAAGGAGGCCCTTGGACCTACCCGCTCCCCTCCGCACAGGGTGCCCAAAGATCAGGAGTGTGGGACTGAAGTGCAACCAGAAATTGAGGAGCAGCCCCTTTAAATAATGGAACAGGGGCTGCAACCTCGCACATTCCGTAAAAACGTGCGGCCTGGAAGTCCGTGAACCGACTTCGCAACAGCTCTTCAAACCTGTGAGCATACTCACAGGTGCATGATGTTATATATGCAGACTATAGATATACTCTCTGTGTAGTCACAGTATAGTTGCATAAGATGGAGACTTGTTACCTGATGTACTATCAATAAGGTTTACACGGTATATATACTATGCTGGCACCACTAGAGGGTGCAACTGGTGGAGACCGGGGTTTCCTGCCCCTGTGGCAGGGGCTGTCCACCAGATGGCACTGCAGTGGGAGACCTGAGGGTCACCTGCATAGGTGTGCAGGGCCCAGTATAAAAGGCTGCTCACCATGCTTGTGCCTCACTCTGGAGTTACGAATAAAGGACCAAGGGCACTACAGTTTGAGTACAACACTTTGCCTCGTGGAGGAATTCATAAGTACATTACAGACACATACATTATACCTGATACCATAACCAGGCAAAGCAAGTTCAAATATTCAGGTCCGAACTCTGAATACAGTGCCTTAAGTTTTGGCCCCTCTGTTCTCCACGGAGGGGGTTCACAGATTTCTCTACCATGATTGTCACATGGCCAGTTTAATCTGATGTCATGATCCACTGGTCATATGAAAAAACGAAGGCGACCCAATTTTGACAATTGAATTGCAGATGTAGATTCAACCTTTTGAAACATTGGGCCCTGGATTCTAATAAAGGGCAGATTAAAAACTGAAATTCCCATTTGATGATGGATTTGTTTAATATAAAAACACTGGTTAGGCCACAGCTGGAGTACTGCGTGCAGTTCTGGTCACCACATTACAGGAAAGATGTGATTGCACCAGGGAGGGTACAGAGGAGATTTATGAGGATGTTGCCTGGACTGGAGAATTTTAGCCAAGAGGAAAGATTGGATAGGCTGGGATTGTTTTCTTTGGATCAGAGGAGGCTGAAGGGAGACCTGATTGAGGTGTCTAAAATTTTGAAGGGTTTGGATAGAGTGGATAGGAAGGACCTGTTTCCCTCAGCAGAGGGCACAACAACCAGGGGGCATAGATTTAAAGTAATTGGAGGGAGGTTTAGAGGGGATTTGAGGGGAAATGTCTTCACCCAGAGGGTGCTGGGGGTCTGGAACTCACTGCCTGAAAGGGTGGTAGAGACAGAAACTCTCACCACATTTAAAAAGTACTTGGATGTGCACTTGAAGTGCTGTAACCTACAGGGCGACGGACCGAGAACTGGAAGGTGGGATTAGGCTGGGTCACTCTTTGTCAGCCGGCGCGGACATGATGGGCTGAATGGCCTCCTTCTATGCCGTAATTCTCCTATGATTCTATGATTGAGACGTTTGCGCTTCACGAAGGAGGCCATCACTGAAATATGATAACCTACTGAAGCAACATCTCTAACCTCGGAGCAGGGAAGGACGGCATTGCCAGCGGCTGTGCAGGCGACCGTAGCCATGAACGTTTGTGCGTCTGGCTCCTTCCAGGCCGGTGCTGGAGATATTAGCAACACCTCGCAGTGTGCAGTTGGCTGTTGCTTAAGGGAGGTCACTGAGACTCTCTAATCAAAGAGAGACGAGTTTATTTCATTCCCGCTTTGCCAGCGAGAAGCAGATGGAGCGCGCACGAGGGTGTGCGCGAGGTTTGCAGGCGTCCCCGTGGGGCAGGGTGCCACTGGCTGCACGCACGTGGCTCCGCGTGCGCCTCTCGTCAAACTCCGCCATGTACCGGAACCGGAAGGGATTCCGCTCCCTCAGTGTGCAGCTGGTGTGTGTGACCACAGGCAGTGCATCAGGCAGCTCAATGTCCGGTATCCCGGCAACGGTCACGATGCCTGCATTCTGCAACAGTCCGCTGTGGCAGCTGTATTTCAGCCACCACGGCAAACCAAAGGATGGCTTCTGGGCAACCGGGGCTATAGGCAACGTAAGAAATAGGAGCAGGAGGAGGCCATTCGGCCCCTCGAACCTGCTCCGCCATTCAATAAGACCATGGCTGATCTGATCAAGAGGCGCTGTGGGCCATCAGCAGCAGCAGAATTCTATTCCACCACAATCTGTAATCTCATGGCCCGGCATATCCCTCACTCTACCATTACGGTCAGGCCAGCGGTCCAGCCCCGGTTCAATGAGAAGTGTAGAAGAGCATGCCATGAGCAGCACCAGGCGTACCTAAACATGAGGTGCCAACCTGGTGAACATAAGAACATAAGAAGTAGGAGCAGGAGTCGGCCATTTGACCCTCGAGCCTGCTCCACTATTCAATAAGATCATGACCAATCTGATCTTGGACTCAGCTCCACTTCCCTGCCCGCTCCCCATAACCCTTGACTCCCTTATCGCTCAGAAATCTGTCTATCGCCGCCTTAAATATATTCAATGACCCAGCCTCCACAGCTCTCTGGGGCAGAGAATTCCACAGATTTACAACCCTCAGAGAGAAGAAATTTCTCCTCGTCTCAGTTTTAAATGGGCGGCCCCTTATTCTGAGACTATGTCCCCTAGTTTTAGTTTCCCCGATGAGTGGAAACTAAAACTATCTGCTGAAGACATGGCCATGACTCCGTCTCGCAACCCACGCTCGCGTGCACCGCAGGCATACAATGAGAGCCATGCTGCCGTGAGAGAGAAGACCATTGGCTGAAGCAGCGATTCCACTGACGGGACCACTCCCGCTGTACGCGGCTGGGCGGGTCTCAAGACTTGTGGTGGTCTGTTGCACGCTGCACGCTGCACAACCTCGCCATCAGGAGGGAACAGCCCTTGCCAACAACAACAACTTGTATTTATATAGCGCCTTTAATGTAGTGGAACATAGAAACATAGAAACATAGAAAATAGGTGCAGGAGTAGGCCATTCGGCCCTTCGAGCCTGCACCACCATTCAATAAGATCATGGCTGATCATTCCCTCAGTACCCCTTTTCCGCTTTCTCTCCATACCCCTTGATCCCTTTAGCCGTAAGGGCCATATCTAACTCCCTCTTGAATACATCCAATGAACTGGCATCAACAACTCTCTGAGTGAAGACGTTTCTCCTCATCTCAGTCCTAAATGGCCTACCCCTTATCCTAAGACTATGTCCCCTGGTTCTGGACTTCCCCAACATCGAGGACATTCTTCCCGCATCTATCCTGTCCCGGCCCGTCAGAATCTTATACGTTTCTATGAGATTCCCTCTCATCCTTCTAAACTCCAGTGTATAAAGGCCCAGTTGATCCAGTCTCTCCTCATATGTCAGTCCAGCCATCCCTGGAATCAGTCTGGTGAACCTTCGCTGCACTCCCTCAATAGCAAGAATGTCCTTCCTCAGATTAGGAGACCAAAACTGAACACAATATTCCAGGTGAGGCCTCACCAAGGCCCTGTATAATTGCAGTAAGACCTCCCTGCTCCTATACTCAAATCCCCCAGCTATGAAGGGCAACATGCCATTTGCCTTCTTCACCACCTGCTGTACCTGCATGCCAACTTTCAATGATTGATGAACCATGACACCCATGTCTCGTTGCACCTCCCCTTTTCCTAATCTGCCGCCATTCAGATAATATTCTGCCTTCGTGTTTTTGTCACCAAAGTGGATAACCTCACATTTATCTACATTATATTGCATCTGCCATGCATTTGCCCACTCGCCTAACCTGTCCAAGTCACCCTGCAGCCTCTTAGCATCCTCCTCACAGCTCACACCGCCACCCAGTTTAGTGTCATCTGCAAACTTGGAGATATTACACTCAATTCCTTCATCCAAATCATTGATGTATATTGTAAAGAGCTGGGGTCCCCAGCACTGAGCCCTACGGCACTCCACTAGTCACTGCCTCCCATTTCGAAAAGGACCCGTTTATCCCGACTCTCTGCTTCCTGTCTGCCAACCAATTCTCTATCCACGCCAGTATATTACCACCAATACCATGTGCTTTGATTTTGCACCCCAATCTCTTATGTGGGACCTTGTCGAAGGCCTTTTGAAAGTCCAAATAAAGCACATCCACTGGTTCTCCCTTGTCCACTCTCCCAGTTACATCCTCAAAAAATTCCAGAAGATTGGTCAAGCATGATTTCCCTTTCATAATTCCATGCTGACTTGGACCGATCCTGTCACCGCTTTCCAAATGTGTTGCTATTTCATCTTTAATAATTGATTCCAACATTCCCCACTACTGATGTCAGGCTAACTGGTCTATAATTACCAGTTTTCTCTCTCCCTCCTTTTTTAAAAAGTGGTGTTACATTAGCTACCCTCCAGTCCATAGGAACTGATCCAGAGTTGATAGACTGTTGGGAAATGATCATCAATGCATCCACTATTTCTAGGGCCACTTCCTTAGGTACTCTCGGATGCAGACAATCAGTCCCCGGGGATTTATCGGCCTTCAATCCCATTAATTTCCCCAACACAATTTCCCGCCTAATTAGAATATTCTTCAATTCCTCCTTCTCACTAGACCCTCAGTCCCCAGACAATCCAGAAGGTTATTTGTGTCTTCCTTCGTGAAGACAGAACCAAAGTATTTGTTCAATTGGTCTGCCATTTCTTTGTTCCCCATTATAAATTCACCCGAGTCCGACTGCAAGGGACCTACGTTTGTCTTCACTACTCTTTTTCTCTTCACATATCTATAGAAGCTTTTGCAGTCAGTTTTTATGTTCCCAAGGTGCTTCGCTGGAGTATTCTGAGATTTTTTTTTCAATTGACACTGAACCGCATAAGTAGATATTAGCGCAGCTTGGTCAAAGAGGTATGTTTTAAGGAGCGTCTCGAAGGAGGAAAGAGAGGTGAAGAAGTGGAGAGGTTTAGGCAGGGAGTTCCAGGGCTTGGGGCCTAGGCAACAGAAGGCACGGCCACCAATGGTGGAGCGATTATAATCAGGGATGCTCAAGAGGGCAGAATTAGAGGAGCGCAGACATCTCGGGGGCTAGAAGTTGAGAGGCAGGAGCACAAGGAGGAGGAGCAGGCAGACGAGGAAAGGAGGCTGTAATCTAGATAGCCCCCAGACATGAAGAACTAATTCAAGTACCGTCAGCATTATCCTGAACCTCAGTTCCCCATTCACCATCAGTCCCACACTTTATCTTCCCTCTATCACTCACCATCACTGTCGCGTTCCTTTTCACAGAAACATAGAAAATAGGTGCAGGAGTAGGCCATTCGGCCCTTTGAGCCTGCACCACCATTCAATATGATCATGGCTGATCATTCACCTCAGTACCCCTTTCCTGCTTTCTCTCCATACCCCTTGATCCCTTTAGCCGTAAAGGCCATATCTAACTCCCTCTTGAATACATCTACTGAACTGGCCTCAACAACTTTCTGTGGTAGAGAACTCCACAGGTTCACAATTCTCTGAGTGAAGAAGTTTCTCCTCATCTCGGTCCTAAATGGCTTAGACTGTGACCTCCTACTCTAGTGCTCCTACGCAGTGCTACCCCAGTGGCTGCAGCATGGCTGGTGGAAGGCTGCTGACCTTCAGTGGGAGAGACTGCAGATGGTTTTGTAGGATGACCTCGAGCAGCTCTGGGCCCAGAAGCCCCAGCTGTAGACTGCGCCACCTCAGTGTGGGCGGCGACAGTCTAGGCCGGCTGGTGGACAGGCAACAGCAAGGGCACTGACGGAGTGGCAGGGGTGGCAGGACGAACGCTGTCATCCTGAGAGAGGACACCGGGGTCAGCCTCCACAGAGCCACTGCCACTCCCCTGGGGCAGCGCCTCAGCAATCCTAGTAATCTGTTGGAGGGCGGATTGCTGGACCACTGCGAGATCCTGCAAGCCCCTTTCCACACTGGTGACCACAGCCACGATGGCAGCAGGCTGAGCCTGCACGACTTCAATCCGAGCTCCCACTGCACCACTCAGATGTTGGGTCTCTGCCACGTGCTGCAATGGAAGCTGAGACATCGCCCGTCCCACACACAGTATCATACTTAGGTCTACAAAGTCTCACATGGGGTTGTCCATCATTCCCATCCTGGAAATCACGGGCAATGTTGAATCCGGACCCCTCCATGCTCCTTGACACTGACAAGAGGCCCTCTGGCAGGCTTGCGATTGCACCAAGCATTTCCGTATGTATGCCCATCACCCTTCTTCTGAAGGCCGTCCCATCGAGATCATCATCTGAGTCCTGTCCACAGAATTCGTGCATGAACTCGGCCTCTGGGGAGCAGGCCCCCCGAGCTACCCTTTCCCCCTGGCTTGGCTGCAGCCCACTCATGCCCGGTGACTCACCACGTGCAGGTCCTGCCTCTATACTACCCTCTAAAGTCCGCGCAGGGCCATTTTCTGAGCTGGTGCCTGCGAGTGTCAGGTGCAGTGACGATGTGTCCTCTTCTCCTGCATTCTCCTGCTCTTACACTCCAGGGAGTGGGTGCACTGGTGGGACTTCGTGGGTATCTGAACGGAGGAAGGCACAAGGGTCAGGTTGTGGTGAGGGGAGGGGGGGAGGAAGCACGATATCCGTGCGTACCATCAGCAACTTGTAAGTGGGAAACATAGAAACATAGAAAATAGGTGCAGGAGCAGGCCATTCAGCCCTTCTAGCCTGCACCGCCATTCAATGAGTTCATGGCTGAACATGAAACTTCAGTACCCCCTTCCTGCTTTCTCGCTATAACCCTTGATCCCCCGAGTAGTAAGGACTTCATCTAACTCCCTTTTGAATATATTTAGTGAATTGGCCTCAACTACTTTCTGTGGTAGAGAATTCCACAGGTTCACCACTCTCTGGGTGAAGAAGTTTCTCCTCATCCCGGTCCTAAATGGCTTACCCCTTATCCTCAGACTGTGACCCCTGGTTATGGACTTCCCCAACATTGGGAACATTCTTCCTGCATCTAACCTGTCTAAACCCGTCAGAATTTTAAACGTTTCTATGAGGTCCCCTCTCATTCTTCTGAACTCCAGTGAGTACAAGCCCAGTTGATCCAGTCTTTCTTGATAGGTCAGTCCCACCATCCCGGGAATCAGTCTGGTGAATCTTCGCTGCACTCCCTCAATAGCAAGAATGTCCTTCCTCAAGTTAGGAGACCAAAACTGTACACAATACTCCAGGTGTGGCCTCACCAAGGCTCTGTACAACTGTAGCAACACCTCCCTGTCCCTGTACTCAAATCCCCTCGCTATGAAGGCCAACATGCCATTTGCTTTCTTAACCACCTGCTGTACCTGCATGCCAACCTTCAATGACTGATGTACCATGACACCCAGGTCTCGTTGCACCTTCCCTTTTCCTAATCTGTCACCATTCAGATAATAGTCTGTCTCTCTGTTTTTACCACCAAAGTGGATAACCTCACATTTATCCACATTATACTTCATCTGCCACGCATTTGCCCACTCACCTAACCTATCCAAGTCACTCTGCAGCCTCATAGCATCCTCCTCGCAGCTCACACTGCCACCCAA
Source organism: Pristiophorus japonicus (assembly GCF_044704955.1). Lineage (NCBI taxonomy): Eukaryota > Metazoa > Chordata > Chondrichthyes > Pristiophoridae > Pristiophorus > Pristiophorus japonicus. The sequence continues at coordinate 29,286,328 of NC_091998.1, read as the reverse complement.
CTTAGTGTCATCCGCAAATTTGGAGATACTACATTTAATCCCCTCGTCTAAATCATTAATGTACAATGTAAACAACTGGGGCCCCAGCACAGAACCCTGCGGTACCCCACTAGTCACTGCCTGCCATTCCAAAAAGTACCCATTTACTCCTACTCTTTGCTTCCTGTCTGACAACCAGTTCTCAATCCACGTAAGCACACTACCCCCAATCCCATGTGCTTTAACTTTGCACATTAATCTCCTGTGTGGGACCTTGTCGAAAGCCTTCTGAAAGTCCAAATATACCACATCAACTGGTACTCCTTTGTCCACTTTATTGGAAACATCCTCAAAAAATTCCAGAAGATTTGTCAAGCATGATCTCCCTTTCACAAATCCATGCTGACTTGGACCTATCATGTCACCATTTTCCAAATGCGCTGCTATGACATCCTTAATAATTGATTCCATCATTTTACCCACTACTGAGGTCAGGCTGACCGGTCTATAATTCCCTGTTTTCTCTCTCCCTCCTTTTTTAAAAAGTGGGGTTACATTGGCTACTCTCCACTCCATAGGAACTGATCCAGAGTCAATGGAATGTTGGAAAATGACTGTCAATGCATCCACTATTTCCAAGGCCACCTCCTTAAGTACTCTGGGATGCAGTCCATCAGGCCCTGGGGATTTATGCCTTCAATCCCATCAATTTCCCCAACACAATTTCCCGACTAATAAAGATTTCCCTCAGTTCCCCCTCCTTACTAGACCCTCTGACCCCTTTTATATCCGGAAGGTTGTTTGTATCCTCCTTAGTGAATACTGAACCAAAGTACTTGTTCAATTGGTCTGCCATTTCTTTGTTCCCCGTTATGACTTCCCCTGATTCTGACTGCAGGGGACCTACGTTTGTCTTTACTAACCTTTTTCTCTTTACATAGCTATAGAAACTTTTGCAATCCACCTTAATGTTCCCTGCAAGCTTCTTCTCGTACTCCATTTTCCCTGCCCTAATCAAACCCTTTGTCCTCCTCTGCTGAGTTCTAAATTTCTCCCAGTCTCCAGGTTCGCTGCTATTTCTGGCCAATTTGTATGCCACTTCCTTGGCTTTAATACTATCCCTGATTTCCCTAGATAGCCACGGTTGAGCCACCTTCCCTTTTTTATTTTTACGTCAGACAGGAATGTACAATTGTTGTAATTCATCCATGCGGTCTCTAAATGTCTGCCATTGCCCATCCACAGTCAACCCCCTAAGTATCATTCGCCAATCTATCCTAGCCAATTCACGCCTCATACCTTCAAAGTTACCCTTCTTTAAGTTCTGGACCATGGTCTCTGAATTTACTGTTTCATTCTCCATCCTAATGCAGAATTCCACCATATTATGGTCACTCTTCCCCAAGGGGCCTCGCACAATGAGATTGCTAATTAATCCTCTCTCATTACACAACACCCAGTCTAAGATGGCCTCCCCCCTAGTTGGTTCCTCAACATATTGGTCTAGAAAACCATCCCTTATGCACTCCAGGAAATCCTCCTCCACAGTATTGCTTCCAGTTTGGCTAGCCCAATCTATGTGCATATTAAAGTCACCCATTATAACTGCTACACCTTTATTGCATGCACCCCTAATTTCCTGTTTGATGCCCTCCCCAACCTCCCTATTACTGTTTGGAGGTCTGTACACAACTCCTACTAACGTTTTTTGCCCTTTGGTGTTCTGCAGCTCTACCCATATAGATTCCACATCATCCAAGCTAATGTCTTTCCTAACTATTGTATTAATCTCCTCTTTAACCAACAATGCTACCCCACCTCCTTTTCCTTTTATTCTATCCTTCCTGAATGTTGAATACCCCTGAATGTTGAGTTCCCAGCCCTGATCATCCTGGAGCCACGTCTCCGTAATCCCAATCACATCATATTTATTAACATCTATTTGCACAGTTAATTCATCCACCTTATTGCGGATACTCCTTGCATTAAGACACAAAGCCTTCAGGCTTGTTTTTTTAACACCCTTTGTCCTTTTAGAATTTTGCTGTACAGTGGCCCTTTTTGTTCTTTGCCTTGGGTTTCTCCGCCCTCCACTTTTCCTCATCTCCTTTCTGTCTTTTGCTTTTGCCTCCTTTTTGTTTCCCTCTGTCTCCCTGCATTGGTTCCCATCCCCCTGCCATATTAGTTTAAATCCTCCCCAACAGCACTAGCAAACACTCCCCCTAGGACATTGGTTCCGGTCCTGCCCAGGTGCAGACCGTCCGGTTTGTACTGGTCCCACCTCCCCCAGAACCGGTCCCAATGCCCCAGGAATTTGAATCCCTCCCTGCTGCACCACTGCTCAAGCCACGTATTCATCTGCGCTATCCTGCGATTCCTACTCTGACTATCACGTGGCACTGGTAGCAATCCCGAGATTACTACTTTTGAGGTCCTACTTTTTAATTTAGCTCCTAGCTCCTTAAATTCGTTTCGTAGGACTTCATCCCTTTTTTTACCTATGTCGTTGGTACCAATGTGCACCACGACAACTGGCTGTTCTCCCTCCCATTTCAGAATGTCCTGCACCCGCTCCGAGACATCCTTGACCCTTGCACCAGGGAGGCAACATACCATCCTGGAGTCTCGGTCGCGGCCGCAGAAACGCCTATCTATTCCCCTCACCATTGAATCCCCTATCACTATTGCTCTCCCACTCTTTTTCCTGCCCTCCTGTGCAACAGAGCCAGCCACGGTGCCATGAACTTGGCTGCTGCTGCCCTCCCCTGATGAGTCATCCCCCTCAACAGTACTCAAAGCAGTGTATCTGTTTTGCAGGGGGATGACCACAGGGGACCCCTGCACTACCTTTCTTGCACTACTCTTCCTGCTGGTCTTCCATTCCCTATCTGGCTGTGGACCCTTTCCCTGCGGTAAGACCAACTCGCTACACGTGCTACTCACGTCATTCTCAGCATCGTGGATGCTCCAGAGTGAATCCACCCTCAGCTCCAACTTCGCAACGCGGACAGTCAGGAGCTGGAGGTGGATACACTTCCCGCACACGTAGTCGTCAGGGACACCGGAAGTGTCCCTGAGTTCCCACATGGTACAGGAGGAGCATAACACCCGACCGAGCTCTCCTGCCATGAATTAACACTTAGATACCCTTAAATTGGCAACAACAATGTTAAAAGTTACTGACTAATATAAGAAGAAAAAGAAAAACTACTCACCAATCACCAGCCAATCACTTACCCCCTAGGCTGCGACGTCACCTTTGTTTCTTTCTTTGCCTTCTCCCTGTAGCTGCACCGGCACGCCTCTCGCTGACCCCGGACTCGCGCTGCTCCGAGCTCCCGCCTCCTCGACTGACTGCTCGAACTGCTCGACTCCCGCTGGCCTTTATAGGCCTCTCGCCGACCCCGGACTCGCGCTGCTCCTAGCTCACGCCTCCTCGACTGACTGCTCGAACTGCTCGATTGTGGATGAGCGGGATGTGAGAAGAGGATTAGGTATCAGCAAACCGTCATCAGCAGTAATGCTTCTCCGCTTCCCCGCTCGCCACAGCCTCAGTGACAGCCCCTCCAATGATCTCCAGCACTGCTTCCTCCAGCTCTGTCAGGTTCTGCAGACGGGCTTTCCCTCCACCTGTCCGCTGCTGCTCCCGGCGGGTATGAGCGACCTTTGCCTGCAAGAGAAGGGGAAGCGTGTCAGTGAGCGTGGTGCGTTATGTTTGGGCGATGTGGAATAACTGGCAGTGTGAGCAAGGTGTGAGGCTTGCAGCCGTACAAAGTGCATGAAGGTGAGGTGAAGCTATGATTGTGAGGTATGAGTGGTGATTGCTGGAGATTGTTGGTTGGTGAGTGATGCAGGGTGTGGTGCATTGAGCAGTGTGTGAAGCTAGTGGTGCATTCACTCACCTTGACCACCTGTGTGAGGTCATTAAACTTTTGTCCTGGAGACAACACTTGTCACACTGACAGTGATCTCCTCCCACAGCCTCCTGCTGTTCTGCCCCCCCAGGGTAGAGGACCTGATGATGTCTTTGAATCCCCAGGACCCAAAACCCTCGATTCACTAATATTCAAAAAGCTATTGATCTCTGTCTTGAATATACTCAGCCACTGAGCCGCCACAGCCCCCTGGGCTAGATAATTCCAAATATTCACCACCCTCTGTGTTAATTATCGAATAACTCCACGAGGCTAAGTACGGTGAGCTAGTTCAGCCATGACCTTACTCCAGTTTATTTATTCTCAAAGTGAGGATTCAACATGGCTGCCAACATTATATACACGGCTTGCACGTGTCTGTCAGTGAGCATTAGGACTCTGACAGTCGCGCCCTCTGGTGGCAGGTAAAGCCCAATTAACATATATAACATCATTCCCCCCAAAGTCCTTGGTACAGGTTGTATTTACAAGTTGAGACGGCCTGGGGGCTTCCGCTCCCTGGTTGATCTTCTCAGTTTGAACCCGAGTTTGGGTGAGTTAGTACGACCATTGCTGCATTGCGGAGCAGTCAGTCTGACAGGACTGTCGGGGATGGTAGATTCGTCTTCGTGAATGACACAAGGGTCAACTGATGGTTGGATGTGTGTTGGTTGGTCGATGATGATGTCATCTTCAATTTGTTCTGGGTTGTCTGTGGTTTGGTCGATGTGCCCCTTGCACGTTTGGCTATTTAACAGTTTGACTACAAACACCCTGTTCCCCTCATTGGCCAAAACCGTTCCAGCAACCCACTTTGACCATGACCAATTCAGGACAAACACAGGGTCATGAACAGCAAAGTCACGTGATACGGCCACGCGATCGTGGTACCATTGCTGCTGTTGCCTTCTGGTTTCGACATGATCATTGAGATCCGGGTGTACAAGGGAGAGCCTGGTTTTGAGGCCTCTCTTCATTAACAGCTCGGCAGGAGGGAGCCCGGTGAGCGAGTGGGGTCTCGTCCAGTAACTGAGCAGAATGCGGTACAAGCAGGTCTGTAGGGAGTTGTGAACCATGCGTTTTAGGCTCTGCTTAATGATTTGGACAGCTCACTCCGCGTGATTGGGTTTGAAAGGGGCAGACCTGACATGCTTGATGCCATTACAGGTCATAAACTCGTGGAACTTCGAACGTGGAACGTGAAACACGGTCCGTTGTCATTGACAAGAGCGTCGGGGAGGCCATGGGTGGCAAACATGGCCTGGAGGCTTTCAGTAGTGACTGTGGACATTCTGGATGACATGCATTCAATCCATTTGGAGTAAGCGTCCACTACCACTAAAAACATTTGCCGAGAAAGGGGCTGGCAAAGTCTATATGGATCCTTGACCACGGTTTGGAGGGCCATGACCACAGACTAAGTGGAGCCTCCGCAGGTGCGTTACTCAGTTGCCTGCAACTGTTGCACTGATGCACGCATGACTCCAAGTCCGAGTCAATGCCGGGCCACCAAACGTGAGATCTGGCAATGGCCTTCATCATGACAATGCCTGGCTGGGTACTGTGTAAATCTCGCACAAAAGTTTCCCTGCCTTTTTTTGGCATAACAACATGATTACCCCATAACAAACAATCAGACTGAATAGACAATTCACCTTTCCGGCGGCTATAAGACTTAATTTCATCCTGCATTTCCCTGGGAATGGCAGACCAGTTTCCATTTAGTACACACCTTTTTACGCTTGACAGAACAGGATCCTGGCTGGTCCAGGTCCTAACTTGGCGAGCCATGATGGGTGACCCCTCGCTCTCGAAGGCATCCATGACCAGCAGCAAGTCTACGGGCTGTGGCGGTTGTGGGCAGTGGTAGCTGGCTAAGCGCATCAGCAGTTTTCAGTGCCTGGTCTGTGGCGGATGACATAGAAACATAGAAAACATAGAAAATAGGTGCAGGAGCAGGCCATTCAGCCCTTCTAGCCTGCACCGCCATTCAATGAGTTCATGGCTGAACATGAAACTTCAGTACCCCCTTCCTGCTTTCACGCCATACCCCTTGATCCCCCGAGTAGTAAGGACTTCATCTAACTCCCTTTTGAATATATTTAGTGAATTGGCCTCAACTACTTTCTGTGGTAGAGAATTCCACAGGTTCACCACTCTCTGGGTGAAGAAGTTTCTCCTCATCTCGGTCCTAAATGGCTTACCCCTTATCCTCAGACTGTGACCCCTGGTTCTGGACTTCCCCAACATTGGGAACATTCTTCCTGCATCCAACCTGTCCAAACCCGTCAGAATTTTAAACGTTTCTATGAGGTCCCCTCTCATTCTTCTGAACTCCAGTGAATACAAGCCCAGTTGATCCAGTCTTTCTTGATAGGTCAGTCCCACCATCCCGGGAATCAGTCTGGTGAATCTTCGCTGCACTCCCTCAATAGCAAGAATGTCCTTCCTCAAGTTAGGAGACCAAAACTGTACACAATACTCCAGGTGTGGCCTGTACAACTGTAGCAACACCTCCCTGCCCCTGTACTCAAATCCCCTCGCTATGAAGGCCAACATGCCATTTGCTTTCTTAACCGCCTGCTGTACCTGCATGCCAATCTTCAATGACTGATGTACCATGACACCCAGGTCTCGTTGCACCTTCCCTTTTCCTAATCTGTCACCATTCAGATAATAGTCTGTCTCTCTGTTTTTACCACCAAAGTGGATAACCTCACATTTATCCACATTATACTTCATCTGCCACGCATTTGCCCACTCACCTAACCTATCCAAGTCACTCTGCAGCCTCATAGCATCCTCCTCGCAGCTCACACTGCCACCCAACTTAGTGTCATCCGCAAATTTGGAGATACTACATTTAATCCCCTCGTCTAAATCATTAATGTACAATGTAAACAACTAGGGCCCCAGCACAGAACCCTGCGGTACCCCACTAGTCACTGCCTGCCATTCCGAAAAGTACCCATTTACTCCTACTCTTTGCTTCCTGTCTGACAACCAGTTCTCAATCCACGTCAGCACACTACCCCCAATCCCATGTGCTTTAACTTTGCACATTAATCTCCTGTGTGGGACCTTGTCGAAAGCCTTCTGAAAGTCCAAATATACCACATCAACTGGTACTCCTTTGTCCACTTTATTGGAAACATCCTCAAAAAATTCCAGAAGATTTGTCAAGCATGATCTCCCTTTCACAAATCCATGCTGACTTGGACCTATCATGTCCCCATTTTCCAAATGCGCTGCTATGACATCCTTAATAATTGATTCCATCATTTTACCCACTACTGAGGTCAGGCTGACCGGTCTATAATTGCCTGCTTTCTCTCTCCCTCCTTTTTTTAAAAGTGGGGTTACATTGGCTACCCTCCACTCGATAGGAACTGATCCAGAGTCAATGGAATGTTGGAAAATGACTGTCAATGCATCCACTATTTCCAAGGCCACCTCCTTAAGTACTCTGGGATGCAGTCCATCAGGTCCTGGGGATTTATCAGCCTTCAATCCCATCAATTTCCCCAACACAATTTCCCGACTAATAAAGATTTCCCTCAGTTCCTCCTCCTTACTAGACCCTCTGACCACTTTTATATCCGGAAGGTTGTTTGTGTCCTCCTTAGTGAATGCTGAACCAAAGTACTTGTTCAATTGGTCTGCCATTTCTTTGTTCCCCGTTATGACTTCCCCTGATTCTGACTGCAGGGGACCTACGTTTGTCTTTACTAACCTTTTTCTCTTTACATACCTATAGAAACTTTTGCAATCCGCCTTAATGTTCCCTGCAAGCTTCTTCTCATACTCCATTTTCCCTGCCCTAATCAAACCCTTTGTCCTCCTCTGCTGAGTTCTAAATTTCTCCCAGTCCCCAGGTTCGCTGCTATTTCTGGCCAATTTGTATGCCATTTCCTTGGCTTTAATACTATCCCTGATTTCCCTACATAGCCACGGTTGAGCCACCTTCCCTTTTTTATTTTTACGCCAGACAGGAATGTACAATTGTTGTAATTCATCTATGCGGTCTCTAAATGTTTGCCATTGCCCATCCACAGTCAACCCCTTAAGTATCATTAGCCAATCTATCTTAGCCAATTCATGCCTCATACCTTCAAAGTTACCCTTCTTTAAGTTCTGGACCATGGTCTCTGAATTAACTGTTTCATTCTCCATCCTAATGCAGAATTCCACCATATTATGGTCACTCTTCCCCAAGGGGCCTCGCACAATGAGATTGTTAATTAATCCTCTCTCATTACACAACACCCAGTCTAAGATGGCCTCCCCCCTAGTTGGTGCCTCGACATATTGGTCTAGAAAACCATCCCTTATGCACTCCAGGAAATCCTCCTCCACCGTATTGCTTCCAGTTTGGCTGGCCCAATCTATGTGCATATTAAAGTCACCCATTATAACTGCTGCACCTTTATTGCATGCACTCCTAATTTCCTGTTTGATGCCCTCCCCAACATCACTACTACTGTTTGGAGGTCTGTACACAACTCCCACTAACGATTTTTGCCCTTTAGTGTTCTGCAGCTCTACCCATATAGATTCCACATCATCCAAGCTAATGTCTTTCCTAACTATTGCATTAATCTCCTCTTTAACCAGCAATGCTACCCCACCTCCTTTTCCTTTTATTCTATCCTTCCTGAATGTTGAATACCCCTGGATGTTGAGTTCCCAGCCCTGATCATCCTGGAGCCACGTCTCCGTAATCCCAATCACATCATATTTGTTAACGTCTATTTGCACAGTTAATTCATCCACCTTATTGCGGATACTCCTTGCATTAAGACACAAAGCCTTCAGGCTTGCTTTTTTAACACCCTTTGTCCTTTTAGAATTTTGCTGTACAGTGGCCCTTTTTGTTCTTTGCCTTAGGTTTCTCTGCCCTCCACTTTTCCTCATCTCCTTTCTGTCTTTTGCTTTTGCCTCATTTTTGTCTCCCTCTGTCTCCCTGCATAGGTTCCCATCCCCCTGAAATATTAGTTTAACTCCTCCCCAACAGCACTAGCAAACACTCCCCCTAGGACATTGGTTCCAGACCTGCCCAGGTGCAGACCGTCCGGTTTGTACTGGTCCCACCTCCCCCAGAACCGGTTCCAATGCCCCAAGAATTTGAATCCCTCCCTGCTGCACCACTGCTCAAGCCATGTATTCATCTGCGCTATCTTGTGATTCCTACTCTGACTAGCACGTGGCACTGGTAGCAATCCTGAGATTACTACTTTTGAGGTCCTACTTTTTAATTTAGCTCCTAGCTCCTTAAATTCTTTTCGTAGGACCTCATCCCTTTTTTTACCTATGTCGTTGGTACCAATGTGCACCACGACAACTGACTGTTCTCCCTCCCATTTCAGAATGTCCTGCACCCGCTCCGAGACATCCTTGACCCTTGCACCAGGGAGGCAACATACCATCCTGGAGTCTCAGTTGTGTCCGCAGAAACGCCTATCTATTCCCCTCACCATCGAATCCCCTATCACTATCGCGCTCCCAATCTTTTTCCTGCCCTCCTTTGCAGCAGAGCCACCTACGGTGCCATGAACTTGGCTGCTACTGCCCTCCCCTGATGAGTCATTCTCCCCAACAGTACTCAAAGCAGTGTATCTGTTTTGCAGGGGGATGACCACAGGGGACCTCTGCACTATCTTTCTTGCACTGCTCTTCCTGCTGGTCTTCCATTCCCTATCTGGCTGTGGACCCTTCTCCTGCGGTAAGACCAACTCACTACACGTGATACTCACGTCATTCTCAGCATCGTGGATGCTCCAGAGTGAATCCACCCTCAGCTCCAATTCCGCAACGCGGACCGTCAAGAGCTCGAGGCGGATACACTTCCCACACACGTAGCGCCCAGGGACACCGGAAGTGTCCCCGAGTTCCCACATGGTACAGGAGGAGCATATCACATGGCCGAGCTCTCCTGCCATGTCTTAACCTTAGATACACTTAAATTGGTAATAACAATGTTACAGTTCACTTACTGATATAAAAAAGAAAAGAAAAGCTACTCACCAATCACCAGCCAATCACTTACCCCATTGGCTGTGACGTCACTTTTTGATTACTTTCTACTTCTATTTTGCTTTCTCTCCCGCTGTAGCTGCCTTTTGATAGGCTGCTCCCGCGTCTCACCAACTGCCGCTGGCTCTCGATCTCCCGCTGGGCTTTTATAGGTCGCTCCCCTCTCACCAACTGCCGCTGGCTCTCGATCTCCCGCTGGGCTTTTATAGGTCACTCCCCTCTCACCAACTGCCGCTCATAATAACCAACACCAACATAATCATAAGCAGATAATGTCAGTGCCCATCTTTGGATGTGGGACGAGGCATTGGTGTTTATACCTTTCATCACAGAAAACAATGAATTGAGCGGCTTGTGGTCTGTTTCAAGCTCAAACCGAAGCCCAAACAGGTATTGGTGCATTTTACTAACCCCATATACGCATGCTAAAGCCTCTTTCTTGACCATGCTGTCGGCTCTTTCAGCCTTAGACAGACTTCTGGATGCGTATGTAACTGGTTGGAGTTTGCCTGATACATTGGCTTGCTGGAGCACACAACCGACCCCGTATGATGAGGCGTCGCAGGCCAGCACTAACCACTTACATGGGTCATAGTGTACCAGTAATTTATTGGAACATAGCAGGTCCCTGGCTTTCTCAAAGGCTCTGTCTTGAGATTTGCCCCAAACCCAGTCGTTACCTTTTCTCAGCAACATGTGCAAGGGCTCTAGCAATGTGCTCAAACTAGGTAGAAAGTTACCGAAATAGTTGAGAAGACCCAGGAATGAACCCAGCTCCGTCACACTCTGTTGTCTGGGTGCATTCTTGATGGCCTCTGTCTTTGAATCCATAGGCCTGATGCCACCTGCTGTAATCTTTCTCCCCAAGAATGCGACTTCTGGTGCCAGGAAAACGCACTTGAAGCGTTTTAGCCTGAGTCCCACTCTGTCCAGACGACGTAGAACCTCTTCCAGGTTGTGCAGATGTTCGGTGGCGTCGCGACCGATGATCAGGATGTCATCTTGGAACATGACGGTTCTCGGGACGGACTTCAGCAAACTCTCCATGTTTCTCTGAAATATGGCTGCCAACGATTGAATTCCAAAAGGGCATCTGTGGTATATAAACAGTCCTTTGGGCGTGTTGATGCACGTCAGTTTTTTCGATGATTCGATCAGCTCCTGTGTCATGTAAGCGGAGGTCAGGTCCAATTTGGTGAACAACTTCCCCCCCGCTAGCATTGCAAACAGGTCGTCAGCCTTGGGTAATGGGTACTGATCCTGCATCGCGACTCGGTTGATCGTTACTTTGTAGTCGTCGCAGAGCCAGACTGTGCGCTCAGTTTTCAACACCGGGACAATTGGATTGGCCCATTCGCTGAACTCGACTGGTGGTATGATTCCTTCCCATTGAAGTCTGTCCAGTTCGATCTCGACCTTCTCCCCCATCATGTACAGAACCGCCCGAACCTTGTGATGGACGGGTCTTGCATCCGGGCCTAGGTGGATCTGCACCTTGGCTCCCGTGGAGTTGCCAATGCCTGGTTCGAACAATGGGGAAACTTGCTCAGCTCAAAAGTGCTGATGGTAAGGCTTTAATATCGTTCCAGTTCCATTTAATTTTCTCAAGCCAACTCCTGCCGAACAGCGTTGGGCCATTGCCTGGAATAATCCATAACGATAAATCATGCACAGCTCCATCGTATGATACCTTTACTGTCGCACTGCCAATGACTGGTAGGAGCTCTTTGGTTAGGTATGCAGCTTCACATTGATTGGGCTCAGTTTGGGTCTTTTTGCCTTAGTGTCCCATAGCTTTTTGAAAGCCCTCTGGCTCATTATTAATGCACCCGTGTCCAATTCCATGGATACTGGAACCACATTTAATTTAACTTCAGCATTATCGGAGGACTTTTCGTAAAAGAATGTACCCCATACACTTCTTCATCCTGTACCTCGGGTTGAATTGCCTGTGCCGCTTGATCCACGCTGGATCGATCATCCTCAGCCAAGTGGTGTGTCGCAGCACGCTTGCTCGGTTGCGGACACATTCACTGAAGGTGCCCCATTGTTGCACAGTCTTTGCACACATATTGCTTGAATCAGCATTGACGGGTCCGATGATAGCCCCCGCAACGCCAACAAGGCGAGATTTGATTCACTCCCGATGGCACAGGTCGTACCTGCACCAAAGAGCTCATACCAGTCATTGGCAGCGTGGTAGTAAAGGTATAGAAACATAGAAAATAGGTGCAGGAGTAGGTCATTCGAGCCTGCACCACCATTCAATAAGATCATAGCTGATCATTCCCTCAGTAGCTCTTTCCTGCTTTCTCTCCATACCCCTTAATCCCCTTAGCCATAAGGGCCATATCTAACTCCCTCTTGACTATATCCAATGAACTGGCATCAACAACTCTCTGCGGCAGGGAATTCCACAGGTTAACTCTCTGAGTGAAGAAGTTTCTCCTCATCTCAGTCCTAAATGGCCTTCCTCTTATCCTAAGCCTGTGTCCCCTGGTTCTGGACTTCCCTAACATCGGGAACATTCTACCTGCATCTAACCTGTCCCGTCCCGTCAGAATCTTAGATGTTTCTATGAGATCCCCTCTCATCCTTCTAAACTCCAGTGAATAAAGGCCCAGTTGGACCAGTCTCTCCTCTTATGTCAGTCCAGCCATCCTGGGAATCAGTCTGGTGAACCTTCGCTACACTCCCTCAATAGCAAGAATGTCCTTCCTCAGATTAGGAGACCAAAACTGAACACAATATTCCAGGTGAGGCCTCACCAAGGCCCTGTACAACTGCAGTAAGACCTCCCTGCTCCTATACTCAAATCGTACGATAGAGCTGTGCATGAGTTATCGTTGTGGATCATTCCAGGCAATGGCCCAATGCTGTTCGGCAGGAGTTGGCTTGAGAAAATTAAATAGAACTGGAATGATATTAAAGCCTTATCATCAAGTGCGGATGAGTAGGCCATGTGCAGCTTTGCCTGCTGACGATATTATTTTATGCACAGTACTTGCCGGTGAGTTTCAATGCTGGGAAGATATCTGTTTCAAGTTTTCTTCCATGGACATGCATGCCTGGGCGATTGTGATGGCTCTGCTCAGGTCTAGAGATGCAGCAGCCAGCAGCTTTCGAAGGATGACCTCGTGGCCAATGCCAAGCACGAAAAAGTCCCGCAGCATTTTCGCCAACACAGCTCCCAAGTTGCACGGCCCAGTGAGACGTCTCAGGTCAGCGACAAATTCCGCCACGTCCTGGCCCTCGGAGCGATTGTGCGTATAGAAACGATACCTCGCCATGATGATGCTTTCCTTCGGTTTAAAGTGGTTCAGAACTAGCGTGCACAATTCATCGTAAGTCTTTTCCATTGGTTGAGTCGGTGAGAGTAGATTCTTAATAAGGCCATACATTTTTGACCCACAAACGGTGAGGAGAACCACCCTGTGCTTAATTGCGTTATCGGTTCCTTCCAATCCGTTGGCTACCAAGTACCGATCGAGGCGATCAGTGGAATCCTCCCAGTCTTCCCCTTCCACGACTCTCTCCAAAATGCCAATAGACATGGTTGCGTGAAAGTTCGTATTTTTAATTCGTCGCCAATTGTTAAGTATCGAATAACTCCATGAGGCTAAGTACGGTGAGCTAGTTCAGGCATGACCTTACTCCAATTTATTTACTCTCAAAGTGAGGGTTCAACATGGCTGCCAACATTATATACACAGCTTGCACATGTCTGCCAGTGACCATCAGGACTCTGACAGTTGTGCCCTCCGGTGGCAGGTAAAACGCAGTTAACATACATAACACTCTGAGTGAAGAAGTTTCTCCTCATCTCAGTCATAAGTGACCACCCCCTTATTCTGAGACTGTGACCACTGGTTCTAGACTCCCCAGCCAGAGGAAACAGCATTGGAATAGTCTGGCCTAATGGTGATAAAGGCCTGGGTAAGGATTTCAGCAGCAGACAGTCTGAGTTGGGGCCAGAGGCTGACAATGTTAAGGGGGTACAATGAGACCATCGCTGTGCAGAGAGGATATGGAGCTGGAAACTCTGCTCAGGATCGAGTAGGATGCTAAAGTTGCAAACTGCCCAGTTCAGCCTGAGATACTGGCTAGGGAGTGGGGTGGAATCCGTGGCAAGGGTACCAAGTTTGTGGCAGGAACCGAAGACAATGATCTATCCAGTATTTGGATGAAATTGCAGCTCACCCTAGAAGGGATGTTGGACCTGCAGTCTGCTTACACAGAGGCAGTCGAGCAGTCAAGAAAGTTAGATTTGGTTGTCAACATACATATGGAAGATTAGTCCCATGTCTGCAGATGATGTCCAGAATGGAGGGCCCAGTGCGGAGGGCCCAGAGGGGGGGGCCCAGGGCAGAGGGCCCAGGATAGATGGCCCAGGGCAGAGGGCCCAGCACGGAGGACCCAGGGGGGAGAGCCCTGGGTGGAGGGCCCAGAGCGGAGGGCCCAGCGCAGAGGGCCCAGTGCCGAGGGCCCAGGGAGGAGGGCCCAGAGCGGAGGGCCCAGTGGGGAGGGCTCAGGGCGGAGGGCCCAGGATAGATGGCCCAACACGGAGAACCCAGGGCGGAGGGCCCAGCGCAGAGGGCCCAGGGCAGTGAGGCTGACAAGGAGAGCCCAGCTTGGAGGGCCAGCATGGAGGGCCTAGGGCAGAGGGCCCAGGACAGAGAGTTTAGCATGGAGCGCACAGGATGGAGAGCCCAGTGCAGAGAGCCCAAGGCGAAGAGGCCAATGAGAAAGGCACAGCGCAATGCGAATGCTCGGTTGATGACGGTTGATGACTATAAACAGTTTCTGCCGGTGAAGTTGTGACAGCGGATCGGGGCACCACAGCACAGCCACAGTGCAACCACTCTTTGCAATAAAGGCAAACATTCCATTTGCCTTCCTGATCACTTGCTGTACCTGCATACTAACCCTTTGTGTTTCATGCACCAGGACCCCCAGGTCCCGCTGTACTGCAGCACTTTGCAATTTTTCTCCATTTAAATAATAACTTACTCTTCGATTTTTTCTACCAAAGTGCATAATCTCCACTTTCTAACATTATACTCCATCTGCCAAATTTTTGCCCACTCACTTAGCCTGTCTATATCCCTTTGCAGATTTTAATGTATCCTTCTCGCACATTGCTTTTCCTCCCATCTTTGTATCGTCAGCAAACTTCGCTACGTTACACTCAGTCCTTTCATCCAAGTCATTAATATAGATTGTAAATAGTTGGGGTCCCAGCACTGATCCCTGCGGCACCCCACTAGTTACTGATTGCCAACCCGAGAAGGAACCATTTATCCTGACCATTTATCCTGACATGTGCTTTTTTTTCCGTTCATGGGATGTGGGCGTCGCTGGCAAGGCCGGCATTTATTGCCCATCCCCAGTTGCCCTTGAGAAGGTGGTGGTGAGCTGCCTTCTTGAGCCGTTGCAGTTCGTGTAGTGAAGTTGCTCCCATAGTGTTGTTAGGGAGGGAGTTTCAGGATTTCGACTCAGTGACGATGAAGGAACGACCGATATATTTCCAAGTCAGGATGGTTTGTGACTTGGAGAGGAACTTGGAGGTGGTAGTGTTCCCATGCGCCTGCTGCCCTTGTCCTTCCAGGTGGTAGAGGTCGCAGGTTTGGGAGGTGCTGCCGAAGAAGCCGTGGTGAGTTGCTGCAGTGCATCTTGTAGATGGTACACACTGCAGCCACGGTGCGCCGGTGATGGAGGGAGTGAATGTTTAAGGTGGTGGATGGGGTGTCAATCAAATGGGCTGCTTTGTCCTGGATGGTGTCGAGCATCTTGAGTGTTGTTGGAGCTGCACTCATCCAGGCAAGTGGAGAGTATTCCATCACACTCCTGAATTGTGCCTTGTAGGCAGTGGAGACTGTCATGTATTTCACCATCTTGCAATGACTATAAGTATGTAACTGTAACTCATGCATACTGTACCTATACCCTTGTAATGCACACCCTGACCACAGGGAGTGAGCTCCTCACCTGGGCTTCCAGGTATAAAAGGGGAGGTCCCAACCAGGACTCTTCAGTCCTGGAAATAAATGAAGGTCACAGAGTGACCGTGTTTGATATATCCATGCCTCGTGTGAGTTTGTAACAAGGTGCAGAGACACTACATCTGGCGACGAGAAAGGGAATCACCGAACCACGAGGATGGCCACCGGTGGCACAGAGGAACGCTACTGTGTGGGTGAGGACTGGGACGACTTTGTGGAAAGACTCCAGCAGAACTTTGTCACAAAGGACTGGCTGGAAGAGGCAGCGGCTGACAAGTGGAGGGCGCATCTACTGACCATAAGAACATAAGGACATAAGAATTAGGAACAGGAGTAGGCCATCTAGCCCCTCGAGCCTGCTCCGCCATTCAAAAAGATCATGGCTGATCTGGCCGTGGACTCAGCTCCACTTACCCGCCCGCTCCCCATAACCCTTAATTCCTTAATTCCCTTATTGGTTACCTGTGGTCCACAGACGTACGCGCTGATGAAAGACCTGCTCGCACCCCAAAAGCCAGCGGACAAGTCCTTCGAAGAGCTCAGCCAGCTGATCAGTGAGCATCTCAAGCCAGCAAGTAGCTTACACATGGCCCGGCACTGGTTCTACTCTCACCAAAACATCTCGGACTTCGTGGTGGAACTGCGGCGTTTGGCCAGTCTCTGTAAGTTCTCCGATGCCTGCAGGGGAGAGATGTTAAGGGACTTTTTCATCGAGGGCATTAATCATGCCGGCATTTTCAGGAAGCTCATAAAGACTAAGGATTTGACTTTAGAAGGGGCAGCGTTGATAGCTCAGACCTTCATGGCAGGGGAAGAGGAGACCAAGCTAATGTACGCACACAGCCCTTGTTTCATGTTGCGATGAACCAGGGAGTTAATGTTGTAAAAAGGACACAGAACTGCACAGGCAGGCAAGGGCAATTCAACACCGTACAGGCAGGCAGGCAAGGGCAATTCAACAACGTCCAGGCAGCCAGGGTGGGCCTGCAACAGGGACAATGGAAAGGGGATCGGCAATTCACACGATCACGAGGAACAATGCATCCTGTGATGGGACAATTAACACCCTCCATCAGAAGGCTTAGAAACAGCCAAATGGGCCATCAGAGAGGAATGCTTGGGAATAGCCCTTTTGTTAACAGCAATCTCAGCTCATGTTGGAGATGTGGGGGCAGACACATTGCAAAAATCTGCAGGTTCCAACTTTACACCTGTAGGATTTGTAATGACAAGGGACACCTGGCCAGGATGTGCAAAAAGGCAGTAGCGAGGCTAGTCTGTGAGACAGAGGAACCAGACGAGGGGTCTGAAATGCAGGATGAGGCCTGGGGAACAACCATGGATGCTGAAGTTCAGAGAGTTCATGTGGCCGACGTCCACAGCTCATACACCAAAACGCCACCCATGATGATGGAAGTCTTACTGAATGGCATCCCGGTCGGTGCACATGGAGCTGGACACCGAAGCTAGCCAGTCACTCATGAGTGCCCAACAAATTGAGAGACTATGGCCACACAGAGCTAGCAGGCCCAAATTGGAACGCATTGAGACGCAGCAAAGAGATCATCCCAGTGCTGGGCAGTGCAAACTTGGTGGTAACGCATAATAGATCACAGAACCGGCTGCCACTCTGGATTGTTCCGGGAAATGGCCCCGCGCTCTTGGGGAGGAGATGGCTAGCTGATATGAATTGGAAATGGGGGGATGTGCACGCCATTTCATCCGTGGAGCGAAGTTCATGCTCGCAGGTATTGCAAAAATTCGAGTCACTCTTTCAACCCAGTGTCGGAATGTTCAAGGGCACCAAAGTAGTGATACACATCACTCCGGACGCCAGACCAGTGCACCACAAAGCCAGAGCGGTGCCGTACATGATGCGTGAAAAAATTGAAAGTGAACTAGACAGGCTACTCAGAGAGGGCATAATTTTGCCCGTTGAATTCAGCGACTGGGCAAGTTCCATTGTTCCCGTCCTCAAAGCAGATGGCTGGGTTAGGATTTGTGGCGACTACAAAGCCATCATCAACTGAGTGTCGCTTTTACAATATATATTAATGATTTGGATGTTGGAATTGAGTGTAATATCTCCAAGTTTGCAGTTGACACTAAACTGGGTGGCGGTGTGAGCTGTGAGGAGGACGCTAAGAGGCTGCAGGGTGATTTGGACAGGTTAGGCAAGTGGGCAAATGGCAGATGCAGTATAATGTGGATAAATGTGAGGTTATCCACTTTGGGGGCAAAAACACGAAGGCAGAATATTATCTGAATGGCGGCAGATTAGGAAAAGGGGAGGTGCAACGAGACCTGGGTGTCATGATTCATCAGTCATTGAAGGTTGGCATGCAGGTACAGCAGACGGTGAAGAAGGCAAATGGTATGATGGCCTTCATAGCAAGGGGATTTGAGTATAGGAGCAGGGAAGTCTTACTGCAGTTGTACAGGGCCTTGGTGAGGCCCCACCTGGAATATTGTGTTCAGTTTTGGTTTCCTAATCTGAGGAAGGACATTCTTGCTATTGAGGGAGTGCAGCGAAGGTTCACCAGACTGATTCCTGGGATGGCAGGACTGACATATGAGGAGAGACTGGATCAACTGGCCTGTATTCACTGGAGTTTAGAAGGATGAGAGGGAATCTCATAGAAACATATAACATTCTGACGGGACTGGACAGTTTAGATGCGGGAAGAATGTTTCCGATGTTGGGGAAGTCCAGGACCAAGGTACATAGTCTTAGGATACGGGGTAAGCCATTTTGGACTGAGATGAGGAGAAACTTCTTCACTCAGAGTTGTTAACCTCTGGAATTCCCTACCGCAGAGAGTTGTTGATGCCAGTTCATTGGATATATTCAAGAGGGAGTTAGATATGGCCCTTGCGGCTAAAGGGATCAAGGGGTATGGAGAGAAAGCAGGAATGGAGTACTGAAGGAATGATCAGCCATGATCTTATTGAATGGTGGTGCAGGCTCGAAGGGCCAGATGGCCTACTCCTGCACCTATTTTCTATGTTTCTATGTTTCAAGACCAAAACCCGCTCCCGAGAGTGGAGGACCTTTTTGCCACGCTGGCAGGTGGTGGGCTGTTCACGAAGCTGGACCTCACTTCGGCCTACATGACTCAGGAACTGGCTGAAGAATCCAAGTTTCTGACCACCATCATGACACACAAAGGATTATTTGTTTACAATAGGTGCCCGATTGGCATTCGTTCGGCAGCGGCTATCTTTCAGCGAAACATGGAAAGCTTGCTCAAGTCCATCCCTGGAACGATCGTGTTCCAAGACATAGAAACATAGAAACATAGAAAATAGGTGCAGGAGTAGGCCATTCGGCCCTTCGAGCCTGCACTGCCATTCAATGAGTTCATGGCTGAACATGAAACTTCAGTACCCCATTCCTGCTTTCTCGCCATACCCCTTGATCCCCCTAGTAGTAAGGACTTCATCTAACTCCTTTTTGAATATATTTAGTGAATTGGCCTCAACAACTTTCTGTGGTAGAGAATTCCACAGGTTCACCACTCTCTGGGTGAAGAAGTTCCTCCGCATCTCGGTCCTAAATGGCTAACCCCTTATCCTTAGACTGTGACCTCTGGTTCTGGACTTCCCCAACATTGGGAACATTCTTCCTGCATCTAACCTGTCTAACCCCGTCAGAATTTTAAATGTTTCTATGAGGTCCCCTCTCATTCTTCTGAACTCCAGTGAATACAAGCCCAGTTGATCCAGTCTTTCTTGATAGGTCAGTCCCGCCATCCCGGGAATCAGTCTGGTGAACCTTCGCTGCACTCCCTCAATAGCAAGAATGTCCTTCCTCAGGTTAGGAGACCAAAACTGTACACAACACTCCAGGTGTGGCCTCACCAATGCCCTGTACAACTGTAGCAACACCTCCCTGCCCCTGTACTCAAATCCCCTTGCTATGAAGGCCAACATGCCATTTGCTTTCTTAACCGCCTGCTGCACCTGCATGCCAACCTTCAATGACTGATGTACCATGACACCCAGGTCTCTTTGCACCTCCCCTTTTCCTAATCTGTCACCATTCAGATAATAGTCTGTCTCTCTGTTTTTACCACCAAAGTGGATAACCTCACATTTATCCACATTATACTTCATCTGCCATGCATTTGCCCACTCACCTAACCTATCCAAATCGCTCTGCAGCCTCACAGCATCCTCCTCGCAGCTCACACTGCCACCCAACTTAGTGTCATCCGCAAATTTGGAGATACTACATTTAATTCCCTCATCTAAATCATTAATGTACAGTGTAAACAGCTGGGGCCCCAGCACAGAACCTTGCGGTACCCCACTAGTCACTGCCTGCCATTCTGAAAAGTACCCATTTACTCCTACTCTTTGCTTCCTGTCTGACAACCAGTTCGCAATCCATGTCAGCACACTACCCCCAATCCCATGTGCTCTAACTTTGCACATCAATCTCTTGTGTGGGATCTTGTCGAATGCCTTCTGAAAGTCCAAATATACCACATCAACTGGTTCTCCCTTGTCCACTCTACTGGAAACATCCTCAAAAAATTCCAGAAGATTTGTCAAGCATGATTTCCCTTTCACAAATCCATGCTGACTTGGACCTATCATGTCACCTCTTTCCAAATGCACTGCTATGACATCCTTAATAATTGATTCCATCATTTTACCCACTACCGATGTCAGGCTGACCGGTCTATAATTCCCTGTTTTCTCTCTCCCTCCTTTTTTAAAAAGTGGGGTTACATTGGCTACCCTCCACTCTATAGGAACTGATCCAGAGTCAATGGAATGTTGGAAAATGACTGTCAATGCATCCACTATTTCCAAGGCCACCTCCTTAAGTACTCTGGGATGCAGTCCATCAGGCCCTGGGGATTTATCGGCCTTCAATCCCATCAATTTCCCCAACACAATTTCCCGGCTAATAAGGATTTTCCTCAGTTCCTCCTCCTTACTAGACCCCCCGACCCCTTTTATAACCGGAAGGTTGTTTGTGTCCTCCTTAGTGAATACCGAACCAAAGTACTTGTTCAATTGGTCCGCCATTTCTTTGTTCCCCGTTATGACTTCCCCTGATTCTGACTGCAGGGGACCTACGTTTGTTTTTACTAACCTTTTTCTCTTTACATATCTATAGAAAGTTTTGCAATCCGTCTTAATGTTCCCTGCAAGCTTCTTCTCATACTCCATTTTCCCTGCCCTAATCAAACCCTTTGTCCTCCTCTGCTGAGTTCTAAATTTCTCCCAGTCCCCAGGTTCGCTGCTATTTCTGGCCAATTTGTATGCCACTTCCTTGGCTTTAATACTATCCCTGATTTCCCTTGATAGCCACGGTTGAGCCACCTTCCCTTTTTTATTTTTATGCCAGACAGGAATGTACAATTGTTGTAGTTCATCCATGTGGTCACTAAATGTCTGCCATTGCCCATCCACAGTCAACCCCTTAAGTATCATTCGCCAATCCATCCCAGCCAATTCACGCCTCATACCTTCAAAGTTAGCCTTCTTATCCTTATCACAGATCGAGACACTGAGGAACACCTCCGCAACCTGGAGGAGGTGCTACGCCGATTGGAACAGGTAGGCCTGCGGCTGAAAAAGGCCAAGTGTGTGTTTTTGGCCCCAGAGGTCAAGTTCCTGGACAGGAGGGTTGCCGCAGATGGGATCTGGCCAACTGAATCAAAAACTGAGGCGATTCGCCGGGCGCCCAGGCCCGGCAACACGTCGGAGTTGCGATTATTCCTGGGACTCTAGAACTTCCTGCCGAACTTAATCACATTGCTGGAGCCGTTACACATGCTGCTCCGTAAAGGTTGTGAATGGTCTTGGGGGGGGATTGTCAAGAACGGGCTTTCAATAAGGCGAGGAACCTGTTGACTTTGTATGACCCCTGTAAAAAACTGGTTTTAACATGCGATGTGTCATCCTACGGGGTTGGGTGTGTTTTGTAGCAGGGTAAAGATGACGGCCGACTCCAACCAGTGGCTTACACCTCCAGGTCGCTCTCCCAGGCAGTGCGTGGATTCGGCATGGTCGAGAAGGAGGCACTCGCGTGTGTGTACTGTGTGAAAAAGATGCACCAGTACCTTTTCGGTAGACGGTTCAAGCTAGAGATGGACCACATCCCTGTTGTCCGACAGCAAGGCTGTCAATGCCAATGCGTCAGCTCGCATACAGCAAAGGGCCCTCACGCTGGCTGCGTATGACTACATCATACGGCACCAGCCAGGCACCGAAAATTGCGCTTACGCGTTCAGAAGGCTCCCACTGGCCACCACTGAGGGGGCGTTGGAGCAGAGCGCGGAGATGGTCATGGCCGTTGAGGCTTTTGACACTGCGGGCTTCCCCATCACAGCCCACCAGATCAAACTCTGGACCAACAGGGACCCCCTCCTATCCATGATAAAGAAATGTGTCCTGACTGGGGATTGGGCGCCCGCACACAGGGCGTGCCCCGAGGAGGTCAGACCATTTCAGAGATGGATGGCAGTCCAAGCCGACTGCCTGTTATGAGGCAGCCAGGTAGTCATGCCCCAGAAAGGAAGGGAAGCGTTCATCACGGAACTCCACAGCGAACACTCTGGCATCGTGTTAATGAAGGCCATTGCTCGGTCACACGTGTGGTGGCCGAGGATTGACTCAGGCCTGGAACACTGGGTTCGCAGGTGCACGACGTGTGCCCAGCTGGGCAATGCCCCCAGGGAGGCCCCACTCAGCCCGTGGCCCTGGCCCACCAGGCCATGGTCACGTATTCACGTAGACTATGCGGGCCCGTTCATGGGAAAAATGTTCCTGATCGTTGTCGATGCATACTCGAAGTGGATCGAGTGCATCATATTGAACTCATGCACATCATCCATCACTGTGGAGAGTCTGCGTACGGTTTTCGCGACCCACGGCTTGCCGGACATCCTGGTCAGCGATAATGGCCTGTGTTTTACCAGCCATGAATTCCAGGAGTTTATGTCGGGCAATGGAATCAAGCACGTCCGGACAGCGCCGTTCAAGCTGGCCTCCAATGGCCAGGCAGAACGGGCGGTCCAAGTCATAAAGCAGGGCATGCTATGCATCCAAGGACCCTCCCTTCAGTACCGCCTATCATGCCTCCTGCTGGCCTACAGGTCCCGACCGCACTCGCTCACGGGAGTCCCGCCAGCGGAACTCCTCATGAAACGCACGCTCAAGACGCGGCTGTCCCTCATTCACCCCGCCCTGGCAGACATTGTTGAGGGTAAACGCCAGTCCCAAACCGAGCTCCATGATCGAGGCTCAAGGGGGAAGTGCATAGAAATGGATGACCCGGTATTTGTTCTTAACCATGCTTTGGGACCCAAATGGTTTGAGGATACCGTAATTGGCAAAGAAGGAAACAGGATCATGGTGGTCAGACTAAACAATGGGCAGATATGCCGCAAACACTTGGACCAAGTAAAGACAAGGTTCAGTGCAGATACGGAGGAATTGGAAGAAGAGCATGATGAGATAGCATCCACACCACTGCCAGTGCATGAGCAACAAAGACAGCCCTCAGCATGCACAGTCCCTGCGGCCAGCCCGAACAGGCCGAAATCACCTCAAGTGACAGAGACGTGTGCTGAGGCTCAGCCACCAGAGTCACAACTGCGGCGCTCCACGAGAGAGCGTTGACCACCCGATAGACTTAACCTCTGAAACTAAAAGACCTAAGGGGGAGGTGATGTCATGTATTTTACCATCTTGCAATGACTATAAGTATGTAACTGTAGCTCATGCACACTGTACCTGTATCCTTGTAATGCACACCCTGACCACAGGGAGTGAGCTCCTCACCTGGGCTTCCAGGTAAAAGGGGAGGTCCCACCCAGGATCAACACTCTTTCGTCCTGGGAATAAAGTGAAGGTCACAGAGTGACCGTGTCTGATATATCCATGCCTCGTGTGAGTTTGTAACAAGGTGCAGAGACACTAAAGAGACGCTTTGGGGAGTCAGGAGGTGAGACATTCACCACAGAATACCCAGCCTCTGACCTGTTCTGGCAGCCACAATATTTATGTGGCTGGTCCAGTTAAATTTCTGGCCAATGGTGACCCCCAGGATGTTGATGGTGAGCAATTCAGCAATGGTAAAGCAATGAATGTCAAGGGGCTTTGGTTAGACTCTCGCTTGTTGGAGATGGTCATTGACTGGCAATTGTGTGGCGCGAATGTTGCTTGCCACATCAGCCCAAACCTGAATGTTGTCCAGGTCTTGCTGCATGTGGGCATGGACTGCTTCATTATCTGAGGAGTTGCGAATGGAACTGAACACTGTGCAATCATCAACGAACATCCCCACTTCTGACCTTATGATGGAGGGAAGGTCATTGATGAAGCAGTTGAAGATGGTTGGGCCGAGGACACTGCCCTGAGGAACTCCTGCAGTGATTTCCTGGGACTGGGATGATTGACCTCCAACAATATCCTCAATATTGCTGTGGCTCCTTGATGCCACACTCAGTCAAATGCTGCCTTGATGTCAAGGGCACTCACTCCCACTTCACCTCTAGAATTCAGCTCTTTTGTCCATGTTTGGACCAAAGCTGTAATGAGGTCTGGAGCCGAGTGATCCTGGTGGAACCCAAACTGAGCATCAGTGAGCAGGTTATTGGTGAGTAAGTGGTGCTTGTCAACGACTCTTTCAACCACTTTTCTGATGATTGAGAGTAGACTGATGGGGCGGCAATTGGCTGGATTGGATTTGTCCTGCTTTTGTTGGACAAGTCATACTTGGGCAGTTTTCCACATTGTCGGATAGATGTCAGTGATGTAGCTGTACTGGAATAGCTTGCTGCTTCCGCTGTTTAGCATATATGTAGTCCTGTGTTGCAGCTTCCCCAGGTTGGTACCTAATTTTTAGGTATTCCTGGTGCTGCTCCTGGCATGCTCTTCTGCAGACCTCATTGAACCAGGGTTGGACCTATGGTTTGATGGTAATGGTAGAGAGATATGCCAGGCCATGAGGTTACAGATTGTGGTGGAATACAATTCTGCTGCTGCTAATGGCCCACAGCGTCTCATAGATGCCCAGTTTTGAGCTGCTAGATCTGTTCTGAATCTACCCCATTTAGCACGGTGGTAGTGCCACCCAACACGATGGAGGGTGTCTTCAGTGTGAAGACGGGACTTCGTCTCCACAATGACCGTGCGGTGATCACTACTACCAATGCTGTCATGGACAGATGCATCTGCGACATGTAGATTGGTGAGGGCGAGGTCAAGTAGGTTTTTTCCTTGTGTTAGTTCTCTCACCACCTGCCGCAAGCCCAGTCTGGCAGATATGTCCTTCAGGAATTGACCAGCTCGGTCAGTAGTGGTACTACCGAGCCACTCTTGGTGATGGACAGTGAAGGCCCCCACCCAGAGTACATTCTGTGCCCTTGCTACTCTCAGTGCTTCTTCCAAGTGGTGTTCAACCTGGGCAAGCACCGATTCATCAGCTGAGGGAGGACAGTAGCTGGTAATCAGCAGGAGGCTTCCTTGCGCATGTTTGACATGGAGCCATGAGACTTCATGGAGTCCAGAGTCAGTGCCAGGGTCACTCACTCCCTACAGCTTACCACTTACCACTGGTTGGTCTGTCCTGACGGTGGGACAGGACATACCCAGGGATGGTGATGGAGTTTTTGTTTTCAATTTAATCCTGTGATTTGGGCCCCGCTGGCAAGGCCAGCATTTATTGCCCATCCCTAATTGCCCTTGAGAAGGTGGTGGTGAGCCGCCTTCTTAAACTACTGCAATCCATGTGGTGAAGGTGCTCCCACAGTGCCGTCAGAGAGGGAGTTCCAGGACTTTGACCCCACAACAATGAAGAAACAACGATATAATTTCAAGCAAGGATGGTGTGTGACTTGGAGGGGAACGTGGAGGTGGTGGTGTTCCCATGCGCCTGCTGCCCTTGTCCTTCTAGATGGTAGAGGACATGGGTTTGGGAGATGCTGCCGAAGAAGCCTTGGCGAGTTGCTGCAGTGCATCGTGCAGCCACAGTGCGCCGGTGGTGGAGGGAGTGAATGTTTAAGGTGGTGGATGAGGTGTCAATCAAGCGGGCTGCATTGTCTAGGATGGTGTTGAGCTTCTTGAGTGTAGTTGAAGCTGCACTCATCCAGGCAAGTGGAGAGTATTCCATCACACTCCTGACTTGTGCCTTGTAGATGGTGGAAAGGCTTTGGAGAGTCAGGAGGTGAGACACTCGCCACAGAATACCCAGCCTCTGACCCGCTCTTGTTGCCACAGTATTTATGTGGCTGGTCCGGTTAAGCTTCTGGTCAATGGTGAGCCCCAGGATGTGGATCATAGGGGATTCGGTGATGGTAATGCCATTGAATGTCAAGGGGCGGTGGTTAGACTCTCGCTTGTTGGGGATGGTCATTGCCTGGCACTTGTGTGGCACGAATGTTACTTGCCACTTATCAGCCCAAGCCTGAATGTCATCCAGGTCTTGCTGCATGCAGGCATGGACTGCTCCATTATCTGAGGAGTTGCGAATGGAACTGAACACTGAGCAATCATCAGCAAACATCCCCACTTCTGACCTTATGATGGAGGGAAGGTGATTGATGAAGCAGCTGAAGATGGTTGGGCCTAGGACACTGCCCTGAGGAACTCCTGCAGCAATGTCCTGGGGCTGAGAGGATTGGCCTCTAACCATCCTTTGTGCTAGGTATGACATCAGTCAATGGAGAGATTTCCCTCGATTCCCATTTACTTAAATTTTACTGGGGCTCCTTGATGCCACACTCGATCAAATGCTGCCTTCATGTCAAGGGCAGTCACTCTCCACTCACCTCTGGAATTCAGCTCTTTTGTCTATATTAGGACCAAGGCTGTAATGAGGCCTGGAGCCAAGTGATCCTGGCAGAACCCAAACTGAGCATTGATGAGCAGGTTATTGGTGAGTAAGTGCCACTTGATAGCACTGTCGACGACACCTTCCATCACTTTGCTGATGATTGAGAGTAGACTGATGGGGCGGTAATTGGCCGGATTGGAGTCGTCCTGCTTGTTGTGGACAGGACATACCTGGGCAGTTTCCACATTGTCGGGTAGATGCCAGTGTTGCAGCTGTACTGGAACAACTTGGCTAGAAGCACGGCTAGTTCTGGAGCACAAATCTTCAGCACAACACCTGGAATGTTGTCGGGGCCCATAGCCTTTGCTGTATCCAGCTCACTCAGCCGTTTCTTGATATCACGTGGAGTGAATCGAATTATCGAATTGGCTGAAGACTGGCTTCTGTGATGGTGGGGACCTCAGGAGGAGGCCGATATGGATCATCCACTCGGCACTTCTGGCTGAAGACAGTGGCAAACTCTTCAGCCTTGTCTTTTGTACTCACGTGCTGGGCTCCGCCATCATTGAGGATGGAGATATTCATGGAGCCTCCTCCTCCCATTGGTTGTTTAATTGTCTGCCACCATTCACGACTGGATGTGGCAGGACTGCAGAGCTTTGATCTGATCCGTTGATTGTGGGATCGCTTAGCTCTGTCTATAGCTTGCTGCTTCTGCTGTTTAGCATGCATGAAGTCCTGTGTTGCAGCTTCCAGGTTGGTACCTCATTTTTAGGTACATAGCAAACATAGAAAATAGGTGCAGGAGTAGGCCATTCGGCCCTTCGAGCCTGCACCACCATTAAATAAGATCATGGCTGATCATTCCCTCAGTACCCCTTTCCTACTTTCTCTCCATACCCCTTGATCCCCTGAGCCGTAAGGGCCATATCTAACTCCCTCTTGAATATATCCAATGAACTGGCATCAACAACTCTCTGCGGCAGGGAATTCCACAGGTTAACAACTCTCTGAGTGAAGAAGTTTCTTCTTATCTCAGTCCTAAATGGCTTACCCCTTATCCTAAGACTATGTCCCCTGGTTCTGGACCTCCCCAACATCAGGAACATTCTTCCTGCACCTAACCTGTTCAGTCCCGTCAGAATTTTATATATTTCTATGAGATCCCCTCTCATCCTTCTAAATGGCTGGTACGCCCAGTGCTGCTCCTGACATGCTCTTCTACACTCCTCATTGAACCAGGGTGGGTCCTCTGGCTTGATGGTAATGGTAGAATGAGAGATATGCCGGACCATGAGGTTACAGATTGTGATGGAATACAATTCTGCTGCTGCTGATGGCCCACAGCGCCTCATGGATGCCCAGTTTTGAGCTGCTAGGTTTGATCTCAATCTATACTATTTAGCACGGTGGTAGTGCCACACAACACGATGGAGGGTATCCTCAGGGTGAAGATGGGATTTCATCTCCACAAGGACAGTGATCACTGCTTCCAATGCTGTCATGGACAAATGCATCTGGAACAGATAGATTGGTCAAGTAGGTTTTTTCCTCGTGTTGTTTCTCTCACCACCTGTCACAGGCCCAGTCTGACAGCTATTTCCTTCGACCAGCTCGCTCAGTAATGGTGCTTCTGAGCCACTCTTGGTGATGGACATTGAAGTCCCCACCCAGAGTGCATTCTGAGCCCTTGCTACCCTCAGTGCTTCTTCCAAGTGGTGTTCAACATGGAGGAGTACTGATTCATCAGCTGAGGGAGGGCGGTAGGTGGTAATCATTGGCTGATAGGTATGATTCGGTGAGTATGACTATGTCAGGCTGTTGCGTGACTAGTCTGTGAGACAGTTCTCCCAATTTTGGCACAAGTCCCCAGATGTTCGCGAGGAGGACTTTGCAGGATCCGAAGCCGGTGCCGAGGTTGATGCTGGGTGTTCGTCTGGTTTTATTCTTATTATTGTTTTTCAAACCAGTTTAGTACAACTGTGTGCCTCATTAGGCCATTTCAGAGGGCAGATAAGAGTCAACCACATTGCTGTGGGTCTGGAGTCACATATACGCTAGACCAGGTAAGGACGGAAGATTTCCTTCCCTAAAGGACATTAGTGAACCAGATGGGCTTTTACGACAATTCAGTAGTTTCATGGTCACCATTACTGATACCAGCTTTTGATTCCAGATTTATTCAATTAACTGAACTGAATTCCACAGCTGTCGCGGTGGGATTTGAACTCATGTCTCTGGATCATTAGTCCAGGCCCTGGATTACTGGTGCAGTAACATAACCACTATGCTACCATTCCCTTGTCATCATTGGTATTCAGCATTCTGCACAAGACCACCAATAATTTCTGCTCCTATTCCTATTGGGCCAGAAACGCCTCTTAATTCTCCAGTGACTGGAAACTCCTTTTCCCACCTCCTCACTGGTTATTGAGGCTCAGGACTTTCATTGGCCTCAGCGCCACAGCTCCTCGGCCTCCTCCCTGATATAAGAACATAAGAACATAAGAAATAGGCCATACGGCCCCTCAAGCCTGCTCCACCATGGCTGATCCGATCATGGACTCAGGTCCACTTCCCTGCTCGCTCCCCATAACCCCTTATTCCCTTATCGGTTAAGAAACTGTCTATCTCTGTCTTAAATTTATTCAATGTCCCAGCTTCCACAGCTCTTTGAGGCAGCGAATTCCACAGATTTACAACCCTCTGAGAGAAGAATTTCTCATCTCACTATTAAATGGGTGGTCCCTTTTTCTTAAATTATGCCCCTAGTTCTAGTCTCCCCCATCAGTGGAAACATCCTCTCTGCATCCCTCTCATAATCTTATACGTTTCGATAAGATCACCTCTCATTCTTCTGAACTCCAATGTGTAGAGACCCAACCTACTCAACCTTTCCTCATAAGTCAACCCCCTCATCCCCGGAATCAACCGAGTGAACCTTCTCTGAACTGCCTCCAAAGCAAGTATATCCTTTCGTAAATATGGAAACCAAAACTCCATGCAGTATTCCAGGTGTGGCCTCACCAATACCCTGTACAACTGTAGCAAGACTTCCCTGCTTTTATACTCCATTCCCATTGGACTTCCTGATCACTTGCTGTACCTGCATACTAACCCACATATGGGCAATAAGACACAACCAGAAGCCGGGTCCACAGTGCCTGGGCTTTAGACAGATTGGCATCATTGTAAATAAGGGAAAAGCTTTCGCTACCGGCTCACAGTTTCCTTTTCCTAAGATGTGCTGAACAATGACAGATTATTATTGAAGCCTTAGGGCTAGACTTTCCCCGAGAGCCCCTCAATGCCCAATTGCCCGCCCAGATAAACCGCTAACGCTTTGCAAGTAATGCTGCTGAAATTTTCCACTTTTAAGTTAAAAATAATCGCCCGGTGAGAAAGTGGATCTTGCACCATTATTCTCAGCGGTTTTTCGGTGGTTAAAGGGGAAACGAAGTAAAATGGGCGGATCGTAAATGTTTTTTTTTTATTTAGTCCAAGGCTACGGTTGGGCCTAGGGAGGGGGAAAACGTTTTTAAAAATTCAGGAAAAAAAAGTTTAAAAAATTCCCAAAGATACTTTTAAAGCTAATCACCGTTTTACAATTAAAAATAAATAACGAAAGAACCTTTAACTTACCTTTCTTTGCAGAGTACTCACCTACCGCCCCCTGTTTAAGCAGCTTTCTTTCGCAGGGCGGTTCCCTCGGCGATCCGTTGAGGCTAAACTTGCGCGCTGGCGATTTTCTTGGCAGTGCACGTCAGCGGTTTGGACCCGGCGGGCGTTTTGAGATTTGGGCGGTACCATTGAAAAACTAAGGGGGAAACTTTCGCCGGTCGGAAAAACAGCTGTACCACCGAGAAAATCGCCGAGAACCCGCCGAAAATGAAAGGAAAGTTCAGCCCTCGGAGTACTGAGTCACAGTGACAAACTCCAGTAAGGACGGCCAAAGGATATCCTCCACCTTCACTGCATTGTGATCAAACACATCACTGCTTCACACACTGTGACCAAGTCTCCATCTGTTTACGGGTCTGGCTGATGATTGGGTGTTACCAGGGTCCCTGTGCATCAATGGATACAGCGCACTGTTGGATGGCGAATTACACCATTGCCTGTCCTCTCTCTGGCTTAAGGTAACCTTGTTGGATCATGGAACTTATTACCTGGTATCCTTGCTCCTTCTCCCGATTGCCGCTCTTGTGCAGGAGCACTGGTTTTATGGCGGCCACAATCTGAGGCTGCTTCCTCTTGAAGTGCGAGGGGACCCATGTGATGAGGTGCCTCAGTACACGGAGAGTTCCTACTCTCACTTGTTGGTCAGCGTTCTCTAACTGAGGTGGGAGAAATTCGACCAATGGGTCTGCGTAAGCTGGGGCCAGAACTCTGAAACAGCAAAGGATCTCGGTCTGGTTCTTCAGCGCAAGGTGATTATTAGACCCCAGGGAAATACAAATCTGCCAGTGGAGATTGTGGAGCAGACTGTCCCATCTGTGTCGCCAGCCTAAGGCATTTCATTTCGGTGGCAGCATCCAGTACCTGACGCAGACACTCTGTGACGGGAAAATGCCCTGACTGTTTCTTGCCTGGAATTAACTTGGGCATCTCCTCCTCCAGTGTGTCCTTGGGCAGCAAGGAGATGACATAGCCTCGAGCTTCCTGTGATAGTCCTGGAGACGTCTCAGAGACACTGTACTGTGTTTTTACCATTTTCCGCCACAGGGTGGTGTCCTTCGGATTTGGGAGAACAGTGAAGAAAATACGAACATTAGAAATAGGAGCAGGAGTAGGCCATACGGCCCCTCGAGCCTGCTCCACCATTCAATAAGATCGTGGCTGATCCGATCGTGGACTCAGGCCCACTTCCCCGCCCGCTCCCCATAACCCATTATTCCCTTATTATTTAAGAAACTATCTATTTCTGTCTTAATTCAATGTCCCAGCTTCCACAGCTCTCTGAGGCATCAAATTCCACAGATTTACAACCCTCTGAGAGAAGAAATTCCTCCTCATCTCAGTTTTAAATGGGCGGCCCCTTATTCTAAAGAAGCATGGACAGAGAGGGTCATTTTGCTGCTAAAGTTTAAGTTATTGTTAGTTCGGAAATGGACCCCTGTTAATGTGACCCCTCCAGAACACAGTTAAGTTAGTAATTCCTCTTTATTGCTGCTTTATCCGATTGTTCTTGGATTATTGTACTGTTCCTGATGGTGCACTACAAGAAATCTAATGCTGTTCCTTGTCTTGTGTTCTTACAGTTCACCGCGTATAATAAAGGATTTGGAAACCTTTGGCCATATTTGTGGGTGTCGAGGTTGACACCAGCTGGTGAAATCAGAGTTATCGCTTGCCTCGCGCTACATTCTTCCACTTGGGACCTTCAAATCAGAGGAGTCTTTCTCGAGCTACACCTTGAACAACAGGCTATAGACAACGTTGATCTCTTCAGTCACTGTAGGGTCTCCAGGTAGATCAGGATGCTCTTGCTAAAACTTCCCAGTGCTGAGGCCAATGCAGACTTCAGCTCAGCCTGTTTAACTCCACTGCAAACTGAACTCAAAGTCACTAAGACAGATTTTAGTAAAGGCCCCAAGCCGTGCACATTGTCGGTTGCCATTTTTTGTTAGGGTCTTCGCCATGCACACATGCGGAAGGTGCTCTTGTTTGAAATCCTTTGTTGTCAACTGGACAGCCTCATTAATAATAATAAAAACTGAAAATGCTGGAAATCTTGGCGGGCCAGGTATATCTGAGCAGAGAAACAGAGTTAACGTTTCACATCGATGAGCATCCGTCAGAACTGGCAAAAGTTTGAGATGTAACAGATTCTTAAGGCAGTGCGGGGTGGGGAGGGGGGGGCAGGGAAAGGGGGAGGGGAGGAAACAACAAAAGGGAAGGTCTGTGATAGGGTGGAAGGCAGGAGAGATTAGAGAGACAACAGGGATGCTGGGCACAAATTGAGATGGTGATAGCACAAGATGGAAACAAAAGATGAGTCTAGACAGGGTGTGACTGGTGGAATAATTACCAGCTGCAGTGGGAAACAGAGAGAAAAATAAAAATAAAAAGGGTGGGGCACGGGGGAGTGAGGTTTAACCTCATTAATAAACCGGAAGCTCGTGGTAACCAGGAGATTGCACGCAGCTTCCTAGCAGTCAGTGTATCCTCCTGTAAACACTGTCATCCACACTGCAGCCAAAGAGTTAACTTCCTTAGCTAGTGCAGGGCTAATTTGATGAATTGTGTCCTTGATAATCATGGCCATGTGCTCCAATACTGAGACTCTCCTGTGCAGCTGTCCACATGGTGTGTTGGCACAGATAGTCATGTCAGCTCAATAACACTACGTCTGGTTGCTGACCCCCCAGTATCTGGAGGGTCTTTGATATTTTCTGCTGGCAACTTCCATATTCCTCAACAATCAGCTTCACACGAGAGCTGAGAATGACTCTGCGTTGCAATACATGTTAGCAGTCTTTGCACAGCCCCAGTGGAAGCTTACAATTGCTCCCTTCAGTATTAGAGAGTATTACTGCCCTCTCACTCAGCTGTCGGATCTGCTCTCTGCAGCTCGGTCCTGTTCTGCTACTCCTCAGTCTGAATAAACGTTTTAAACAAGTAATTTCTGTGATTAATGATCAATTAAAGACTGTTTCATTCACTGACCGTCAGGAATCAGCTCTCTGCTTGGAACGCTCTGTCCTCTCTGACCTCTTTCTCTCCAATAATTAACGTTGTTCCTTTGCACAGTGCTTCCAATCAGCTCTCTGGTGACCTTCCAAGGTTTGGATGGATTTGATGAATGCGCTTGTCTTTCAGCTCGCCCCTTGTTGCTCTCTCACCCACAAATGCACAGTCTGCACCCCTCTGCGGAGTTCTGTCCACCCCTGCAGTTTCTGTGTTGTCATGGTTTTCATTGTGAGGTCAGTTGTGATGCGGCCTGGGATCATGTGCCCATATAAGGCCGGCCAGCTGTTTGTGGCAGTTTAAGGGTGGTGGGAGTGAAGGGTCAGACCTGAGATACAGACCATACGGACAAGGCAACATTCACAACCCTCTGCAACTATACTGGATTGACCAGCTCTTTCTGCCTAATAAAGAATTCATTGCACCACAGACACTCAAAGTACTTGTGACAAAAGATGTAGAAATGGGAGTGTAGGACAGTTAGTTCCAGCAGTATTGCCCCCAAATTGGGATGTTCATGCCTCGATTTCAAAATTCTCATCCTTGTTTACAAACCCCCCAATGGCCTCGCCCCTCCCTATCTCTGTAATCTCCTCCAGCCTCACAACCCCCCCACCGCCCCCCCCCCCCCCACCCCGAGATGTCTGCACTCCTCAAATTCTGCCCTCTTGAGTGAGCATCCCTGATTATAATCGCTCAACCATCGGTGGCCGTGCCTTCAGCCGCCTGGGCCCTAAGCTCTGGAACTCCCTCCCTAACCTTTCTGCCTCTCTTCTTTAAGACACTCCTTAAAAACTACCTCTTTGACCAAGCTTTTGGTCATCTGCCGTATTTTCTTCTTATGTGGCTAGTTCAAATTTATCTCTTTCATCTTATAACACCGCTGCAGAGGTGATCATCGAGCCCATCAATGCCGCTTCAAACACTATGCGTGCAAAGGCTGTGGAACAATGGGACACCTCCAGCGAATGTGAAGACAAGCTGCAAATCCTGCAAACCACCACGGTGCGGAGGAAGACCGATACATGGCGGATCAAACTGAACTAGAGACTCGAACCGATGAAGCAGAAGTGTACAGGGTAGACACCTTCACTAGGAAATGTCCACCGATCATGTTAAAAGTTGAACTGAACGGAATCCCAGTATCCATGGAATTGGACATGGGTGCGAGTCAGTCTATCATGAACAAAAAGGCCTTTGAGAGGCTGTGGTGCAACAAGGCACAAAGGCCCAAGCTGAGCCCCATTCATACCAAGCTGAGAACTTACACTAAAGAGCTGATCCCTGTAATTGGCAGTGCACGAACTCCCAATATGGATTGTACCAGGAGATGGCCCCACACTGTTCGGCAGAAGCTGGCTGGGAAAAATCCGCTGGAACTGAGACGACATCCGAGTGCTTTCGTCCGTCTATGACACCTCATGTCCCCAGGTTTTGAGCAAGTTCCCGTCGTTGTTTGAGCCAGGCATCGGAAATTTCTCTTGGGCGAAGGTGCAGATCCACTTGGTTCCCGATTCACAGCCCATCCCCCACAAGGCACGTGCGATGCCATACATGATGCGAGAGAAAGTGTTGATCGAGCTGGACAGGCTGCAACGAGAAGGCATCATCGCGCCGGTTGAGTTCAACCAGTGGGCCAGTCCGATTGTTTCGGTTCTCAAGGCCGATGGCACGGTGAGAATGTGTAGAGACTATAAAGTAACGATTAACCGTTTTTCGCCTCAGGACCAGTACCCGCTACCCGAGGCAGACAACCTATTTGCCACACTGGCAGGAGGGAAGACGTTC
The DNA here is from genome assembly GCF_044704955.1 of Pristiophorus japonicus. Classification (NCBI taxonomy): domain Eukaryota; kingdom Metazoa; phylum Chordata; class Chondrichthyes; family Pristiophoridae; genus Pristiophorus; species Pristiophorus japonicus. The sequence goes on along the minus strand of NC_091998.1, from coordinate 29,251,124 downwards.
ACCAAGTTGGACATGACCTCGGCCTACATGATGCAGGAGCTGGTGGAATCTTCGAAAGGCCTCACCAGCATCAACACGCACAAAGGTCTGTTCATCTACAATAGATGCCCGTTTGGGATTCGATTGGCCGCGGCTATTTTTCAAAGGATCATGGAGAGTCTGCCAAAGTCAGTTCTGCGCACCGTGGTTTTCCAGGGCGATATATTGATCACAGGTCGGGACACCATCGAACACTTACAGAACCTGGAAGAGGTTCTAAGTTGGCTAGATCGTGTGGGACTCGGGTTGAAACGCTCGAAGTGTGTTTTCCTGGCGCCAGAGATCGAGTTCTTAGGGAGAAGAATCGTGGCAGACGGCATCAGACCCACCGACGCCAAGACAGAGGCCATCAAGAACACGCCGAGACCACAGAACATGACGGAGCTGTGGCCGTTCCTGGGACTCCTCAATTATTTTGGTAATTTTCTACCCGGGTTAAGCACCTTGCTGGAACCTCTACATGTGTTGCTACACAAGGGAGATGACTGGGTTTGGGGGAAATCACAAGAGGCTGCTTTTGAGAAAGCCAGAAATCTGTTATGTTCCAACAAACTGCTTGTTCTGTATGGCCCATGTAAACGTTTAGTGCTCGCTTGCGATGCGTCTTCGTACGGGGTCGGGTGTGTGTTACAGCAAGTAAACGAATCGGGAACATTGCAACCGGTTGCTGATGGTCCAGGAGTTTGTCGAAAGCCGAAAGGGCCGACAGCATGATTGAAAAAGAAGCTCTGGATGCATTTACGGGGTGAAAAAAATGCATCAGTATTTGTTTGGGCTTAAGTTCGAGTTAGAAACTGACCATAAGCTGATCATATCGCTATTCTCAGAGAGCAAAGATATTAATACCAATGCCTTTGCTCGCATCCAAAGATGGGCGCTCACACTGTCTGCATATAACTATGTAATTCGCCACAGACCAGGCACAGAGAACTGCGCTGATGCCCTCAGTCGGCTACCATTGCCCACCACCGGGGTGGAAATGGCACAGCCTACAGATTTGCTCTTGGTGATGGATGCATTTGAAAACGAAAAGTCACCCGTTACGGCACTGGACCAGTCAGGATCCTTTACTGTCACTTGTAAAAAACTGTGTCCTCCATGGGAGCTGGTCCAGCGTCCCAGCGGAGATGCATGAAGAGATCAAGCCGTTCCAGCGATGCAAAGACAAAATGTCCATACAGGCAGACTGTCTTTTGTGGGGTAATCGCGTGGGTTTGCCTAAGAAAGGCAGGGAAATGTTCATACGCGACCTACACCCAGTACCCACCCAGGCATAGTAATGATGAAAGCTATAGCCAGATTCCATGTGTGGTGGCCCGGCATCGACTCAGATCTGGAGTCTTGCGTGCGCCAATGCAACACTTACTCTCAACTGAGCAATGCACCCAGGGAGGCACCGCTAAGTTTGTGGTCATGGCCCTCCAAGGTCTAGGATCCACGTTGACTTCGCTGGCCCGTTTCTAGGCAAAATGTCTTTGGTTGTTGTGGATGCTTATTCTAAGTGGATTGAGTGTGTAATAATGTCTGTAAGCATGACCACTGCCACCATCGAAAGCCTACGAGCCATGTTTGCCACGCACGGCCTGCCTGATGTCCTGTCAGCGACAATGGGCCGTGCTTCACCAGCACTAAATTCAAGGAATTCAAGACCCGCAATGGGATCAAGCACGTCACATCTGGCCCGTTCAAGCCCGCATCTAACGGTCAGACAGAACGGGGTCCAAACCATCAAGCAAAGCTTGAAACGCGTGTCGGAAGGCTCCCTGCAGACCTGCCTGTACTGAGTCCTGCTCAGCTACCGCACAAGACCCCACGAGCTCACCGGGGTTCGCCATGCCAAACTGCTCATGAAAAGGGCAATCAAAACAAGGCTCTCTCTACTCCATCCTGATCTCCTTGATCATGTTGAGGGCAGGCAGCATCAACATAGACTAAACGGTGGCACAATTGAGGAACAGTGGAGGACTTTTCAGGAGCTCTTTCATAGTGCGCAACAAAAATATATTCCAGTGAAAAAGAAGGGCGGTAAGAGAAGGGATAACCAGCCGTGGATAACCAAGGAAATAAAGGAGAGTATCAAATTAAAAACCAATGCATATAAGGTGGCCAAGGTTAGTGGGAAACTAGAAGATTGGGAAAATTTTAAACGACAGCAAAGTATGACTAAGAAAGTAATAAAGAAAGGAAAGATATATTACGAAAGTAAACTTGCACAAAACATAAAAACAGATAGTAAAAGCTTTTACCGATATATAAAAAGGAAAAGAGTGACTAAAATAAATGTTGGTCCTTTAGAAGATGAGAAGGGGGATTTAGTAATGGGAAATGTGGAAATGGCTGAGACCTTAAACAATTATTTTGCTTCGGTCTTCACAGTGGAAGACACAAAAACCATGCCAAAAATTGCTGGTCACAGGAATATGGGAAGGGAGGACCTTGAGACAATCACTATCACTAGGGAGGTAGTGCTGGACAGGCTAATGGGACTCAAGGTAGACAAGTCCCCTGGTCCTGATGAAATGCATCCCAGGGTATTAAAAGAGATGGCAGAAGTTATAGCAGATGCATTGGTTATAATCTACCAAAATTCTCTGGACTCTGGGGAGGTACCAGTGGATTGGAAAGCAGCTAATGTAACGCCTCTGTTTAAAAAAGGGGGCAGACAAAAGGCAGGTAACTATAGGCCGGTTAGTTTAACATCTGTGGTGGGGAAAATGCTTGAAGCTATCATTAAGGAAGAAATAGCGGGACATCTAGATAGGAATAGTGCAATCAAGCAGACGTAACATGGATTCATGAAGGGGAAATCATGTTTAACTAATTTACTGGAATTCTTTGAGGATATAACGAGCATGGTGGATAGAGGTGTACCGATGGATGTGGTGTATTTAGATTTCCAAAAGGCATTCGATAAGGTGCCACACAAAAGGTTACTGCAGAAGATAAAGGTACGCGGAGTCAGCGGAAATGTATTAGCATGGATAGAGAATTGGCTGGCTAACAGAAAGCAGAGAGTCGGGATAAATGGGTCCTTTTCGGGTTGGAAATCGGTGGTTAGTGGTGTGCCACAGGGATCGGTGCTGGGACCACAACTGTTTACAATATACATAGATGACCTGGAGGAGGGGACGGAGTGTAGTGTAACAAAATTTGCAGATGACACAAAGAATAGTGGGGAAGCGGGTTGTGTAGAGGACACAGAGAGGCTGCAAAGAGATTTAGATAGGTTAAGCGAATGGGCTAAGGTTTGGCAGATGGAATACAATGTCAGAAAATGTGAGGTCATCCACCTTGGAAAAAAAAACAGTAAAAGGGAATATTATTTGAATGGGGAGAAATTACAACATGCTGCGGTGCAGAGGGACCTGGGGGTCCTTGTGCATGAATCTCAAAAAGTTAGTTTGCAGGTGCAGCAGGTAATCAGGAAGGCGAATGCAATGTTGGCCTTCATTGCAAGAGGGATGGAGTACAAAAGCAGGGAGGTCCTGCTACAACTGTACAGGGTATTGGTGAGGCCGCACCTGGAGTACTGCGTGCTGTTTTGGTCACCTTTCTTAAGGAAGGATATACTAGCTTTGGAGGGGGTACAGAGACGATTCACTAGGCTGATTCCGGAGATGAGGGGGTTACCTTATGGTGAGAGATTGAGTAGACTGGGTCTTTACTCGTTGGAGTTCAGAAGGATGAGGGGTGATCTTATAGAAACATTTAAAATAATGAAAGGGATAGACAAGATAGAGGCAGAGAGGTTGTTTCCACGAGTCGGGGAGACTAGAACTAGGGGGCACAGCCTCAAAATACGGGGGAGCCAATTTAAAACCGAGTTGAGAAGGAATTTCTTCTCCCAGAGGGTTGTGAATCTGTGGAATTCTCTGCCCAGGGAAGCAGTTGAGGCTAGCTCATTGAATGTATTCAAATCACAGATAGATAAATTTTTAACCAATAAGGGAATTAAGGGGTATGGGGAGCGGGTGGGTAAGTGGAGCTGAATCCACGGCCAGATCAGCCATTATCTTTTTGAATGGCAGAGCAGGCTCGAGGGGCTAGATGGCCTACTCCTGTTCCTAATTCTTATGTTCTTATGTTCTTATGTAACAAAGCACGTACAATGATTGCGCAAATTTGTCATGCAATATTGAAGTTAATGACCCTGTATTTGTACTCAACTATGGACATGTCCAAATGGCTTGCTGGCACTGTCATAGCCAAAGAAGGGAGTAGGATGTTTCAGGTCAAACTTGTAAATGAACTAACTTGCAGAAAGCATTTGGACCAAACATAACTGCGATTCACAAACAGCCACAAGCAACCTGAAGAGGATACCACCAACTTCGACCCTCCAATACACATACAAGTAGCAATCAACATCACAGTTGACCACGAAACTGAACTCATCATCCCCAGCAGCCCAGCAAGGCCAGCTGCGCAGCAGCCTGGCGAAGGCCCAACCAACTCACTTGCACCGGTGTTTGTACCGAGACGATCGATTAAGGAGTGGGAAGCACCAGATCGTCTCACCCTGTAAATAAGTGTACGATTGTCTTTGGGAGGGAGTGGTGTTATGTATGCAACACCTTGTTACCAGCATTCTACCGCCATCAGAGGGTGCATCTGTTGGAGTCCCAAGGGGTCCCAGCATCCCTTGGGAGCACTATATATAAGCAGGCCTCCCATGCTGTGCCGGCACTCTGGAGTCAGAATAAAGAGACTAAGGTCACACTTACTCAAGTCTACAGTACTCAGTCACTTTGCTTTATTTGAGACATAACATTTACAACCCTCTGAGAGAAGAAATTCCTCCTCAGCTCTGTTTTAAATGGGTGGCCCCTTATTCTAAGATCATGCCCTCTAGTTCTAATCTCCACCTACAGTGGAAACATCCTCTCTGCATCCACCTTGTCGAGCCCCCTCATAATCTTATACGTTTCGATAAGATCACCTCTCATTCTTCTGAATTCCAATGAGTAGAGGCCCAACCTACTCAACCTATCTTCAGAAGTCAACCCCCTTATCTCCAGAATCAACCGAGTGAACCTTCTCTGAACTGCCTCCAAAGCAAGTATATCTTTCGTAAATCTGCAAACCAAAACTGCACGCACTATTCCAGGTGTGGCCTCACCGATGAATTCCCTGTATAACCTTGTATATCATGCGGGCAGCTGAGAATGACTCTGCATTGCAATACATGTTAGCAGTCTATGCACAGCCCCAGTGGAAGCCGACAATTGCTCCCTTCAGTATTAGAGATTATTACTGCCCTCTCACTCAGCTGTCGGATCTGCTCTCTGCAGCTCGGTCCTGTTCTTTACCCGAGATGCTGCTACTCCTCAGTCTGATTAAACATTTTAAACAAGTAATTTCTGTGATTAATGATCAATTAAAGACTGTTTCAATCACTTACCATCAGGAATCAGATCTCTGCTTGGAACGCTCTGTCCTCTCTGACCTCTTTCTCTCCAATAATTAACGCCGTTCCATTGCACAGAGCTTCCAATCAGCTCTCTGGTGACCTTCCAAGGTTTGGATGGATTTGATGAACGCACTTGTCTTTCAGCTCGCCTCTCGTTGCTCTCTCACCCACAAATGCACAGTCTGCACCCCTTTGCATATTGTTGTCCACCCCTGCGGTTTCTGTGTTGTCATGGTTTTCATTGTGAGGTCAGTTGTGATGCGGCCCAGCGTCATATGCCCATATAAGGCCGGCCAGCTGTTTGTGGCAGTTTAAGGGGGTGGTGGGGGTGAAGGGCCGGACCTGAGATACAGACCATACAGACAAGGCAACATTCACAACCCTCTGCAACTATACTGGATTGACCAGCTCTTTCTGTCTAATAAAGAACCCATCGCACCACAGACACTCAAAGTACTTGTGACAAAAGATGTAGAAATGAGAGAATAGACAGTTATTTCCAGTAGTATTGCCCCCAAATTGGGATGTTCATGACTCGATTTCAAAATTCTCATCCTTGTTTACAAATCCCTCCATGGTCTCGCCCCTCCCTATCTCTGTAATCTCCTCCAGCCTCACAACCCCCGAGATGTCTGCACTCCTCAAATTCTGCCCTCTTGAGCATCCCTGATTATAATCGCTCAACCATCGGTGGCCGTGCCTTCAGCTGCCTGGGCCCTAAGCTCTGGAACTCCCTCCCTAAACCTCTATACCTCTCTACCTCTCTTTCCTCCTTCAAGATGCTCCTTAACACCTACCTCTTTGACCAAGCTTCTGCCGTATTTTCTTCTTATGTGGCTCGGTATCAAATTTATCTGTTTCGTCTTATAACCCTGCTGTGAAGCACCTTGGGATGTTCTACTACGTTAAAGGTGCTATATAAATAAACATTGTTGCTGTTGGTGTCAGGGATTGAAGTGCTTAATGATGTCATGAGGAAGTTGCTGTAACTTCAGAGCATTTTGTTGTGACATCAGAGCAGTCCATTGTGACATGAGAGGTCCATTGTGACATTAGTTCCACTATTCTCTCCTTTAAACCCATTGTTGCCTTTTGCCTACCACCCCAGGTTTCTCGCCCACATATCCTCCCTGCTATCCTCCTTCAGCCTCTGCACTCAGTGACTCCTCATCTTCGGTCATTTCAATCACCAGCTCAACTCCCCTTTATCCTTTCTTTTCCGATTTCACTGCCCTCCTGTTGTCCCTTACATACTCCTACCCATCATGGCCGCCTCTTCTACTGTGCCACCTCTCCTGGCCATGGTCTCAATCACTGACAAGGCCATCTCTGACCAATTCATTGAATCACCCATAACCCCCTATCATCTTGCAACCCCATTTCCAGCTGTGTCCACCTCTTGCAAAAAAACTCTCTCTTACAGGAATTTAGGAACATCAGGAACAGGAGGGGCCCATTCGGCCCCTCTGGTTTGCTCCGCGATTTAATTAGATCATGGATGATCTGTACCTCAACTCCATTTACCCACCGTTGCGCCATATGTCTTCATACCCTTAACTATCAAACATCTATCTCAGTACTGAAATCTCCAATTATCCTAAAATCCATCACTTTTTGAGGGATGGTGATCCAGATCTCTGGTATCTTCTGCGTTAAAAACATGATTTCGGATTTCACTCCTGTATGGTTGGTAACTCGTCAGATACAGGACTATACCTCTTCTCTGCTTCTTCTTCATAGGCAGTCCCTCGGAGTTGAGGTTAACTTGCTTCCACACCAATATGAGTTCGAAGGTGACTGGTGAGACCAGTGTGGGATCTACAGCCTCTGTCACAGGTGGAGCAGATGGTGGTTGGAGGGACGGGTGGGTGGGGTGCTTGGGTTGTCGTACGCTTCTTCCGCTGTTTGCGCTTGGCTTCCGTGTGCTCCCGGCGAAGAGACTCGAGGTGTTCAGCGCCTTCCCGGATGATTCTCCTCCACTTTGAGCGGTCGGGCCAGGGATTCCCAAGAGTCGAAGGGAAGTTACATTTTTTCAGAGGCTTTGAGGGTGTCCTTGAAGCGTTTGCTCCGCCCTCCTGGGGCTCGCTTGCCGTGTCGGAGCTCGGAGTAGAGCGCTTGTTTCTGAGTCTAGCATCGGGCATGCAGAAGACGTGGCCCGTCCATCGGAGCTGGTTGTGCACAGTCAATGCTTCGATGCTGGGGATGTTGGCCTGAGAGAGGGCACTGACATTAGTGCGCCTATCCTGCCAGTGGATTTTCAGGATCTTGCGAACCAATTATCAATGAAACACGTGCCATTGTGTAGCATCTATTCTGGACAGACAGCAGTGGAAGAAACGGGTTGCCTTATGTGCCACTTGCCACTAACTAACTCATTAGGCTCCTGGCCAGTTTACATGGTTTAAGATACCACAAGCTAGCATATCCTAGCGTGGCTATTTTGCATGCTGTAAAGTCCTTACACAATACCACAAATCCACACGAGGCACATTCTATGGACAAGGTCACTCTGTGACCTGTACCTTTATTCACAGTACCAAGAAGTGATGACCCTGCGTGGGACCTCCCTTTATATACCTGGATGACCAGGTGAGGAGCGTCTCCCACAAGTTCACCTCCTGTGGTCAAAGTGTGCATTTCTCAAGTATATGCAGTATTGCAGTGTTGTTACATGAAGGTTACATACATGACATCACCTCCCCCCCCCCCCCCCGCCCCCCCACCAACGTCTTATTGGGATCACAGGTTAAGTCTTTCGGGTGGTCTGCGCTCCCTCGTGGAGCACCGCAGTTGGGGCTCTGGCTGTTGAGCCTTGGCCTGCGTGTCTGTCCCTTTGTGGTGATTCCGGCCTGTCCGGGCTGACTGCAGGGCCTGTGCATGCTGATGAATGTTCTTGTTGCTCGTTCACTGGCGGTGGTGTGAATACCATTTCATGATCTTCTTCAGGTTCCTCAGAGTCCATGCTGAACCTTTTTTTTACTTGGTCTAGATGCTTGCGGCATACCTGCCCATTGTTAAGTTTAACCACGATGAACCTATTCCCCTCTTTAGGCCCCAAAGCGTGATTGAGAACAAATACGGGGTCACCAATTTCTCTTCATCTCCCCCTTGAATTACGGTCATGTTACTCATTTTGGGACTGGCGCTTGCCTTCAACAATGTCGGACAAGACAGGATGAACGAAGGACAGCCGAGTTTTGAGTGTACGCTTCATAAGGAGCTCCGTGGGCGGGGCCCCTGTGAGCAAGTGCAGTCAGGACCTATAGACCAGCAGGAGGCGCGATAGGCGGCATTGAAGGGAGGGACCTTGAATCCTGAGCATGCCTTGTTTTATGATTTGGACTGCACGTTCCGCCTAGCCATTGGAGGCCGGCTTGAACAGTGCTGTCCTCACATGGTTGATGCCATTACCCGACATGAACTCCCGGAATTCGTAGCTAGTGAAACATGGGCCATTATCGCTAACAAGGATGTCTGGCAAACCATGGGTCGCAAAGACCGCACGCAGACTCTCCACAGTGGTGGATGTCGTGCACGAATTCAAAATGATGCACTCGATCCATTTTGAGTACGCATCAACCACGATGAGAAACATTTTCCCCATGAACGGGTCTGCGAGGTCTATGTGAATACGTGACCGTGGCCTGGTGGGTCAGGGTCACGGGCTGAGCGGAGCCTCCCTGGGGGCATTTCCCAGCTGAGCACACGTCATGCACCTGCAAACACAGTGTTCCAGGTCTGAATCAATTCCCGGCCACCAAACGTGTGACCGGGCAATGGCCTTCATCAGCACGATGCCTGGTTGCTTGCTGTGGAGTTCCCTGATGAAAGCTTCCCTGCCCCTCTGGGGCATGACTACCAGGGTGCCCCATAGTAGGCAGTTGGCTTGGATGGAGAGCTCATCCATCCGCTTGTGAAACGCTCTGACCTCCTCAGGGCATGCTCCATGTGCAGGCACCCAATCCCCAGTCAGGACACATTTCTTAATCAAAGATAGCAGGGGATCTCTGTTGGTCCAGATTTTGATCTGGCGGGCTGTGATGGGGGAGCCTGTGCTGTCAAAGACATCAACGGCCATGACCATCTCAGCGCTTTGCTCTACTGCCCCCTCAGTGGTGGCCAGTGAAAGCCTGTTGAGCGCGTCAGTGCAATTTTCGGTGCCCGGCCAGTGCCGGATGGAGTAGTCATACGCAGCCAGCGTGAGAGCCCATCGCTGTATGCAAGCTGACGCATTGGCATTGACGGCCTTGCTGTCTGACAGCAGGGATGTTAACAGCTTGTGGTCCGTTTCTAATTCGAACCTCCTGCCAAAAAGGTACTGATGCATCTTTTTCACCCCGTGGACACACGCAGGTGCTTCCTTCTCAACCATCCCATATCCACGTTCTGCTTGAGAGCGCGACCTGGAGGCATAAGCCAGAGGTTGGAGTTGCCCCTCAGCATTGCCCTGCTGCAACACGCACCCAACCCCATAGGACGATGCATCACATGTCAGAACCAATTTCTTACAGGGGTTGTACAGGGTCAACAACCTATTTGAACAGAGTAAGTTACGCGCCGGATTGAAAGCCCGTTCCTGACAGTCCCCCCCAAAACCAATCGCAACCCTTACGCAGGAGCACATGTAGCGGCTCCAACAATGTGCTTAAGTTCGGCAGAAAGTTCCCGAAATAGTTCAAAAGTCCCAGAAATGAACGCAACTCCGATGTGTTGCAGGACCTGGCTGCTCGTCGAATCGCCTCGGTTTTGGATTTGGTAGGCCGAATCCCATCTGCAGCAACCCTCCTGCCCAGAAACTCGACTTCGGGAGCCAAAAATACACACTTAGGTTTCTTGAGTCGCAGACCTACCCGGTCCAGTCAGCGTAGCACCTCTTCCAGGTTGTGGAGGTGTTCCTCGGTGTCCCGACCCGTGATGAGGATATCGTCCTGGAATACGATCGTTCCAGGAATGGATTTGAGCAGGCTTTCCATGTTTCTTTGAATAGGGTCGGAGGGTCTAGTAAGGAGGAGGAACTGAGGGAAATCCTTATTAGTCGGGAAATTGTGTTGGGGAAATTGATGGGATTGAAGGCCGATAAATCCCCAGGGCCTGATGGACTGCATTCCAGAGTACTTAAGGAGGTGGCCTTGGAAATAGCGGATGCATTGACAGTCATTTTCCAACATTCCATTGACTCTGGATCAGTTCCTATCGAGTGGAGGGTAGCCAATGTAACCCCACTTTTTAAAAAAGGAGGGAGAGAGAAAGCAGGGAATTATAGACCGGTCAGCCTGACCTCAGTAGTGGGTAAAATGATGGAATCAATTATTAAGGATGTCATAGCAGCGCATTTGGAAAATGGTGACATGATAGGTCCAAGTCAGCATGGATTTGTGAAAGGGAGATCATGCTTGACAAATCTTCTGGAATTTTTTGAGGATGTTTCCAATAAAGTGGACAAAGGAGTACCAGTTGATGTGGTATATTTGGACTTTCAGAAGGCTTTCGACAAGGTCCCACACAGGAGATTAATGTGCAAAGTTAAAGCACATGGGATTGGGGGTAGTGTGCTGACGTGGATTGAGAACTGGTTGTCAGACAGGAAGCAAAGAGTAGGAGTAAATGGGTACTTTTCGGAATGGCAGGCAGTGACTAGTGGGGTACCGCAGGGTTCTGTGCTGGGGCCCCAGTTATTTACATTGTACATTAATGATTTAGACGAGGGGATTAAATGTAGTATCTCCAAATTTGCGGATGACACTAAGTTGGGTGGCAGTGTGAGCTGCGAGGAGGATGCTATGAGGCTGCAGAGTGACTTGGATAGGTTAGGTGAGTGGGCAAATGCGTGGCAGATGAAGTATAATGTGGATAAATGTGAGGTTATCCACTTTGATGGTAAAAACAGAGAGACAGACTATTATCTGAATGGTGACAGATTAGGAAAAGGGAAGATCATGGTACATCAGTCATTGAAGGTTGGCATGCAGGTACAGCAGGCGGTTAAGAAAGCAAATGGCATGTTGGCCTTCATAGCGAAGGGATTTGAGTACAGGGGCAGGGAGGTGTTGCTACAGTTGTACAGGGCCTTGGTGAGGCCACACCTGGAGTATTGTGTACAGTTTTGGTCTCCTAACTTGAGGAAGGACATTCTTGCTATTGAGGGAGTGCAGCGAAGATTCACCAGACTGATTCCCGGGATGGTGGGACTGACCTATCAAGAAAGACTGGATCAACTGGGCTTGTATTCACTGGAGTTCAGAAGAGTGAGAGGGGACCTCATAGAAACGTTTAAAATTCTGACGGATTTGGACAGGTTGGATGCAGGAAGAATGTTCCCAATGTTGGGGAAGTCCAGAACCAGAGGTCACAGTCTAAGGATAAGGGGTAAGCCATTTAGGACTGAGATAAGGAGAAACTTCTTCACCCAGAGAGTGGTGAACCTGTGGAATTCTCTACCACAGAAAGTAGTTGAGGCCAATTCACTAAATATATTCAAAAGGGAGTTAGATGAAGTCCTTACTACTCGGGGGATCAAGGGGTATGGCGTGAAAGCAGGAAGGGGGTACTGAAGTTGCATGTTCAGCCATGAACTCATTGAATGGCGGTGCAGGCTAGAAGGGCTGAATGGCCTGCTCCTGCACCTATTTTCTATGTTTCTATGTTTCTATCTCAGCCGCTGGTCGAATGCCAAACAGGCACCTGTTGTAAACAAACAGTCCCTTGTGCCAAGTGATTGTGGTCAGTAGTTTGGATTCGTCGGCCAGTTCTTGGGTCAGGTAGGCTGATGTGAGGTCCAACTTGGTGAACAGCTTGCCGCCTGCCAGCGTGGCAAAAAGGTCTTGTAGTGACACCCGGTTGATAGTGTCCTTGTAGTCGCCACAGATCCTGACCGAGCCATCCGGAACAATGGGGCTCACCCAGTCGCTGAATTCAACGGGCGAGATGATGCCCTCTCTCAGCAAACAGTCCAATCCGCTTTCAATTTTCTCCCGCATCACATACGGCACAGCTCTGGCTTTGTGGTGCACTGGTCTGGCGTTGGGGTGATGCGAATCACTACTTTGGTACCTTTGAACGTTCCGACGCCAGGTTGGAATAACGACTCAAATTGCTGTAGAACAAGTGAGCATGAACTTCGCTCCACAGATGACACTGCGTGCACATCCCCCCATTTCCAGTTCATCTCATCTAACCAGCTCCTCCCCAACAGTGCGGGACCATTGCCCGGGACAATCCAGAGAGGCAGCCGGTTCACTGATCCATTGTGTGTGACAGCCAACATTGCACTGCCTAGCACTGGAATGATTTCTTTGGTGTACGTCTGTAGTTGAGTCTCAATGCGTTCTAGTTTGGGTCTGCTGGCTTTGAGTGGCCATAGCTTTTCGAATTGTTGAACGCTCATGAGTGACTGGCTGGCCCCTATGTCCAGCTCCATGCGTACCGGGATGCCGTTTAATAAAACCTTCATCATCATTGGTGGTGTTTTGGTATATGAGCTGTGAATGTTTGCTACATGAACTCGCTGAACTTCAGCGTCCATTGATTTGCCCCACGCGTCATCCTGCCTCACAGACCCCTCTTCCGGTCCATCCGCCTCGTAAATTAGCCTGGTCGCAGGCTTCCTGCACATTCTGGCTAAATGGCAGTGAGGTTACAATTTCTGCAGGCGAACTGTTGAAGCCTGCAAGTCCTGGCAGCATGTCTGCCCCCACACCTCCAGCATGAACTGAGATTCCCATTGTTGTGAACAAAAGAGCCGTTACCAGGCATTCCTCGCTGACTGTCCCTTTGACTGTTCTTGAGCACCCTGTTAGTGGGTGTCAATGGCCCCATCCCAGAACGCATTGTCCACTGGGATGGTGTAAATGTCCGTTCAGCCTGCCATTGTGTGTGTTGAAAACCTGGTCTGGGGTGATTGCTGCATGGGATGTGTCAAACTGCCCTTGCCTGCCTGTTGGGCTCTGAGTCGCGTTTATGATATTGACCCCCTGATCCATCGCCACGTTGGAGTCAGAGTTGCGCACGTATATTATTTTGGTTTTCTCCTCCCCCGCCATAAAAGTCTGAGTCAGCAATGCCGCCACTTCCAAGGTCAAGTTCTTGGTCTCGATTAACTTTCAGAAAATCCTGGCAAGATCGATGCCCTCAATAAAGAAATCCCTTAGCATCTCCCCGCTGCAGGCGTCTGTGAACTTACAGAGGCTGGCCAAGCGCCGGAGGGCTGCAACGAAGTCCGGTATGCTCTGTCCTTCCCGACGTCAGTGAGTATAAAATCTGTGTCGGGCCATGTGTATGCTGCTCACCGGTTTGAGGTGCTCACTGATTAGCTTGCTGAGCTCTTCAAAGGTTTTGTCCGCCAGCTTCTCGGGTGCTAGCAGGTCTTTCATGAGCGCGTAAGTCTTAGATACACAGCTGGTCAGTAGATGAGCCCTTCGCTTGTCGGCCACTGCGTCTCCCAGCCAGTCCTTCGTGACAAAACTCTGCTGGAGCCTCTCAATGAAATCGTCCCAGTTCTCACCAACACAGTACCGTTCCTCTGTGCTACCAGTGACCATTCTCGTGTGTCGTTAATTCCCGTTTCTCGTCGCCACTGTAAAGTCCTTACACAATATCACAAATCCACACGAGGCACATTCTATGGACAATGTCACTCTGTGACCTGCACCTTTATTCACAGGACCAAGAAGTGATGACCCTGCATGGGACCTCCCTTTATATACCTGGACGACCAGGTAAGGAGTGTCTCCCACAAATTCAGCCCCTGTGGTTAATGTGTGCATTTCTCAAGTATATACAGTATTGCAGTGTTGTTACATGAAGGTTACATACATGACACAAGCGACTGCCATTGGCAATGAAAGTTCACAGAAATGGATAAAAATACACCAAAGTCTGAATGTTTTGTCGTTGTCTGTGTTGGGTATTCAGTTACACATGGCTACATGGGGTCTAGAAACATAGAAACATAGAAAATAGGTGCAGGAGTAGGCCATTCGGCCCTTCGAGCCTGCACTGCCATTCAATAAGATCATACTTGCTCGTGGTCACAGCCTGACTAAAGGCGTGGAATACACGGCAGAAGATCCACAGGCAGGTCGACCAGGAAATGTATACAGTGCTCACAAGCCGAGACCTGAGGGTCCAGGGCCCAAGTCTCAGAGGGCTGCCTCTACAAATGCCCTGCCTGGGAGGGAGAGACGGAGACAGAACATAAGAAATAGGAGCAATATGGCCCCTCGAGCCTGCTCTGCCATTTAAAATGATCATGACTGATCTGATCATGGACTCATGTCCACTTCCCTTCCCGCTCCCAATAATCCCTTAATCCCTTATCGGTTAAGAAACTGTCTATCTCTGTCTTAAATTTATTCAATGACCAGTCTCCACAGCTCTCTGAGGCAGCAAATTCCACAGATTTACAACCTTCTGAGAGAAGAAATTCCTCCTCATCTCAGTTTTAAATGGGTGGCCCCTTATTCTAAGATCATGCCCTCTAGTTCTAGTCTCCCCTATCAGTGGAAACATCCTCTCTGCATCCGCCTTGTCGAGCCTCCTCATAATCTTATACGTTTCAATAAGATCACCTCTCATTCTTCTGAATTCTAATGAGCAGAGGCCCAACCTACTCAACCTTTCCTCATAAGTCAACCCCCTCATCCCCGGAATCAACCCAGTGAACCTTCACTGAACTGCCTCCAACGCAAGTATATCCTTTCGTAAATATGGAAACCAAAACTGCACGCAGTACTCCAGGTGTGACCTCACTAATAAATACCCTGTATAACCCTGTATAATACGCGAGAGCTGAGAATGACTCTGCGTTGCAATACATTTTAGCAGTCTTTGCACAGCCCCAGTGGAAGCTTACAATTGCTCCCTTCAGTATTAGAGAGTATTACTGCCCTCTCACTCAGCTGTCGGATCTGCTCTCTGCAGCTCGGTCCTGTTCTTTACTCGAGATGCTGCTACTCCTCAGTCTGAATAAACGTTTTAACCAAGTAATTTCTGTGATTAATGATCAATTAAAGACGGTTTCAATCACTGACCGTCAGGAATCAGCTCTCTCCTTGGAACGCTCTGACCTCTCTGACCTCTTTCTCTCCAATAATTAATGCCGTTCCATTGCACAGTGCTTCCAATCAGCTCTCTGGTGATCTTCCAAGGTTTGGATGGATTTGATGAATGCGCTTGTCTTTCAGCTCGCCCCTCGTTGCTCTCTCACCCACAAATGCACAGTCTGCAGCCCTTTGCGGATTTTTGTCTACCCTGAGGTTTCTGTGTTGCCATGGTTTTCATTGTGAGGTCAGTTGTGATGCGGCCTGGGGTCATGTGCGCATATAAGGCCAGCCAGCTGTTTGTGGCAGTTTAAGGGGGGTGGTGAGGGTGAAGGGCCGGACCTGAGATACAGACCATACGGACTAGGCAACATTCACAACCCTCTGCAACTATACGCATTCTGAGCTCTGCATGATGGTTTGGACCACTTGACCATTGGATGCAGGCTTAAAAGGGGCAGACCTGACATACTTAATGCCATTGCGGGTCATGAACTCGTTGAATTCCAAGCTGGCGAAGCACGGTCACTAACAAGATGTCAGAAAAACCATGGGTGGCGAACATGGCCCTGAGGCTTTCAATGGTGGCAGTGGACATGATGACATTATTATACATTCAATCCATTTAGAGTAAATGTCCACTGCTACTAGAAACATCTTTCTAGAAAAGGGGCAGCAAAATCTACATGGACCCTGGACCACGATTTGGAGGGCCATGACCACAGGCTCAGGGGGGGGCCTCCCTGGCTGCGTTGCTCAACTGTGAGCAAGTGTTGCATTGGTGTACGCATGACTCCAATTCGGAGTCAATGCCGGGCCACCAAACATGCGACCTGGCGAGAGCCTTCATCATGACTATGCCTGGATGGGTCGCTTATAAATGTTTCCCTGCCTTTTTTTGGCAAAACGTCGTGATTCCCCCATAGGAGACAATCCGATTGGATGGACAATTCATCCTTACATCAGTGGAACAGCTCAATTTCATCTTGCATTTCCCCGGGAACCGCCGACCAGCTCCCATTAGGATGCAGCTTTTCACTAGTGATAGCACAGGGTCTTGGCTAGTCCAGGTCCTGATCTGGCAAGCCGTGACGGGTGACCCCTCGCTCTCAAAAACATCCATTACCAAAAGCAAGTCTACGGGTTGCGCCATTTCCATCCCGGTGGTGGCCAATGGTAGCCGACTGAGGGCGTCAGCGCAGTCCTCAGTGCCTGGTCTGTCGCAGATTACATTGTCATACGCAGATAATGTTAGTGCCTGTTAAGTCCTGACTCTAATGTACTGACTTACATGAGACACATGCCGAAGTCAAGGTCACTCAGGACCTGCACCTTTAATTCCAGCTCTCCAGTGCTGCACTTGCCTGAGACCTCCCTTTATATACCTCAGTGGGACAGGTATGGCGTGTCTCCTGCAAGTGCACCCCTGGTGGTAAGGTATGCTTATTGTTACAGGTCATATCCAGTTACAGTCATGTATAGCATGGTAAGATACAGTTATATACAGTAATGTGAGATACATGACATCACCCTCCCCCAAGGTCTTATTGCCTTTATAGATTCAGTCTCTCAGGTGGTCTGCGCTCTCGCGTGGAGCGTCTTAGTTGTGGTTCAGTTGTTTGTCTTGGTGCCTCTGTTTCGTTCGGTGTGATTGCTGGTATCTCGCCTGGGCTGTCTGTTGAGACTGCCCTTTCCTCAGGTTGTTCCACCTGTCTGTCCAGCAGGTGTGGTGTGAGTTCCACATTGTAGTCTGCCTCTGGTTCTTCAGTGTTATCAGTGAATCTACTTTTTACTTGGTCTACATGCCTCCGGCAGGTTTGACCATTCTCCATTTGTACGACCAGTAGCCTGTTTCCATCTTTGTCTGTTACTGTCCCTGCAAGCCATTTGGGACCCCGGCCATAGTTTAGCACAAACACTTTGTCCCCTATCTCATTCCACCTCCCCCTCGAATTTCGTTCATGGTACTTAGTTAGCTTTTGACGCTTAGCTTCAGCAATGTCATGCATGTCTGGGAGGATTAATGAGAGCCTGGTCTTTAAGGTTCGTTTCATCAATTGTTGCGCGGGGGGATCCCCAGTCAGTGAATGCGGACGAGATCTGTATGCCAGCAGCAGTCGTGACAGGCGGCTCTGCAGCAAGGGACCTTGGATTCTGAGCATGCCTTGTTTAATGATCTGCACTGCTTGCTCTGCCTGGCCATTGGAGGCCGGCTTGAAAGGTGCCGTCTTAACACGATTTATGCCGTGGTCGACTATAAAATCGTGAAATTCTGCGCTGGTGAAGCACGGACCATTATCACTGACCAATATGTCAGGAATGCTGTGCATTGCAAATATCGTTCTAAGGCTCTCCACAGTGGTTGAGGTAGTGCTCGAGTTTAAAATGGTGCACTCGATCCATTTTGAAAATGCATCAACGACTGCGAGGAACATTTTGCCCATGAATGGGCCCGCATAGTCTACATACACCCACAAACATGGTTTGGTGGGCCAGGGCCAGGGGCTTAGGGGGGGCCTCCCTGGGGGCATTACTGAGTTGGGCACAAATGGTGCACCGACGGACGCAGAGCTCCAAGTCCATGTCAATGCCAGGCCACCAGACATGAGATCTGGCTATGGCCTTCATAACGACGATCCCCGGGTGCTCGCGATGGAGCTTCCGGACAAACACCTCCCTGCCTCGTAAGGGCATAACAACTCGGCTGCCCCACATCAGGCAGTCTGCCTGTAGTGAGAGTTCATGCATGCGCCTATGGAAGGGTTTGACCTCCTCGGGGCAAGCATCGCGAGCCTCTGCCCAGTCACCGGTTAAAACGCATCTGTTAACTAGAGATAACGTGGGGTCGCTGGTCGTCCAGGCTCTGATTTGGTGAGCCGTCATGGGTGAACCTGTGGATTCAAAGGCATTGATTGCCATGACCATCTCGCAGTCCTGTTCGTCGGACCCTTCTGTGGTCGCCAGGGGTAGCCTGCTAAGCGCGTCGGCACAGTTGTCTGTGCCTGGTCTGTGCCTTATTGTGTAGTCGTAAGCCGCCAGCATGAGTGCCCACCGCTGAATGCGCGCCGAGGCGTTGCCGTTGATTGCCTTGCACTCGGATAGTAGGGACGTGAGGAGTTTGTGGTCGGTTTCTAACGCAAACTTGGCCCCGAAAAGGTATTGGTGCATTTTTTTGACACCGTACACTTACGCGATCGCCTCCTTCTCAACCATACCGTACCCGCGCTCCGCCCGCGAAAGTGACCTGGAGGCATAAGCAACGGGCTGCTGCAATTTACCCGCATCATTGACGTGCTGTAAAACGCACCCGACACCGTACGCTGACGCATCACACGTAAAGACTAACTTTTTACCTGGGTCAAAAAAGGCTAAAACACTCTTGGAACACAGAAGATTGCGTGCCTTATTGAAGGCTTTTTCTTGGGCGTCCCCCCAAAACCAATCGCACCCCTTTCTGAGTAGCATGTGGAGAGGCTCCAGCAGCGTGCTCAAGTTCTGCATAAAGTTCCCAAAGTAATTGAGTAGCCCGAGAAAGGCGCGCAGTTCTGAGACATTCCGGGGCCTGGGTGCCAGGCAAATCGCTTCGGTTTTGGATTCGGTTGGGCGGATTCCATCAGCGGCAATCCTTCTGCCCAAAAATTCAACCTCAGGCACGAGAAACAGACACTTGGATTTCTTAACTCTTAGGCCTACTTGATCCAATCGACTTAATACTTCCTCAAGATTGCGGAGATGAGAGTCGGTGTCCCTGCCCGTGATGAGTATGTCATCTTGAAACACAACCGTCCCCGGGATGGACTTGAGCAGACTCTCCATGTTGCGCTGGAATATAGCAGCTGCCGACCTGATGCCGAATGGGCATCGATTGCACACAAAAAGGCCTCGATGTGTGTTGATGGTGGTGAGTAGCTTAGACTCTTCAGTCAGTTCTTGCGTCATATACGCAGATGTGAGGTCAAGTTTCGAGAAAGATTTTCCTCCAGCCAATGTGGCAAATAGGTCCTCCGCTCTGGGCAGCGGGTATTGGTCCTGTAGGGAGATTCTGTTTATGGTAGACTTGTAATCCCCACAGATTCGCACAGATCCATCAGGCTTCATGACGGGGACGATGGCGCTTGCCCAGTCACTGAATTCCACGGGAGAAATTATGCCTTCCCGCAGAAGCCGGTCCAGTTAGTTTTCAATCTTTTCCCTCATCACATAAGGCACAGCTCTAGCCTTGTGATGGACCGGTCTGGCATTGTGTGTGATGTAGATTCTAACTTTAGCCCCTTTGAAGGTGCCCACACCTGGCTGAAAGAGATGTTCAAAACGGCTTAGAACTGTTGAGCAGGAGGTCCGTTCCTCTGACGACATGGTGTGAACATCATCCCATTTCCAATTAAGTTCTGCTGACCAGCTTCTCCTTAACAGGGCTGGGAGATCCCAGCGGACAATCCACAGGGAAAGTCGGTTCACCATCCCTTTGTGTGTGACTGAGAGCATGGCGCTGCCAAGGACTGGGACGATTTCTTTAGTATAGCTCCTTAGTTTGGTGTCGATCTTTGTGAGTTTTGGTCTGTTGCTTTTGTGCGGCCACAGCTGTTCAAATTGTTGAACGCTCATGAGGGATTGACTGGCCCCCATGTCCAGTTCCATGTTGACGGGTATCCCGTTGAGTAGAACCGTCATCATAATTGGAGGTGTCTTGGTGTAAGAACAATGGACATTGATCGTGTTAACCCGCTGTACCTCGGCGTCCCGTGCGCTGTTCCAACCGTCTTCTGGTCCGCTTGCCAACCCTTCCGATTCGTATACCAGCCGAGCTGCTGTTTTTCTGCACATGTGAGCCAGATGCCCTGTGCAGTTGCAGTTTCTGCAAACGGCATGCTGAAATCGACACTCTCTGGTTGAGTGCCTTCCCCCACATCTCCAACACAGACCGTTTCCATTGTTTCCGGCAGATCTTTCATTAAAACGTATGTTTTCGAGCCACAGCTGGTCAAGAGATGGGCTCTTCTCTTGTCTGCCTTATCGTCTCCCAGCCAGTCTTTGGTCACAAAGCTTTGCTGGAGCCTTTCTGTAAAGTCATCCCAATTGTCTCCAGCATTGTATTTCTCATCTGAGCTGTTGGTAGCCATTCTGTGGATTCTGTGATCCCGTAACTGTTAAGTTCTGACTCACACGAGACACATGCTGAAGTCAAGGTCACTCAGGACCTGCACCTTTAATTCCAGCTCTCCAATGCTGCACTTGCCTGAGACCTCCCTTTATATAACTCAGTGGGACAGGTATGGAGTGTCTCCTGCAAGTGCACCCCTGGCGGTAAGGTATGCTTATTGTTACAGGTCATATCCGGTTACAGTCATGTATAGCATGGTAAGATAGTTATATACAGTAATGTGAGATACATGACAGTGCCCATCTTTGAATGCGGGTCGAAGCATTGGTGTTGATAACTTTGCTTTCTGAGAGCAGTGAACTCAGCGGTTTGTGGTCGGTTTTGAGCTCGAACCGGAGACCAAATAGGTATTGGTGCATTTTCTTAACCCCGTATACACATGCTAACGCT
The DNA here is from genome assembly GCF_044704955.1 of Pristiophorus japonicus. NCBI lineage: Eukaryota > Metazoa > Chordata > Chondrichthyes > Pristiophoridae > Pristiophorus > Pristiophorus japonicus. The sequence continues at coordinate 29,230,087 of NC_091998.1, read as the reverse complement.
TCTTTCTCAATCTCACTGTAGGCTCTTTTAGTCTTGGATAAACTTCTGGACGTATATGCAATCGGTTGCCTGACACATTTGCTTGCTGTAACACACAATCGACTCCGTACGATGCCGCATCACAAGCTAGTACTAAACGTTTACATGGGTCATACAATACAAGTGACTTATTAGAGCATAGCAGGTTTCTGGCCTTATTAAAGGCTGTCTCTTGAGATTTACCCCAAATCCAGTCGTCACCCAGCAAAGTGCTCTACCCCGGTAGAAAGTTCCCAAAATAGTTGAGGAGTCCCAGGAACGAACACAGCTCCGTCACATTCTGTGGTCTGGGTGCATTCTTGATGGCCTCCGTTTTGGAGTCTGTGAATCTGATGCCACCTGCCGCAATCTTTCTCCTTAGAAATTCGACCTCTGGAGCCAGGAAAACACACTTGGAGCATTTCAGCCGGAGTCCCACTCTGTCCAGTCACTTTTGGACCTCCTCCAGGTTGTGCAACTGTCCGGCGGTGTTGCGACCAGTGATCAAGATGTTGTCTTGGAACACCACGGTGCATGGAACTGATTTCAGCAGACTCTCCATGTTCCTCTGGGAGATGGCTGCAACTGAACGAATCCCAAAGGGGCATCTGTGGTATATGAACAGTCCTTTGTGCGTGTTGATGCACGTCAATTTCTTTGCCGGTTCAGCCAGCTCTTGTGTCATGTAAGCAGACGTTAGATCTAGCTTGGTGAATGACTTTCTCCCTGCTAGCGTTGCGAATAGGTCCTCCGCTTTAGGTAGTGGGTACTGGTTCTGTAACGAGACTCGGTTGATCGTTACCTTGTAGTCCCCACAGATTCTGACCGTCCCATCGCTCTTTAGCACCGGCACGATTGGACTGGCCCACTCGTTCAACTAGACTGGCGATATGATTCCCTTTCATTGAAGTCTGTCCAACTCGATCTCGACTTTCTCTCGCATCATATATGGGACTGCTCAGGCCTTGTGATGAACGGGCCGTGCCCCAGGAACAAGATGGATCTGCACCTTGGTGCCTGTGAAGTTGCCGATGCCTGGCTCAAATAACGCCGGGAATTTGTTTAGCACCTGGGCGCACGAGGCGTCATCCACCGAAGACAGTGCTTTGGTGTCGTCCCAGTTCCATCGGATCTTTCCTAGCCAGCTTCTGCCGAACAGCATTGGGCCATCGCCTGGTACAATCCATAGTGGTAAATCATGCACCATTCTGTCGTACGATACTTTCACTGCCGCACTGCCGATAACAGATATGAGCTCTTTGGTGTAAGTGCGCAGTGTTGTGTGAATCGGGCTCAGTTTTGGCCTCTGTGCCTTGTTGCCCCACAGTTTCTCAAAAGCCTTCTGGCTCATGATTGATTGACTCGCCCCCGTGTCCAATTCCATGGAGACGGGAAAGCCGTTAAGTTTAACTTTTAACATTATCGGAGGGCTTTTGGTGGTGAAGGTATGTACATTGATGGGCTCTATGACTGCCCCCACAGTGCCAACATGGTGTTAATGGATACGCATTCACACCCCACAGCGGCCTCTGAGTCACCCTAGGCCTGGCCTCTGCGGTCGTGTAGGCCCTACCATGTACAGTTCTGCCTGCTGAAGGCATTATTTTTTGCACAGTGAGCTTTGAATCTATGAAGATACCTGCTTTGTGTTGTCACTCATGGATATGAAAGCCTGGGCTATCGTGATGGCCTTGCTCAGATCTAGGGATTCGGCAGACAACGAAGAATGACCTCGTGGCCTATTCCAAGCACGAAAAAGTCCCATAACATTTCCTCCAAAGATCCAGTAAATTCGCACAGTCCCACAAGGCGTCTTAGGTCGGCGACAAAGCTCGCCACGTTCTGACCCTCGGAGCGATGGTGCGTGTAAAAGCGATACCTAGCCATTAGGATGCTCTCCTTCAGCTTGAGGTGTTCCAGAACCAGCGTGCACAGCTCTGTGTAAGCCTTGTCCTTTGGTTTGACCGGTGGCGGCAGATTTTTGACGAGGCCATATATCAAAGACCCACATACAGTGAGGAGAATCGCCCTGCGCTTGACCGCCATCTCAGCAGTGTCCAGCTCGTTGGCCACGAAGTACTGGTCACAACGCTCATCGAAGGCTTCCCAATTATCACCCTCAATCAATCTCTCAAGAATACCAACGGCAGCCATTGCGGTGTGAAAGTTCGTGATCTGTAACTCATCACCAATTATTATGTTCAGAATAACTCCACAAGACTGTGTTGTAAGTTCAAACCATTGTGACCTTGGTCTCTTTAATCTAACTCCAAAGTGAGGAAGCAGTTTGGTGGATTGCCTTTTAAAGCTGCTTGCCCAGGGTGCACAGGTGACCCTTAGGTCTCCCACAGGAATGCCCCCTAGTGGCAAATCTTACACATTGGTGAGGTTTGCATACAAAACATCACTCCCCACCGCAAAGTCTTATGTACAAGTTATTTACAGGTTGAGGCGATCTGGCGCTCTGCGTTCCCGGGTCGATCGCCTTAGTCGAAGTCCTGGCCTGGGTGAGTCGGTCGGGGCATTGTTGTACGGCCGCGCGGCTGGTCTGATCGGACTGTCGGGCACGGTGGGCTCATCCTTGTGGTTGATAGCGAGGTCGATTGCTGGTTGAGTGTGTGTTGGTGGATCATAGATTGTAAAGTCTTCTTCAAACTTTTCTTGGTTGTCAGTGAATCACAGTTTGGTCTGATCCAAGTGTTTTCTGCACGTTTACCCATTCAACAGTTTAACAACAAACACTCTATTTCCCCTCCTTGGCTAAAACAGTGTCAGCAATCCATTTGGGACCATGATGGTAACTGAGAACAAACAAAGGATCATTAAGCTCAATGTCACGCGATACAGCCGCGCGATCGTGGTACACGTTAGGCCGGTGCCGCCGGGTTTCTACGTGATCATTGAGATCCGGGTGGACTAAGGAGAACCTGGTTTTGAGTGCTCTCTTCATTAATAGTTCTGCAGGGGGAACCCCGGTGAGCGAGTGGGGGCGCGTCCGGTAGCTGAGCAGGACCCGAGATAACTGGGTCTGCAAGGAGCCGTCCATTATGCGTTTCAAGCTCTACTTGATGGTTCGGACTGCCCGTTCCGCTTGACCATTGGATGCAGACTTAAATGGGGCACACCTGACATGCTTAATGCCATTGCAGGTCATGAACTCGTTGAATTCTGAGCTGGTGAAACACGGTCCATTGTCACTAACAGGGACGTTGGGCAAACCATGAGTGGCGAACACGGCCCTGAGGCTTTCAATGGTGGCAGTGGACGTACATGATGACATTATTATACATTCAATCCATTTAGAGTAAGCGTCAACTGCTACTAGAAACATCTTTCATAGAAAAGGGGCAGCAAAATCGACATGGAACCTGGATCACGATTTGGAGGGCCATGACCACAGGCTCAGTGGGGCCTCCCTGGCTGCGTTGCTCAACTGTGAGCAAGTGTTGCATTGGTGTACGCATGACTCCAATTCAGAGTCAATGCCGGGCCACCAAACATGCGACCTGGCGATAGCCTTCATCATGACTCTGCCTGGGTGTGTACTGTGTAGATCGCATATAAACGTTTCCCAGTCTTTTCTTCGCAAAACCACGAGATTCCCCCATAGGAGAGAATCCGGTTGGATGGACAATTTAACCTTACGTCAGTGGAACGGCTTAATTTCATCTTGCATTTTCCTGGGAACCACCGACCAGCTCCCATTAAGGATGTAGCTTTTCACTAGTGATAGCACAGGGTCTTGGTTAGTCCAGGTCCTGATCTGGCGAGCCATGACAGGTGACCCCTCGCTCTCAAAAGCATTCATTACCAGAAGCAAGTCTGGGGGTTGCGCCATTTCCACCCCAGTGGTGAGCAATGGTAGCCGACTGAGGGCGTCAGCGCAGTTCTCAGTGCCTGGTCTGTGGCGGATTACATAGTCATACGCAGACAATGTTAGTGCCCATCTTTGGATGTGGGATGAAGCATTGGTGTTGATACCTTTGCTTTCTGAGAGCAGTGAAGTAAGCAGTTTGTGGTCGGTTTCGAGCTTGAACTGGAGACCAAATAGGTATTGGTGCATTTTCTTAACCCCGTATACACATGCTAACGCTTCTTTCTCAACCATACTGTAGGCTCTTACAGCCTTGGATAAACTTCTGGACACATATGCAACCGGTTGCAGTTTGCCTGACACATTGGCTTGCTGTAACACACACCCAACCCCGTACGATGACGCATCACAAGCTAGTACTAAATGTTTACACGGGTCAAACAATATAAATAACTTGTTAAGAGTATAGCAGGTTTCTGGCCTTATTAAAGGCTGTCTCTTGAGATTCACCCCAAACCCAGTCGTCACCCTTACGCAGCAATAAATGCAAGGGTTCCAACAAAGTGCTCAACCCCGGTAGAAAGTTAGTTGAGGAGTCCCAGGAACGAATGCAGCTCCGTCACATTCTGTGGACTGGGTGCATTCTTGATGGCCTCTGTCTTGGAGTCTGCGGGTCTGATGCCGTCTGCCGCAATCTTTCTACCCAGAAATTCGACCTCTGGCGCCAGGAAAACACACCTGGAGCATTTCAGCCTGAGTCCCACTCTGTCCAGTCGCTTTAGAACCTCTTCCAGGTTGTGCAAGTGTTCGGTGGTGTTGCAACCAGTGATCAAGATGTTGTCTTGGAACACCACGGTGCATGGAACCGATTTCAGCAGACTCTCCTTGTTCCTCTGGAAGATGGCCGCAGCCGAGCGAATCTCAAAGGGGCATCTGTGGTACACGAACAGTCCTTTGTGCGTGTTGATGCACGTCAATTTCTTTGCCGGTTCAGCCAGCTCCTGTGTCATGTAAGCAGACGTTAGATCTAGCTTGGTGAACGACTTTCCGCCTGCTAGCATTGCGAATAGGTCCTCCGCTTTAGGTAGCGGGTACTGGTCCTGTAATGAGACTCGGTTGATCATCACCTTGTACTCTCTGCAGATTCTGACAGTCCCATCACGCTTTAGCACCGGCATGATTGGACTGGCCTACTCGTTGAACTCCACTGGCGATATGATTCCCTTTCGTTGAAGTCTGTCCAGCTCAATCTCAACTTTCTCTTGCATCATATATGGGACTGCTCGTGCCTTGTGATGAACGGGCCATGCCCTAGGAACAAGACGGATCTGCACCTTGCTGCCTGTGAAGTTGCCGATGCCTGGCTCATCTGCTGACTCTGCCACGTAGTGAGTCAGAGGTCGTTTGCACATTCGCTGGAGGTGCCCCTTTGTTCCACAGCCCTTGCACACATAGTGCTTGAATCGACATTGATGGGCTCTATGACTGCCCCCGCAGCGCCAGCATGGTGTTAATGGATACACATTCACACCCCACAGCAGCCTCTGAGTCACCCTAGGCCTGGCTTCTGCGGTCGTGTAGGCCCTACCATGTACAGTTCTGCCTGCTGAAAGGAATATTTTATGTACAGTACTTGCCGGTGAGCTTTAATTCTGTGAAGATACCTGTTTTGATTTGTCGCTCGTGGATATGAAAGCCTGGGCTATCGTGATGGCCTTGCTCAGATCTAGGGATTCGGCAGACAGCGAAGAATGACCTCGTGGCCTATTCCAAGCACGAAAAAGTCCCATAACATTTCCTCCAAAGATCCAGTAAATTCGCACGGTCCGGCAAGGCGTCTTAGGTTGGCAACAAAGCTCATCACGTTCTGGCCCTCGGAGCGATGGTGCGTATAAAAGCGATACCTGGCCATTAGGATGCTCTCCTTCGGCTTGAGGTTTTCCAGAACCAGCGCGCACAGCTCTGTGTAAGTCTTGTCTGTTGGTTTGACCGGTGGCAGCAGATTTTTGACGAGGTCATATATCGAAGACCTACATACGGTGAGGAGAATCGCCCTGCGCTTGATCGCCATCTCAGCAGTGTCCAACTTGTTGGCCACGAAGTACTGGTCACGACGCTCAATGAAGGCTTCCCAATCATCACCCTCAACAAATCTCTCAATAATACCAACGGCACCCATTACCACGTGAAAGTTCGTGATCTGTAACTCATCGCCAATTATTATGTTCAGAATAACTCCACAAGACTGTGTTGTAAGCTCAAACCATTGTGACCTTGGTCTCTTTAATGTAACTCCAAAGTGAGGAAGCAGCATGGTGGATTGCCTTTTATACCTGCTTGCCCAGGGTGCACAGGTGACCCTTAGGTCTCCCACAGGTGTGCCCCCTGGTGACAAGTCTTACACATTGGTGAGGTTTGCATACATAGCACCTACCACCCCAGGTTTCTCGCCCACATATCCTCCCTGCTATCCACCTTCAGACTCTGCACTCAGTGACTCCTCATCCTCGGTCATTTCAATCTCCAGCTCAACTCCCCCTTATCCTTTCTCTTCCGATTTCACTGCCCTCCTGTTGTCCCTTACATACTCCTACCCACCACGGCCACCTCTTGTACTGTGCCACCTCTCCTGGCCTCACTATTTCCATGGTCTCAATCACTGACAAGGCCATCTCTGACCAATTCATTGAATCACCCATAACCCCCTATCATCTTGCAACCCCATTTCCAGCTGTGTCCACCTCTTGCAAAAAAACTCTCTCTTACCGGACTATAGGAACATCAGGAACAGGAGGGGCCCATTCGGCCCCTCTGGTTTGCTTCGCCATTCAATTAGATCATGGCTGATCTGTACCTCAACTTCATTTACTCACCGTTGCTCCATATGTCTTCATACCCTTAACTATCAAACATCTATCTCAGTCCTGAAATCTCCAATTATCCTAAAATCCATCGCCTTTTGTGGGAGGAAGTTCCAGATCTCTGGTACCTTCTGCGTTAAAAACATGATTTCGGATTTCACTCCTGTATGGTTGGTAGCTAGTCAGATACAGGACTATACCTCTCCTCTGCTTCTTCTTCATAGGCAGTCCCTCGGAGTCGAGGGTGACTTGCTTCCACACTCATATGAGTTCTCGGGTGACTGATGAGACCAATGCAGGACCTACAGTCTCTGTCACAGGTGAGGCAGATGGTGGTTGGAGGGATGGGCGGGTGGGGTGCTTGGGTTGTCGTGCGCTCTTTCCGCTGTTTGTACTTGGCTTCCGCATGCTCCCGGCGAAGAGACTCGAGGTGTTTGACACCTTCCCGGATAATTCTTCTCCACTTTGAGCAGTCTTGGGCCAGGGATTCCCAGGTATCGATGGGGATGTTACATTTTTTCAAAGAGACTTTGAGGGTGTCCTTGAAGCGTTTTCTCCGCCCTCCTGGGGCTCGCTTGTCATGACGGAGCTCTGAGTCGAGCGCTTGCTTTGGGAGTCCAGCATCGGGCATGCGGGCCGTCCATCGGAGCTGATCGAGCGTGGTCAATGCTTCCTTCGATGCTGTGGATGTTGGCCTGAGAGAGGACACTGACGTTGGTGCGCCTATCCTGCCAGTGCATTTTTAGGATCTTGCGAACCAATTATCAATGAAACATGTGCCATTGTGTAGCACCTACTCTGGACAGACAGCAGTGGAAGAAACGGGTTGCCTTATGTGCCACTTGCCACTTGCCACTAACTAACTCATTAGGATCCCGACTAGTTTACATGGTTTAAGATACCATACGCTAGCATATCCTGGCGTGGTTATTTTGCAAGCGACTGCCCAATATTACAGTCGTTGGCTGTGTTGGGTATCCAGTTACACATGGTGACATGGGGCCTAACGTCACACTTACTCGTGGGCACAGCCTGACTAAAGGCGTGGAATACATGGCAGAAGATCCACAGGCAGGTCAACCAGGAAATGTATACAGTGCTCACAAGCCGAGACCTGAGGGTCCAGGGCCCGAGTCTCAGAGGGCTGCCTCGACAAATGCCCTGCATGGAAGGGAGAGACGGAGAGAGAACATAAGAACATAAGAAATAGGAGCAGAAGTAGGCCATATGGCCCCTCGAGCCTGCTCCGCCATTTAATATGATCATGACTGATCCGATCATGGACTCAGGTTCACTTCCCCGCCCACTTCCCATAACCCCTTATCGCCTTATCGGTTAAGAAACTATCTATCTCTGTCTTAAATTTATTCAATGTCCCAGCTTCCACAGCTCACTGAGGCAGCAAATTCCAAGGATTTACAACCTTCTGAGAGAAGAAATTCCTCCTCATCTCAGTTTTAAATGGGCGGCCCCTTATTCTAAGATCATGTCCTCTACTTCTAGCCTCCCCTAACAGTGGAAACATCCTCTCTGCATCCACCTTGTCGAGCCCCCTCATAATCTTATATGTTTCGATAACATCACCTCTCATTCTTCTGAATTCCAATGAGTAGAGGCCCAACCTACTCAACCTATCCTCATATCAACCCCCTCATCTCCGGAATGAACCTTGTGAACCTTCTCTGAACTGCCTCCAAAGCAAGTATAGCCTTTTGTAAATATGAAAACCAAAACTGCATGCAGTACTCCAGGTGTGACCTCACTAATAAATACCCTGTATAACCCTGTATAATACGCGAGAGCTGAGAATGACTCTGCGTTGCAATACATTTTAGCAGTCTTTGCACAGCCCCAGTGGAAGCTTACAATTGCTCCCTTCAGTATTAGAGATTATTACTGCCCTCTCACTCAGCTGTCGGATCTGCTCTCTGCAGCTCGGTCCTGTTCTTTACTCAAAATTCTCCTGTTCCTCAGTTTGAATAAACGTTTTAACCAAGTAATTTCTGTGATTAATGATCAATTAAAGACGGTTTCAATCACTGACCGTCAGAAATCAGATCTCTGCTTGGAACGCTCTGTCCTCTCTGACCTCTTTCTCTCCAATAATTAACGCCGTTCCTTTGCACAGTGCTTCCAATCAGCTCTCTGGTGACCTTCCAAGGTTTGGATGGATTTGATGAACACGCTTGTCTTTCAGTTCGCCTCTCGTTGCTCTCTCACCCACAAATGCACAGTTTGCACCCCTCTGCGGAGTTTTGTCCACCCCTGCGGTTTCTGTGTTGTCATGGTTTTCATTGTGAGGTTAGTTGTGATGCGACCCGGGGTCATGTGCCCATATAAGGCCGGCCAGCTGTTTGTGGCAGTTTAAGGGGGTGGTGGGGATGAAGGGCCGGACCTGAGATACAGACCATATGGACAAGGCAACATTCACAACCCTCTGCAACTAAATTGGATTCACCAGCTCTTTCTGCTTAATAAAGAACCCATCGCACCACAGACACTCAAAGTACTTGTGACAAAAGATGTAGAAATGGGAGTGTAGGACAGTTATTTCCAGCAGTATTGCCTCCAAATTGAGATGTTCATGTCTCGATTTCAAAATTTTCATCCTTGTTTACAAACGCCTCCCTATCTCTGTAATCTCCTCCAGCCTCACAACCCCCGAGATGTCTGCGCTCCTCAAATTCTGATATCTTGAGCATCCCTGATTATAATCGCTCAACCATCGGTGGCCGTGCCTTCAGCTGCCTGGGTCCTAAGCTCTGGAACTCACTCCCTAAACCTCTCTACCTCTCTTTCCTCCATAAGACGCTCCTTAACACTGGGTATCAAATTTATCTGTTTCGTCTTATAACCCTGCTGTGAAGCACCTTGGGTTGTTTTACTACATTAAAGGCGCTATGTAAATGAACATTGTTGCTGTTGGTGTCAGGGATTGAAGCTGCTTAAGGAAGCAGTTGAGGCTGGCTCATTGAATGTTTTCAAGTCAAAGATAGATAGATTTTTAAGCAATAAGGGAATTAAGGGTTACGGGGAGAGGGCGGGTAAGTGGAGCTGAGTCCACGACCAGATCAGCCATGATCTTGTTGAATGGCGGAGCAGGCTCGAGGGGCTAGATGGCCTACTCCTGTTCCTAATTCTTATGTTCTTATGTTCTATGTCATGAGGAAATTGTTGCGACTTCAGAGCGTTTTGTTGTGACATCAGAGCAGTCCATTCTGACATCAGAGAGGTCCATTGTGGACATTGCAGGTCATGAACTCATTGAATTCCGAGCTGGTGAAACACGGTCCATTGTCACTAACAAGGACGTCAGGCAAACCATGGATGGCGAACATGGCCCTGGGGCTTTCAATGGTGGCAGTGGACGTACATGATGACATTATTATACATTCAATCCAGTTAGAGTAAATGTCCACTGCTACTAGAAACATCTTTCCTAGAAAAGGGCCAGCAAAATCTACGTGGACCCTGGACCACGATTTGGATCACAGGCTCAGTGGTGTACGCATGACTCCAATTCGGAGTCAATGCCGGGCCACCAAACGTGCGACCTGGCAAATAGCCTTCATCATGACTATGCCTAGGTGGGTACTGTGTAGGTCACGTATAAACGTTTCCCTGCCTTTTTTTGCAAAACCATGTGATTTCCCCATAGGAGACAATCCGGTTGGATGGACAATTCATCCTTACGTCGGTGGAACAGTTTAATTTCATCATGCATTTCCCGGGAAGCACCAACCAGCTCCCATTAAGGATGCAGCTTTTCACTAGTGATAGCACAGGGTTTTGGCTAGTCCAGGTCCTGATCTGGCGAGTCGTGAACGGTGACCATTCGCTCGCAAAAGCATCCATTACCAGAAGCAAGACTACGGGTTGCGCCATTTCCACCCCAGTGGTGAGTAATGGTAGCTGACTGAGGGCGTCAGCGCAGTTCTCAGTGCCTGGTCTGTGGCGGATTACATAGTCATACGCAGACAATGTTAGTGCCCATCTTTGGATGCGGGTCGAAGCATTGGTGTTGATACCTTTGCTTTCTGAGAGCTGTGAAGTAAGCGGTTTGTGGTCGATTTCGAGCTCGAACCGGAGACCAAATAGATATTGGTACATTTTCTTACACCCCGTATACATATGCTAATGCTTCTTTCTCAACCATACTGTAGGATCTTTCAGCCTTGGATAAACTTCTGGACACATATGTAACCGGCTGCCTGACACATTTGCTTGCTGTAACACACAACCGACCCCGTACGATAACGCATCACAAGCTAGTACTAAACGTTTACATGGGTCATGCAATACAAGTAACTTGTTCGAGCATAGCAGGTTTCTGGCCTTATTAAAGGCTGTCTCTTGAGATTTACCCCAAACCCAGTCATCACCCTTACGTAGCAATAAATGCAAAGGTTCCAGCAAAGTGCTCAACCCCGGTAGAAAGTTACCAAAATAGTTGAAGAGTCCCAGGAACGAACGCACTCCGTCACATTCTGTGGTCTGGGTGCATCCTTGATGGCCTCTGTCTTGGAGTCCGTGGGTCTGATGCCGTCTGCCGCAATCTTTCTCCCCAAAAATTCAACCTTTGACGCCAGGAAAACAGACTTGGAGCGTTTCAGCCTGAGTCCCACTCTGTCCAGTCGCTTTAGAACCTCTTCCAGGTTGTGCAAGTGTTCGATGGTGTTGTGACCAATGATCAAGATGTCGTCTTGGAACACCATGGTGCATGGACTGATTTCAGCAGACTCTCCATGTTCCTCTGGAAGATGGCTGCAGCTGAGCGAATCCCAAAGGGGCATCTGTGGTACACAAACAGTCCTTTGCGCGTGTTGATGCACGTCAATTTCTTTGCCGGTTCAGCCAGCTCCCGTGTCATGTAAGCAGACGTTAGATCTAGCTTGGTGAACGACTTTCCGCCTGCTAGCGTTGCTAATAGGCCCTCTGCTTTAGGTAGTGGGTACTGGTCCTGTAACGAGACTCGGTTTATCGTTACCTTGTAGTCCCCACAGATTCTGACCGTCCCATCGCTCTTTAGCACCGGCATGACTGGACTGGCCCACTCGTTGAACTCGACTGGCGATATGATTCCCTCTCGTTGAAGTCTGTCCAACTCGATCTCGACTTTCTCTCGCATCATATATGGGACTGCTCGGGCCTTGTGATGAACAGGCCATGCCCCAGGAACAAGATTTATCAGCACCTTTGCGCCTGTGAAGTTGCCGGTGCCTGGCTCAAATAACGCCGGGAATTTGTTTAGCACCTGGGCGCACGAGGCGTCATCCACCGAAGACAGTGCTTTGATGTCGTCCCAGTTCCATCGGATCTTTTCTAGCCAGCTTCTGCTGAACAGCATTGGGCCATCGCCTGGTACAATCCATAGTGGTAAATCATGCACCATTCCGTCGTACAATACTTTCACTGCCGCACTGCCAATAACAGGTATAATTTCTTTGGTGTAAGTGCGCAGCGTTGTGTGAATCAGGCTCTGTTTTGGCCTCTGTGCTTTGTTCCTTACAGTTTCTCAAAAGCCTTGTGGCACATGATTGATTGACTCGCCCCCGTGTCCAAATCCATGGAGACTGGAAAGCCGTTAATTTTAACTTTTAACATTATCAGAGGGCGTTTGGTGATGAAGGTGTGTACCCCATATATTTACTCATCATCCTCAGGTTGAGTTGCCTCTCCTGCTCGTTCAGCATGATCCACGCTGGATTGGTCGTCCTCTGCTGACTCTGCCACGTGGTGAGTCAGAGGTCGTTTGCACATTCGCTGGAGGTGCCCCATTGTTCCACAGCCCTTGCACACATAGTGCTTGAATCGAAATTGATGGGCTCTATGACTGCCCCCGTAGCGCCAATATGGTGTTAATCGAATATGCATTCACACCCCTCAGCAGCCTTTGAGTCACCCTAGGCCTGGCCTCTGCGGTCGTGTAGGCCCTGCCATTTGCAGTTCTGGCTGCCGAATGCATTATTTTATGCACAGTACTTGCTGGTGAGCTTCGATGCTGTGAAGATACCTGTTTTGTGTTGTCCCTCGTGGATATGAAAGCCTGGGCTATCGTGATGGCCTTGCTCAGATCTAGGGATTCGGCAGACAGCAGCTTGCAAAGAATGACCTCATGGCCTATTCCAAGCAAGAAAAAGTCCCACAACACTTCCCCCAAAGATCCGGCAAATTCGCACGGTCCCACAAGGCGTCTTAGGTCGGCGACAAAGCTCGCCACGTTCTGGCCCTCGGAGCGATGGTGCGTATAAAAGCGATACCTGGCCATTAGGATGCTCTCCTTCGGCTTGAAGTGTTCCAGAACCAGCGTGCACAGCTCTGTGTAAGCCTTGTCCGTTGGTTTGACCGGTGCCAGCAGATGTTTGACGAGACCACATCTCAAAGACCCACATACGGTGAGGAGAATCGCCCTGCGCTTGACCGCCGTCTCAGCAGTGTCCAGCTCGTTGGCCACGAAGTACTGGTCACAACGCTCAACGAAGGCTTCCCAATCATCACCCTCAACAAATCTCTCAATAATACCAATGGCAGCCATTACCGCGTGAAAGTTCGTGATCTGTAACTCATCGCCAATTGTTATGTTCAGAATAACTCCACAAGACTGTGTTGTAAGCTCAAACCATTGTGACCTTGGTCTCTTTAAACGTAACTCCAAAGTGAGGAAGCAGCATGGTGGATTGCCTTTTATACCTACTTGCCCAGGGTGCACAGGTGACCTTTAGTTCTCCCACAGGTGTGCGAGGTTGCACAGTAGAAGAGGCGACCATGATGAGTAGGAGTATGTAAGGGACCACAGGAGGGCAGTGAAATCGGAAGAGAATGGATAAGGGGGAGTTGAGCTGTAGATTGAAATGACCGAGGATGAGGAGTCACTGAGTGCAGAGGCTTAAGAAGGATAGCAGGGAGGATACGTGGGTGAGAAAGCTGGGGTGGTAGGTGTTATGCATGCAAACCCAACCAATGTGTAAGACAGTGAATTCCACAGATTTACAACCCTCTGAGAGAAGAAATTCCTCCTCAGCCCAGTTTTGAATGGGCAGCCACTTATTCTAAGATCATGTCCTCTACTTCTAGTCTCCCCGATCAGCGGAAACATCCTCTCTGCATCCACCTTGTCGAGCCCCCTCATAATCTTATACGTTTCAATAAGATCACCTCTCAGTCTTCTGAATTCCAATGAGTAAAGGCCCAACCTACTCAACCTATCTTCATAAGTCAACCCCCTCACCTCCGGAATCAACCTTGTGAACCTTCTCTGAACTGCTTCCAAAGCAAGTATATCCTTTCGCAAATATGAAAACCAAAATTGCACGCAGTATTCCAGGTGTGGCCTCACCAATAAATACCCTGTACAACTGTAGCAAGACTTCCCAGCTGAGCCCCAACTATGTATATCCAGGCTACCAGGGTTGTACAAATGCTGTGTGTCATTAGCATGCTATTTAATTAGATAGCTTCACATTTACAAGCACAGCTCATCCTTCTTTCGTGGACGTAAAAGATCCCATGGCATTGTTTCGATGAAGAGCAGGGGAGTTCTCTCCGGTGTCCTAGGACGAATATTTATCCCTCAATCAACATAACAAAAACAGATTATCTGATTAGTACGCAGGTACAGCAAGTGATCAGGAAGGCCAATGGAATCTTGGCCTTTATTGCAAAGGAGATAGAGTATAAAAGCAGGAAAGTCTTGCTACAGTTATACAAAGTATTAGTGAGGCCACACCTGGAATACTGCGTGCAGTTTTGGTTTCCATATTTATGAAAGGATATACTTACTTTGGAGCCAGTTCAGAGAAGGTTCACTAGGTTGATTCCGGAGATGAAGGGGTTGACTCATGAAGAAAGATTGAGGAGGTTGGGCCTCTACTTATTGGAATTCAGAAGAATGAGAGGTGATCTTATCGAAACATATAAGATTATGAGGGAGCTTGACAAGGTGGATGCAGAGAGAATGTTTCCACTGATAGGGGAGACTAGAACTAGAGGGCATGATCTTAGAATAAGTGGCCGCCCATTCAAAACTAAGATGAGGAGAAATTTCTTCTCTCAGAGGGTTGTGGATCTGTGGAATTTGCTGCCTCAGAGAGCTGTGGAAGCTGGGACATAGAATAAATTTAAGACAGAGATAGACAGATGAGGGATTAAAGGGCTATGGGGAGTGAGCAGGGAAGTGGACCTAAGTCCATGATTGTATTCAATGGCGGAGCAGGCTCGAGAGGCCGTTTGGTCTACTCCTGCTCCTATTATTATGTTTTTATTATCATATCGCTGTGTGTGGGAGCTTGCTGTGCGCAAATTGGCTGCTGCATTTCCTACATTACAACAGTGACTACACTCCAAAAGTACTTCATTGGCTGTAAAGCACTTTGAGACGTCCGGTGGTCGTGAAAGGTGCCATATAAATGCAAGTCTTTCTTTTCTCTCAGGAACTGGCGCATTTGCTAAGTATAAACTTCACTCAGTGAACAGCATACACCCCAAGCTCACTGAAACGACAGAGAATGGTTTGTGCTTTCCTGCATGCACGAAGGAGCTGGCAATCTGACAGGCACAGAGAGAGAGAGAGAGAGAGAGAGAGGGGAGAGCCATCCTGTGTAAAGAGGAACTCTCTCTAAACGATGTGCGGCACATGCTGCTCGATGTGCTTATCAGTAAGCTGCAGACTTGCCGACAAGCCCTGGCACTGGCCCATTATCTACAGACTAGATCAACGACAGCTGTGGCCGTGAGTCACCTCATTTCTTAACTGTTGGGCTAAAACTTTCGCTTGGCTGAGGTGGGATCATGAGGCCAACTGAAAAGGGAGAGGCAGAATTCTCAATCACCCACCAGTTTTGATTATTCGCTGAAAAGAACAAGAAAAGACTTGCATTTATATAGCACCTTTGACGACCACCAGATGACCCAAAGCGCTTTACAGCCAATGAAGTACTTTTAAATGTGCAGTCACTGTTGTAATGTAGGAAACGCAGCAGCCAATATGCACACAGCAAGCTCCCACACACAGCAATGTGACAATGACCAGATCATCTATTTTAAGATGTTGATTGAGGGATAAATATTGGCCAGGACACCAGGGAGAACTCCCCTGCTCTTCTTCGAAATAGTGCCGTGGGATCTTTTGCGTCCCTCTGAAAGAGCAGATGGTGTCTCGGTTTAATGTTACATCTGAAAGATGGTACCTCCAACAGTGCTGCACTCCCTCAGTACTGCACTGGGAGTGTCAGCCTATATTTTTCTGCTCAAGTCTCTGGCTTGAGCCCACAACCTTCAAGGTCTCACAGTGTAAAAAGAACAATGTCGGAGCTTCCACACACCTTCAAAACAATTTCAGTGTCCTTTCAATTTCTGATAAGCTCCTATTTTTAACACTTTCACTTACCTCCGTTGATCTGTGTTTTTTTAATTACTTGTTCTTAGGCTGTGGGCATTGCTAGAAATCCTGGCATTTATTGCCCATCCCTAGTTTCTCTGAGAAGGTGATGGCGGGTTTCTTCTTGACCACTTATCGTGGTTTATATAACTCAATGCTTTGCCCGGCCACCTCAGGGGGCAAGTTAAGAGTCACCATGTTGGTCTGGGCCTAGGATTGCCAGCTCTGGGGGGAGGCGTGCCTGATGGTTTGATCACGTGACACCTTGACCACATGACTTCTGATCATCTGATATATGACCACATGACATCTGGTCATGTGACATCCAATCATGAGGTCCAATCATGTGATGTCTGCAACTGTAATTGCAATGACCTCTTCATGGTGCATGCAATAAAGGTGTAGCAGTTATAATGGGTGACTTTAATATGCACATAGATTGGGCTAGCCAAACTGGAAGCAATACGGTGGAGGAGGATTTCCTGGAGTGCATAAGGGATGGTTTTCTAGACCAATATGTTGAGGAACCAACTAGGGGGGAGGCCATCTTAGACTGGGTGTTGTGTAATGAGAGAGGATTAATTAGCAATCTCATTGTGCGAGGCCCCTTGGGGAAGAGTGACCATAATATGGTGGAATTCTGCATTAGGATGGAGAATGAAACAGTAATTTCAGAGACCATGGTCCAGAACTTAAAGAAGGGTAACTTTGAAGGTATGAGGCGTGAATTGGCTAGGATAGATTGGCGAATGATACTTAGGGGGTTGACTGTGGATGGGCAATGGCAGACATTTAGAGACCGCATGGATGAAGTACAACAATTGTACATTCCTGTCTGGCGTAAAAATAAAAAGGGGAAGGTGGCTCAACCGTGGCTATCTAGGGAAATCAGGGATAGTATTAAAGCCAAGGAAGTGGCATACAAATTGGCCAGAAATGGCAGCGAACCTGGGGACTGGGAGAAATTTAGAACTCAGCAGAGGAGGACAAAGGGTTTGATTAGGGCAGGGAAAATGGAGTACGAGAAGAAGCTTGCAGGGAACATTAAGGCGGATTGCAAAAGTTTCTATAGGTATGTAAAGAGAAAAAGGTTGGTGAAGACAAACGTAGGTCCCCTGCAGTCAGAAACAGGGGAAGTCATAACGGGGAACAAAGAAATGGCGGATCAATTGAACAAGTACTTTGATTCGGTATTCACTAAGGAGGATACAAACAACCTTCCGGATATAAAAGGGGTCAGAGGGTCTAGTAAGGAAGAGGAACTGAGGGAAATCTTTATTAGTCGGGAAATTGTGTTGGGGAAATTGATGGGATTGAAGGCCGATAAATCCCCAGGGCCTGATGGACTGCATCCTAGAGTACTTAAGGAGGTGGCCTTGGAAATAGCGGATGCATTGACAGTCATTTTCCAACATTCCATTGACTCTGGATCAGTTCCTATGGAGTGGAGGGTAGCCAATGTAACCCCACTTTTTAAAAAAGGAGGGAGAGAGAAAACAGGGAATTATAGACCGGTCAGCCTGACCTCAGTAGTGGGTAAAATGATGGAATCAATTATTAAGGATGTCATAGCAGTGCATCTGGAAAATGGTGACATGATAGGTCCAAGTCAGCATGGATTTGTGAAAGGGAAATCATGCTTGACAAATCTTCTGGAATTTTTTGAGGATGTTTCCAGTAAAGTGGACAAAGGAGAACCAGTTGATGTGGTATATTTGGACTTTCAGAAGGCTTTCGACAAGGTCCCACACAAGAGATTAATGTGCAAAGTTAAAGCACATGGGATTGGGGGTAGTGTGCTGACGTGGATTGAGAACTGGTTGTCAGACAGGAAGCAAAGAGTAGGAGTAAACGGGTACTTTTCAGAATGGCAGGCAGTGACTAGTGGAGTGCCGCAAGGTTCTGTGCTGGGGCCCCAGCTGTTTACATTGTACATTAATGATTTAGACGAGGGGATTAAATGCAGTATCTCCAAATTTGCGGATGATACTAAGTTGGGTGGCAGTGTGAGCTGCGAGGAGGATGCTATGAGGCTGCAGAGTGACTTGGATAGGTTAGGTGAGTGGGCAAATGCATGGCAGATGAAGTATAATGTGGATAAATGTGAGGTTATCCACTTTGGTGGTAAAAACAGAGAGACAGACTATTATCTGAATGGTGACAGATTAGGAAAAGGGAAGGTGCAACGAGACCTGGGTGTCATGGTACATCAGTCATTGAAGGTTGGCATGCAGGTACAGCAGGCGGTTAAGAAAGCAAATGGCATGTTGGCCTTCATAGCAAGGGGATTTGAGTACAGGGGCAGGGAGGTGTTGCTACAGTTGTACAGGCCACACCTGGAGTATTGTGTACAGTTTTGGTCTCCTAACTTGAGGAAGGACATTCTTGCTATTGAGGGAGTGCAGCGAAGATTCACCAGACTGATTCCCGGGATGGTGGGACTGACCTATCAAGAAAGACTGGATCAACTGGGCTTGTATTCACTGGAGTTCAGAAGAGTGAGACGGGACCTCATAGAAACGTTTAAAATTCTGACGGGTTTGGACAGGTTGGATGCAGGAAGAATGTTCCCAATGTTGGGGAAGTCCAGAACCAGGGGTCACAGTCTGAGGATAAGGGGTAAGCCATTTAGGACCGAGATGAGGAGAAACTTCTTCACCCAGAGAGTGGTGAACCTGTGGAATTCTCTACCACAGAAAGTAGTTGAGGCCAATTCACTAAATATATTCAAAAGGGAGTTAGATGAAGTCCTTACTACTCGGGGGATCAAGGGTTATGGCGAGAAAGCAGGAAGGGGGTACTGAAGTTTCATGTTCAGCCATGAACTCATTGAATGGCGGTGCAGGCTAGAAGGGCTGAATGGCCTGCTCCTGCACCTATTTTCTATGTTTCTATGTTTCTATGGTTGGGTCACCTGTACCCGAGAATCTTTGCTTGTGGTTTTGGACCAGTAGCTGTTGTATGAGAAGTTCCTGAGCGCAGGAGAGGGAAACCGAGGTGGGCTCGCTCTTTGGGGCACGTCTCACAGAGCACTTCGGTCTCAACTCAGCTCAGCCCCAAACGTTCTAAACCACTCCAGCAACACTAGAATACTGCGGATGCTGGAAACACACAGCAGGTCAGACTCGCTGAGCTCGGACTCACAGAAATATATAGATCACAGCACAGGAGGTGGCCATTCGGCCCCCAGAGGCGGTGCCGGTACTCTCTCCCCAGATCTTTGTATATTCCTCCATTTCAAATGCTATCCCAATGATGTTCTAATCTCTGCCTCAATAGCCACTTGTAGTGATGCATCCCATGGTCCAATAGTCACTTCTACTCACCACCTTGCTGCTGCTGCTCCCAGCTCTGCAGGAAATGCTGGGTCCTGTCTCCCACTCTACCCCTCCCCCGCTCCTACTCTACGCCTCCCCCTTCCCCCCTCCTACTCTACCCCTCCCCCCTCCTACTCTACCCCTCCCCCCTCCTACTCTACCCCTCCCCTCTACCCCTCCCCCCTCCTACTCTACCCCTCCCCACTCCTCCCTCCTCCTCCCTCCCCCCTCCTACTCTACCCCTCCCCCCTCCTCCCTCCCCCCCTCCTACTCTACCCCTCCCCCCTCCTACTCCACCCCTCCCCCCTTCTCCCTACACACTCCTACTCTACCCCTTCCCCTCCATCTCTTACTCTACCCCTCCCCCCTCCTACTCTACCCCTCCCCCTCTCCTACTCTACCCCTCCCCCCCTCCTACTGTACCCCTCCCCCACTCCTACTCTACCCCTCCCCCTCTCCTACTCTACCCCTCCCCCTCTCCTACTCTACCCCTCCCCCCTCCTACTCTACCCCTCCCCCCTCCTCCCTCCTACTCTACCCCTCCCCCCTCCTCCCTCCTCCCTCCCCCCTCCTCCCTCCCCATCCTACTCTACCCCTCCCCCCTCCTCCCTCCCCCCTCCTACTCTACCCCTCCCCCCTCCTCCCTCCTACTCTACCCCTCCCCCCTCCTCCCTCCTACTCTACCCCTCCCCCTCCCCCTCCTACTCTACCCCTCTCCCCCTCCTACTCTACCCCTCCCCCCTCCTACTCTACCCCTCCCCCTCCTACTCTACCCCTCCCCCCTCCTCCCTCCCCCCTCCTACTCTACCCCTCCCCCCTCCTCCCTCCCCCCTCCTACTCTACCCCTCCCCCTACTCTACCCCTCCCCCTCCCCCCTCCTACTCTACCCCTCCCCCCTCCTCCCTCCCCCCTCCTACTCTACCCCTCCCCCCTCCTCCCTCCCCCCTCCTACTCTACCCCTCCCCCTCCTACTCTACCCCTCCCCCCTCCTCCCTCCCCCCTCCTACTCTACCCCTCCCCCCTCCTCCCTCCCCCCTCCTACTC